>NC_084503.1:3013866-3338299 GCF_024500385.1 Phyllopteryx taeniolatus | reverse complement strand
ATATATATTTTTTTTTTTTTACTCCAGGGCTCAATTGTGACGTTTTTTTCCCCACTACTCGTGCCTACTATTACGACCATAAGCTAAATATCAAGGATATTGAATAAGCGCTCAAATTACGTTAATTTGATATCAAGGGTATAGAAGCCATTTGATCATTTTATCAAATAAATGCTCAAAAAGCTTGCATGAGAATTTTTATTCAAAATCCTTGATACCCAGCTTTAGGTCCATGCATTAGTACATTCTTCATCCTCACTAGTAGTACAATTGTGACATACCAGTAGGACGACTACTTGTTCCTAGCGAAGCAAAACTAGTTGACAAATGCGTACAACTAGTTTTAGTAGTGACACTGGAAAATTCTACCATTTAACGTCTAGCATTTCACTCGTACTACTAGTAGTGCACAGATGTCTGCACAGTTTTGCCTCACTAGTAACATGTAGTTGTCCTACTACTGTCCAGGGATGTCATGCAGTAGTGGAAAAAAATGTTTTACTTGTAAGACAGTACGATGCTCGGTCAGCCAATCAGGTTGTGAAATCAAAACACCCAAAAAAATGCATGTATGGTAATGATAAATTGTAATGCATTCTCTGTATGAGCAGGAGACATTTCAAATCCATTTGTAAATCTCCAAACTCGCTCTCTCCCACATTTAAATGCAAAGCCTTTTTCCTTTTTGAATGGAGATTATTTCCTCAGTAAATTCTCAAATGATCAGTATCCCTCGGCTAAATACACGAAAGCCTATTCCCTACAAGAAAAAAAAAACGCTGTTTGTAAGGACTGAATATTCATGCTTACTCCGAATCCATCATGTATTTGTGTTGTCTGCTGTATTCATTTTTGCGTCATTCAGCAGTGAATTTAAATAAAGTGTTTGGGATTCTTCCAAAGGTTTGGCAATTACTTGGAGTTGAGACTTAAACATTGGGAATCTAATTTAGAAATCCTTGTTTATAATGGGGAAAATCATATCTGTCAAATATAATTGAAAACTCCCCAGCTCCTACAGGTGTAGGCTCTGTTCTAGGTCCCCTCCTATTCATCACTTACAGTACATCCTCCCACATGTTGAATTCTTCTTTAGAAAGTTACAGATCCAATTCCATTGTTCTTCTCCTCCTCCAAACTTAAGTTGATCCTTTCACCATACTTTGTCTCTGCCCCAGAGATGAAAACCAAGCTGTTATGCTCTTACAGAATGTGTACTATACCAGTACTCATCACCTCCTGCTCGGCCTCCTCAGTCCCACTGTTGACGATGACGACAACAAGTGCCTGGTGGACGTGAACAGCAGACCACGCCTCATCGAGTGTAGCTACGCCACAGCCAAACGCATGAAACTACACTGGCTCTTCACTCAGGTGACAACAGATGTTCAGTCAGAGATTTAGACAACAAATTTGCATAAGATTGCGTTTAAAACTTAAAGGCAGCAGAAGCGACTAAATGCTCTGGGTGAGGCCAGCATCAATTGTCTCAGTGTGCTAAAATGAACCAGACTCAAAGAAATGACTCCCTTCTTGTCACTGGCTCCAATTCAGCCCTTAAATCCGAAGCTCCAAAACTGCATTGTAAAGTAGACAATAAGTCTCTACAATTTAATGTGCAGCAGTGTGTGTCAAAATGTTATTTAAGAATAACGTTCTTGTGGAGCCCGAACAATGCTAACCAACATGTTTTTTTTTATCTTTTCAGGGAGGAGCCATTCAGAACAGGAAATCAAGGAGATGCCTGGAGCTCGTAGCAAACAGTGACAATGAGTTTGGTTACCAACTGGCTCTGCAGAAATGCACTGGACAGAAATGGTCCATCACAAACGTGTTGTATAGCAATTCCCCATGAGCAAACCTGACTTACGGACTGACTGCCTGCATACGGAGTTTGTGTCTGTATCTGTGTGAGTGTCATTCTGTGTTCCAGACAGCTGGGACGTAGGAACTATCCCGCTAGTAAATTCCGACATCCGACATCAATGCGTTCCAAATAATCGACAAAAAATTACAAAATAAACAAAAATCGTTGTCCACCAACCTCAATAAGTGCATGATTACCATTAAGAGCCACAACCTCCAAAACAAACAATCCATGACTGGTTGAATTTGAAATAGTTTGAATTTAAAATAAAGAAATTACTAGAGGAAATAATGGACTTCGAAATTAATTTAGGGTCATACTGAGAAAGAGATTTTCCTCTGTGAACTGGCCAAACTTTGTATGTATTCCAACTTTAAGCGGTGTTCCAATGCATTTTTCTTCGAAGGTGAAAAAAATCGGACTTCACAGTTTTTGGGAACCCAGCAAAAAAAAACACTAAATGGGAGTGGGAAAAGGATACATTTTCATTCAGTAGGTGTACCATGATGTCTTTTTATCGAATGTTAAAACATTTAAATATGCCCAAGGAGAGATGAACCGCTGATATTTCAACCGATATTTTTATGACATGTTAGAATACTTTGTATATTTTATGATAAAAGCAGGACAGTCATATTTTCATGGACTGAAAAAAGTTAGCGGGTTCAAAAATGTCTTGAGGCTTTTTTTTATGGCTACCATGTGGCAATCTTTCTACTGTAAGTAATTTATTTCATGGTCTCAGGTTTATTTTGTGAATTAGCTGTATAGCCGATGGAACAAACAAAAATGTTTTTATTATTTTCTGATTGTTAATAACCTTAATATTTGTAATATATAAAGTGAATATTTTTTTTTTTTTAAGTTTAAACCATTAGCTGCATGTGCCTTTTTAACAAAGACAAGAATCTTCTGCTGTATCAGCTCAATTTCCTTCAACTATTTAAAATACAATACACACACCAAAAGCCGCAAAAGTACAGTCATTAAGGATAATAGCTTTTGCGAGACAATGACTAGAATCTACCACTTTTTGGGAAGTGCCAACCTTTTAGAGCTACAAAGGAAAACCGAGAAATGAAATTCTTGATGAAAACTGCTCCTTTGTACAGTGAAAAGGAAATGTGAAATTGCCGTTCAGATAATAAAGTGCTTCTTGCTTCTCACCTCTGTGAGTATGTACACCATATGGAAAGCGATATCAGTGAGTCATGACGAATGCGAGGGATGAAAAATAAGTCTGCTCCCTGCTCTGACTGTGCACCTGAGGAGGCGACTGGTGGCCCAGCCTGTTTTCAAAATGTCAGTCCTCATTAGAAACTGCATTCGAGCAGTGCTCAACAGACCATTGCATTAAATATACATGGAAACCCACTTTCATCGAAAAGACCTCATTCACTTGCATTGCTTCATAGAACAACGTGAGCCCCTCTGTATTCTCAGACCCCGCAGAAAAATATACAGGAAATTACTCAACACTTACTTACACTCACTCCTTGGGCTTTGCACTCAACGGACGCTTGATTGCGTATGCTTGCACAACACATTTCTTGAAACCGTCGCTCATTTTCTCCAAACTTAAAAGCCAATATTCAAGCTATGCACATTCGCATTCACAAACCTGAGACTCTGTGCTCAAAAGCAAACTTTGTTGTCAAATCAAACCCCAAGTCAATCAAAATGAAAAACACCACTCAACTGTCACTACACACAACAGAGAAAAAAATAAAATCGATCCTCAGATCATAACGCTGTCGCAATAATCTTTGTCGCTTGCAATAGCAATGCATTTTGCTAAATGAAACAAAAATCCTGGTTAGCACTAGTAATTATTATTTTTTCTTAAGTACTATACAAGTATCTCGGAAAATGTATGTATTGAAACACTTTTTTGTGTACAGCACAGCGTGTCTTGTCATTATTGCTGGTTTGGCATCATTCACTATAGGAGACCAAAGATGGGCAGAGTGTGACATCTACTGGTCTACTAAAAACGTACACAATAAGAGCAGAGTAATACGAGCAAGGAAATATTGAGAGAGTGGCCCACTACTGTGTCGCAATGTTTCTTCTGTGTTTACAGTTGTAAACACAATTGTTCCATAATGGCTATTTCACAGGCTTGTGTGCGTGTTTTGTGATTTCGATGACTGGGGCGAGGCTGAAACTAAGTCAAGAAGACAGTGCTCAAAGTGCGCCATGCAGAGGTCACTCAGCAATAAAAAAAAAAATAATGTCAGGAGGCGATAGTGCTCTTAGACATCATGTTCTTCATTTGAGCTGCACATCCATCTGAAACGCTGCCTGAAATGGAAAGATAAGAGTAAGTAACTGTAAATCTTGTTTGCTGATAAGTAACAGCAAAGGCCTCCATACACTTCTCAACTTTGTCTCTTTGCGGTATTGTGTACGTAAGCCTGTGTGGTGCTTAACTTTAAGAGTGGCACTAGAGCAAGTTAAGACTTTTGACAACTGATTTTTAAATGTGTGTTCATTAATATACAGTGGCCATATAAAAAGTCTAAAACACACGCGTTCAAAATGCCAGGTTTTTGCGATTTAAAATGATAAATAATTTCCACCAAAAAAAAAATCCACTCAATGTGACCTATAACCATGTAAGTATAATGTTGCACTGTAGGTAAGGTGTTCTTTTGGTGGTGAGCTCTTGGGAGTTAGGGCCAAAAAAAAGTTCAACCTTGGTTTCAGTCATACATTCTACTACTTGTCAAAATAGACACTTTTTGTCAAACTCGCGAATAACTACACAATGTAAAAAATAAATAAATAAATTTTAAAAAGATATCACTTGAGAAAGACACTATTTTTGGAACACCCCAGCGGGCCGCTTATGTGATCCAAGAGGGGCTACAAGGGGCCCGCCGGCACCATTTTGGTGACCACCTTGGTCTGAAGGAAGAGAGAAAAAAGTGAGTGACATGACTCAGCAGAACTCAAGCTAGCAATTGTCCTGACCATGGCTAGACCTAAGGTAGCCTATGTCTTGTCTTCTATTTTTCACAATATTTCAATGTTTTTTTGTTGTTGTTTTTTTTTAGCTGTAATTGCGTGTCACGCAAACCAAAGCACCCTTTTTACTCATATATGATCAGGAAGAAACATATTAATATCAGGGGTTTTTGTTGCTGTTTTTGTTCTTGTTTAGCCATGTTTGTTAGCACAGCAGCTAACACAGCTAGCATGAACATTAGCATCGATTTGAAACCCTATTAATCATCAATCATCATATTAATGATGAAGTTATGTAACACTTAATGATTAAGTGGATAGAGTTGGGCTAATACTAAAATTAAACGAGTATTCAATTAAAAATTTACTTTTATTTCATGATACGAAGGATTTCTTAAGTAATACTTTTTAAATATGATTTTCAGGTGCGTGAGTATCTAACCGAGTTGCGCCAAACAGCAAATTATGTTTTCGGTTGGCGCTCTTTTCTTTTTTTTTATTGTTTTTTTTCTCTTTTTTTTTCGTCAGATGCTCGTTTTGTGTCATACTAACGTGTGTGTGCTTTTTTTTTTTTTTTTTGAAAAATAATTAAATGAATAATTGTTCCGTCACTCGTAATTCCTTTGACGAGGCACCTGACGCGCCGAATACGGCTTTGTTTTTTGTTTTGTTTCGTCAAAGGCGTTTGAAAATAACGCCATGCCGGGCAATACGGAAGGTGTGGCCATGCGAAGCCTTATAGGTGGTTTTTATGTATTTATTTTTTTATTCATACTTAGATTGACCCAGACGTGTTGTGGTGAAACAAAATGATGTCGCCATGATTGACTCTACACAGGATGGGTAATGAAATCCGTTTTGAATAGAAAGCTTTAAATAGATGTTCCTGACTCCATGTGTACTGTAACAGTAAGGGAAAGTACATGTTTTAATCGAGACGGCTGTACTACTTCCTGAGTATTACTGAATGTCGTATGTGAACTTGCTAAGTGATCATTTGAATGCATTTCAAAGTCAAATGCAGCATTTATACGTAGATATTGGGGTGTGAATGTCATATTCGTGTTGTGTTGCTGAAAAATCCCTGTTCTATTCATTTCAGCGGTGGTGACACAATTAACAGTCACAGTGGGGAGAACATGAAAATGAGGTGAGATCGTCACAATTCAGTCAGTTTTAAGATGGAATACTCAGGCTGTGTTAGGAACAGTGGCGAGGCCAGCACTATTTTGGGTGGACTCAAATTAATTTGAAAAATATGGTTGTTGTTGTTTTTTTTTTTTGGTGTGTTTTTTTTTAATGTGATGATAGCACACGCTTTGGAATTGACAAAAAAGTAAACTTCGTGAAAATCGGTTGAGAAAAGATCAAGCTAGGACTTCATTTCAATGTCCATGCATTGCCTTTGAAAGGAAAATGGACCTTCCCAACGTGGCCGCCACGTAGGCATGTCGGCGTGCTAGCGTACATTCCTATCTATGGTCAGGACAGTTACCCACATTTCCAGCTGTGTTAACGCTAATTACCAGGTAATGCTTGATTTACAACCCTGACACAATCTGTGAAATGACATTTGACCACACGGCAATGCTTCAATGTCTCTTCAATTGCTCAATGTTATGTGTCGGCACTGACCCGGGAGGGGCTTGTCATGCTGCGGACTGATTAGCTAATATGCTAATTAGGCACTTGGAGCTGTCGCTAGTTAATTGAATAGCAAAAGAGTTTTTGCCCAATGTATCTGAGACGATATGATATGAAATATCTCCATGAAGTATCTTACCCCAAGGTAGGGCGTGTTCACACGTGTTTTTTTTGTTGTTGTTGTTTTTTTTAATCCCCTGCAAAAACTCAAAATCTTACCATGAATATTTTATTTCGAGTCAAAACTAAATAAAATTAGATGCATCTCAGTGTATAGTTTACATTGAAAATCAATATGTTATGGTAAATGTGTAAATATAAAACAGAATAAAATACAGCATGGTCAATTGTTTGAGTGAAAATATATCTCAAATTTTTCATTTGAGTTCACTTCCATTTAATCATTCCTTCTTCCAAAAAGTCTTGTTTCCTTTCGTCACTTTAGTGGTTCGGAACTGCATTGTTTAGCTCACACTGCTATCTATTGGATCAGATATGTGACGGCATAGTAACAAAAAACGTCACAGAGGTATATACTACATTTCCAACACTGTTGTCTATTACTCAAATCAAATGGTGACCTTATAAACAATTTATTTCTTCTTTAATAGAGCTAGAGACTAGCCAAAATGTTTTTTTCATATTCCTTTCCTCTGAGATGAAATACTCATATTGTATTCATACTGTTACAAAATGTCTGTCCTTTTCTGACAATAAACCAGATTTTTATAGTGTATTGCATAAATAGATCTAATAATAAATTAGTAGTAGTGGTGGTGAGGCTTAGCCCTACTTTGGGTCATCCACCAAATGATCTTTTTCATGGACTAAAACGTTAGAGCCGACAGTTTGATTCAACTTCAGAAGGGGACTCTGAAATTGGCCTCAGCCCACCCAAAGTACTCGACCTAGACTCACCCCTGGTTAGGAATCACTCCCTATGCACTATATCAGGGATCTTCAATTAAAATTCATAGTGGTGTAAGTTGTTTTGTTTTCTCATGGCAAAGGTTCAGACCTCAAAATGTTTCGATTTGCATAGCTGACCAGTTGAACAAAAGTCGAACATTTCCATTTCTTTTCACATTTATTATTCATTTTGCAAATAGGATGTTTATTCTTTCCAAGAAAAAAGCTGATATCTGTTTTACCACAAATGAAATTACTTTGATCCTACTAAAGGAGAAGAATGCATCAACATATATAAATGTATTCCCAAAAACACAGAAATACAAAGTAATTGTTAAACACACATCTTAACCCTTAAAACAGTTCATGTTTACATACAAATAACACCAATAACTTAAATGTGGTATGGGGTCTTCATGTTCACATACTTCACTAACAAGTTGATTTTATATATTTTTTCTTCCTCAAGAAAATTAATCTGGCAGTCATTTACAATATTATCAATCTGTTTTACAGCAATTGGCAAATAACTAATTCCCTTTGGAACCCCCCTTCTTCCTTGCCAAAATTATGTTCAATTTCAATTTAATATACTGAATAAATTGCTCATTTATTAGGGTGTCATGGAGCAAAATGATAAACACTTTGAAAATTGTGCGGGACCCAACACGACGCACATATGTCACATGTCTACTCATTACACCGGCCCGACTTGGGCCGTGATTGGCTGTTGCAGATTAGATTCTTCTCAATCAAAAATAATCACACGATTCTTCATATTCTTTACACAAATTTGGCTAGCCCTAATTGCATCGTAAAAAGGTTGTGTGAACAGAGTGAAGTCCACAGTTGAGGTTTTGATTATTTGTGGATGTAAACATGCAAGCTCACATCTTCTGTCTACAGCAGTGTATTGCAGCAATGGTCCCAAGTTCTGTATGAAGACTCGATAACGCCAGCGTGCTGTAGCAGCCGGGCAACCGACACCTATGTGGCGGCCATGATGGGGAGGTCATGACGTTGCGTGCGAGTAATGTCTGTGTGGAAAAGTTCCGGCGCAAACATGGTTTTGGCAGAGTGCTGAGGCAAAAATTTGGTGTCGACTAATTTCTGTAGACATAACCGCGTTAGTCAACTTTTTTTTCTCAGCTCTATTGCACAGACTCAGTGCACAGTTTTATTGAACTCAGTTAACAAGTTTTTGTTTGTTTGTTTGACTGTCATTATCGTTGTCTTATGTTGTAAGTCATTGTTTAAAAAAAAAAAAAACATCGCAATGAATCGTCCCGATTTTTGCCGATTTGAAAAGGACTAATATCTGCCAATTAATCAGTCAGGCCCTAGTTTGTATTTTATTTTTCTTAAGTACACTCCTCTTAAGAACAATATATATTTTTTTATCCATCCATTTTCTGAGCCGCTTCTCCTCACTAGGGTCGCGGGCTATTTTTTTTATACCATATTTATTTGTTCAATATTTTTTACAGATATTAATCTGTCCATTCTACAGTATAAAATCCCTGATTCTGTACTGTATAGTGATTAGGGAGGAGCAAATTAATACATGATTCTGAACACAGGCTCAGTCTTTTTGTCATCATAAAATATGTGATAATGTTTGCTTTTTTTTTAATGAGAGTTTTGTTTTCAAGAAAAGTATGTTTATGAAGGAAGTGTGATGTTTGCAAGCTGTTGTGCTGCAAAAATCAATTGCTTAGAATTTCCCTGTTTTTTTCTCTTTCTATCAGTATAATATATGACCGTCAAACTCCAGTGGAATGGCATCAATCCAAATGTAACATGTCATGGATGCCAACCCAAGGTGTTTGCTATTTCATTGGATTTGCTATACTGCTCATTTGCACAGCGGCTGGTTTCTCTCTCAACATGTCCAAGTTCCATCACCTGAGCGCCAGTGAAGAAAATATTCGGCTGCATACAAGTATGCTACTGAACAAGTTTACGAGCACCAACATGGGAAGCATACAGCTGCAATTTCACAGCCTACAGCTTAAACATCAGCGGCTAGATCTTGAGCAAAAGCAGCTATTGCGTAATGCTAAATGTTTTGAAGTAACCACAATCATAAGTATGCAAATTAATCTATTGGAGCTCAAATATCTCGAAATCTACGAGACTATGAGCACCCTCATAAGTGAGCACCAGCGGTTGATTCTGAGTCTTAACGCCTCTCTACAAAAATTTCAGGAGGAACAGGAACAGCAGCAGGATCTGCTCTACAAACAAGTATGTGACACAAAGAAAGAGAATCCCATAAACTGCTGCCGGCATGGCTGGTTTAGGCACGCTTCTAATTGCTACCTTCCATATAGAGAAAAAAGAAAAAACTGGAAGGATGCACAAAATCACTGTGAGAGCATGAACAGTTTACTAGTTAAAATTGAGACCGATGACGAGCAGGCGTTCCTGACCGATCTTGTTGATGATCATGACTTACAACCCTCGGCATGGATTGGCTTGAATGACATTGAAGTAGAAGGTCAATTCAAGTGGGTGGACGGCACCGACCTCTCCGATCTCACATTTTGGGAGCCCAAAGAGCCAAACAACAATCACGAGGTCCACGGTCAAGATTGTGTGACCATTAAGGCCCGTAAAAAGGCCAAGAAGTCTAACAAGCGTAACAAAAAGGACGTCAAGTGGTATCATTCCTGGGATGATGTCATATGCAACGCAAGACGATACTTTATGTGTAAAGCGTGCATTTTATGTGATTATTTAGACTGAAGTGTTTGTGGCCAGACTATAGGGGTCCAATCAGCATCCTTTGAGGAGACTGACTAGCACCCAACAGCGGTTTTTCTTTTTTTTGTGATGGAAGGGACTACGAGCTTGTACAACAATTGCAGCCCACGCAAGACAATTTCCTGGAGGCTGTCATAATGTATATTTTATCAGGAAAATATTTTCCATTGAACTTCATTGTTCATTTCAATAAGTATGTTATGCTGTTAGAAATGCATATCGGTCAAGCTCCCACACCTTTTTGTTTTTTTAATTAGATCAACTACAAACAAACAACGCACATGTAAACAGCCAATTATGTCAGCTTTCTGACACGGTGTACCCTTTTGGTTTTTGTTTTACTGCTATGCATTCTGAGTGGATTGTAGAGAGAGGTTTCTATTTGTAACTACTGTGTTCTTTTATGACGAATTGTGCTCTCCGCCGCCTTGGCCAGATTCCATCTTGAAAAAGAGACCTCGGTCTCAATGGGTGTTTATTTTTTGGTTAAATGTTTTGATTTATTGGCACGGGTATGATTGACATGGTGAACCTTCACGTAGCAACATGATTCTTAACGTTAGCAAGCTGACTGTACTGTTTAACCAATATATTTTGAATTTCTGAAAGGTTTTTTATATCAATTGATACTTCAGTATGACAGAGTGGACGTGTTCAGGTTCCACCTTGTCTCAGGCCCCCGTTCCAGCTAAAGAAGATTTAAAACCCGAAAATTCAAACCAAACATGCTGTCACTGTAGGCGTGGTGCTCTTTTAATGATGAGCATTTTTTGGGTTTGTGTCAAAACATACCTTTTGAAGTTATGGCCAAAAAGTTCAGCCTTGGGTTCGATGGAAGTGACAAAATCTCCCACACACGTGTGAAAGTGTGCTACGCTCCGATGAAACCAAGTATTTTTCTTAATACTTAATTTTTGCACCTTATGGTACCTTATCAACTACTACATACAGTGCATGAACATTGATTTGCAACCCTGTTTATATCATTGGAGAAATTGTTAAATTAAATGAGTTTTCAAATGTAATTTATTGTAAAGGATTTATTCATTCATATGTTTTACAGGTAGCTCACTATAATAACCCAAGCTGTGCCAAACAGCAAAGTATGATTGGACAAACAAAATACTTCATAAATACTGTACTGTTGATGGATGAGGTGAACAAATCAAATGATATAATGGTTTACTTGTTTATTGAAAACAAAATAACAAATTGTAAAAGAAATGGTATAATTTTTAGATGTTGGTGGCTAAATTATCCTCCAATTCTGGAAATACAACCCAGACGCTGTACTTTTTTACTTCTACTTTTACCAGTCTTTTTTTTTTTTTAAACGTGTGTACTTTTAGTTTAGCACCAAATGTGAGTCTAACAAAACATGACTACCTGCAAAAGGTGGTTTGGTCTGGGGTACAACAGCTGGAAGGATGCTTGTTAGGTCATACGAATGAGAGTATTTTTTTCAGTGCCTAATTGTTCTGTCATTATTTGTCCAATTTGAAGGCACTCATCATTTGACAACTTGGCACCTTTATTTATTTATTGGGGGGCAAAATAACATCAGTGTGGGTGTTAGTCGTGTCAGAACCGGCACTGCATGTGGTGCTGAATAATCCCTGTTCTGTTGATGTCAGCGGTGAAGACCCAACGAGTCTCAGTGGGGAGAGCGTGAAAATGAGGTGAGATCTTCACAGTTCCAAAGTTAGTTGGAATACTTTGTGTTCGGAATCACTCAGTATCCGCTTTACCGTGCTCTATATTGTTTCCCAACCTTTATTGAGCCAAGGACTCCCACTTGAGTAGACAGCCAATCACAATCGTCGATTTTAGGAGGCGGAAGAGAGATGAAACCAAATCCGACCTTTTGCAACTATTTTTTGTAACTAAAATTGTAAACGTGGAAATGTCCTAAAGCAACTAATTCTCCCGGTAATGTAATTGATTACAACTAATTAAATTACGTAATCTCGTTACATGTAACTAGTTACTTCCCAACACTGCTGGCGAGTCATAATTTTGAGTTCAAGATATCTTTAGGGTGAGATTAGATTTACGGCCTAGCTCTTAAACGGCAAAAGGGCTTTTCATAGGAACATTTACCAATTCCGGAAACTAAATCAAGTGAATTGCGAAACGATTTGGCGAGGTTTCAGTACGTGACGTCACCGGGGCAGGCTGATGACGCATCATAGAGCCCCCATTCAAAAAGCGACTTCATGCCTCGTGACGCACACAGCCAGTCAGCAGTCTTCTTCGCAGCAACTGCGAGCCACTACGACGAGGCCCGTCCTCTTTTAGATAACGGAAACTGAAGCTTTCTGGTGATAATTACGACAGATTCGCATCCGTTCCCCCACATTCATCGCCTAGTTTTCTTAATAGTTGTCGAAACGACAACAGTTGAGCTGACGTTCTTTTTGTAAAAGGTAAGCGCTTTGGCTATTTCACGGCGTTGGCTAGTGTTAGCTGCGTGACCTAGTTAGCGGCTTTCCGTGGATTTGGTTGTTCTTGCCCTTACATGACGTCGACGGAACAAAGAAACTATCGGAATTCCACAATTTTGGAATGTAACTTTTAATGTCTTGCGGTATCGGCGCAAGGGCCGTCTCGAGGAGATAGCCACCATTATGTGGCTGTGTGCTAACATCCGGTTTCCCTAACAAAGGCTTGAGGAAAAACAGCTTCTGGACTCCTTTTCTCGCTTTCACTCTGTATTCGTATTCAAATCCAATCCGATCTTTTACTGCTCTCCAAAGAACATAACAATCGCGGTATTGGCGATGAACGTTTAAATGGCCCTTCAGCACGGTTTCAAATTAATCACCAAAACGTAGCGATAATGTCAAACCCCAAACATTACTAGCATTAATTTAACAAATTATGAAAGAATATCATTTATGTCCGTATAAATTGTGTCTGGTAGAATTTCCATGAGCACCTCGACAAGTTGTGTGTCGGTCAGATGATTGTTCTGTGACTCTTGTGAATCGGTGTTATCGTAGGTAATTTTCCATTAATGACGCGTTTTAGAGTCCGGGAGGTAGTTGTGAAAGCGGATTGAGACGTGGATGTCTGCTGGGCTAATGCCTCGTGCCAGGTTAGCAGCGCCTGTGTGCGTGTGTGTGTGTGTGTGTACTAGTGCTGAATTTTGCCCCACCGGCACGTGGAGCGCTCATGTGCTCAACTGTCCTCATTAAACTGACTCTCAGTTGGCGAAATTTGAGTGGACTGCACTGGTAACCTTGGGAAGCCGTGTGAGCATTTATCCCTTAGCCTTCAGATCCAGCCGAAGGTCTATGGAATAGTACACTCTTAAACTGGATGTCAAATAAATGCTCATAAGATTATTTAAAGTCCATGTTTAAGGTCAATGTACGAGTACATCCTTTGTACTCACAAGTAGGACGAGTTTGGCATATAAGCAGGACAACTACAGTGGGCGCCCCCACATACTCTGGGTTCGGCATCTGCGGATTTGCCCATTTGAGGACAAATATTTTTTTAATTAGTTTATCTGTGCTTGAAATTCACTTTTTTTTTTTTTTTGCAGGTTAATTTTTTAATGTAATTATAATGGGCATCAATTATCCACAGAGTCTGGCTAGTCGTGGTCTGACCGACTCCCTATCCCCACAAATCGCGGGGGTCCATTGTGAAACTGAATGAAATTCCATTCGGCCTGCTTATTCCGATGGAGGTTTTTATATGGAGCATTTTCATTTGGTTTAACAGAACGCTCCATGTAAACCAGGCTACTCTTGCAGCTCTTTATTGCAGGCCCACGGGGGTTCCATATTACAGAGTAAAGAAAACCAATTGAATTGAGAAACAAGAAAAGAAATTAGGATGGTAATAAGAAAAATAATAACAACAGTAAACATTTAAAATCAATAAAATAATTAATTAAAAATGAATAAGGGCCGGCCTTATTTTTCATGATTTCAGAGGCATGAAAAAGCGTTTATCGCTGTAGTTGGGAAAATATATCGTCTTTAAAAAATTATTATGACAGGCCTATGAAAATCCCTTTTGCACGTTTATTCGTGGAGCACAACTGTCCTTTTATTAAACTGACTTTTCAGTTGTTGAAATGTGAATGTGCTTGCTTTGTAACTGTTATTCTCCTCTCTTTAATTGTAGGGTGCTTCTCCCTGATTCCTTCCCAGAACACAATTCTTTTCCAAATATTTGTAGTCAAGCCGCCAAAGTGGAGAGTGTTGTTGCACCAGGGGTTCCTTCTCATTTCAGGTATTGATTATGTTGTGAGCCGTCCCTGACTACTCGCACTGGGAACGCTTCCAAAACATGACACACACAAACGGAACTAGCATACGCATACACCCTTTCTCGTTTCAACACGCTTTTTTCTGCTTGCATCACAGAGTGGGGGGAGGAGGTGGGGGTGCACCTCAGCACTTTCCCAAGGCTGAAAGCAAAAGGTGATTTTTATTTTAATTTTTAATGTACAATATTAGTAAATTGCATGTTATTGATAGTTCTCACCAAATCTGTGCTGGCCTAAAAGTAGTGTCACTATGAACACAAATGGAGGGACAGGTTCTCCACTAGCTTTTTTTCCCTCCTCATTTGACACATTTTTTTGTAGCTGCCAACTTATTTGCCAAAGTGTTTCACACACATTCAATAACTCCTCCACCATCTACCGTTATTTTCCACTATGTAACTAAACAAAAAAAATTCGTTAAGCTGACACAAGGTTGTTTTGCCATGCAGTTCTTGTAACATCAGCTTTGTTTGTCAATTACAGCGAGTTCCTGGGGAAGCCCCCAGGTTCTGCCGCTCAGAGATGGATACCTTCTCGAAGCACTAGGCGAGAGGCCAGTGTGTCTGCTGAGAAAGTGCAGCATGATGCAATCTTCAGAAAAGTGAGGGGGTGAGTTTTGACTGGGAATTCAAGACTATTGCTTCCGTGTTTGTCAAAACGTTGATGGAATCAGTTTGTGTTAAGCTGCTGGTTTATTGCATGCCTCTGCTATCTTTAGCATTCTTAATAAGCTGACACCTGAGAAGTTTGACAAACTGTGCCTGGAGCTCCTCAATGTGGGTGTGGATTCTAAGCTTGTACTGAAAGGAATTATCTTGTTGGTAGGTGTTCTCTAAAGTTCTTTGATCCATTTGTGTAGCCCATCAAGGCACTCGTTCATTATGTGCTTCTATGCTTTATTTTGGGGGGGTGCCTTTTCAGATCGTTGACAAAGCCCTCGAAGAGCCCAAGTACAGTCAGTTATATGCTCAGCTATGTCTACGCTTGGCAGAAGACGCACCAAACTTTGAAGATCCAGCAACAGAAAACCCTGCAACAAAAAAGCAGAATACAGTAAATTATTAAATATTTTAAGGTGAAAGCATTAACTGGTTTTTGGTGGCCTTTAATATAGTTTTTTCTTCTTTTTTTTTTTCTCGCTTGCAGACCTTCAGAAGACTTCTCATTTCCAAGCTTCAAGATGAGTTTGAAAATCGTGCCAGAAATGTTGAACGTGTGTAGCAAATATTTTGTATAGCATGTTTTGCAATTTTTGTCAAGATCACTTTTAACTTTGTCATTGTTTTTTCCTCTGTAGTCTTTGACAAACACGATTGCCCACTCACCTCTGAGGAGGAGGAACAGCGTGCTGTTGCGAAGATTAAAATGCTTGGCAACATCAAATTCATTGGAGAACTTGGGAAACTCCACCTTATCCACGAATCCATCCTCCATAAATGCATCAAAACAGTAGGTCCTATTTACACAATATACAGTGTTACCTTGAGCACGGTCACGGAATTGAATAAAATCTTAAGTCAAGGCACCACTGTATAGTAAAACAAAATCGGCAGTACGAAAATTAAATTTTCTAATGTGCGTTTTTGTTTTAAGCTTCTGGAAAAGAAGAAGAGAGTCCAAATTAAGGATATGGGAGAAGACCTGGAATGCCTCTGTCAGATAATGAAGACGGTGGGACCAAAACTTGATCATGCAAAGGCTCGGGTATGTTTGTAATAGGTCTGAAACTAACTATTAGTTTAATTTCTTAATCGGTTATTTTTGATTAATCGATGAATTCTTAATTGCCATCCCTTTATTTATTTTAAAAAAAAAAGCACATTATTTCAAATTGGCAGTGCACACAGGTCGCTGCATCAAAAGGTCCAACTTTCTTTTTTAATTATTGACACTCCAGTTGGCTGAAAAACTGAAGACACTACAAAAAGAATGAACAAGTTGTATATTTTAATCCAACACATTTTCTTTTCGAAACATTGCCATCTTAATGCTAACAGCTCAATGCAAAATCTTATTGCCAAAGTAGCGGTACTTGTGTACAGCGCTGTGAAAAAATATTGGCTCCCTTAAATTTTTGCATAGTTTCCCCACTTTAAGATCATCAAACAAATGTAACCCAAGTGAACTTAATGTTTTTAAATGGTGATTTCATTAACTAAGAACATAAAGCTATTCAAAGTGATCTGGTGCTGTGTGGAAAAAGTAATGCCCGCTCAACCTAATAATTGGTTGGGCCATCCTCCGCAGCAGCAACTGAAATCAAGCGTTGTCTATAACTGACAATGAGTCTTTCACATCTCTGTGGAGATATTTTGGCCCACTCTTCCTTGCAGAATTGTTTGAATTCAGAAACAATTGAGGGTTTTAAAATCATGCCACTGCATTTCAATCGGATTCAAGTCTGGACTTTGACTAGGCCACTCCCAAAACCTTCATTTTGTTTTCTTAAGCCATTCAGAAGTTGACTTGCTGGTTGGTGTGTTTTGGATCGTTATCCTGCTGCAGAACCCAAGTGCGCTTCCGCTCGAGGACAAAAACTGATGGCTGAACATTCTCCCTCAGGTTTTTCTGTTAAAGAGCAGAGTTCACGGTTCCATCAATCACAGCAAGTTGTCCAGGTCCTGAAGGAGTAAGCAGCCCAAGACCATCACACTACTACCACCGTGTTTGACTGTTGGTATGATGATCTTTTTCTGAAATGCTGTGCTACATTTATGCCAGACGTAACCACACACACTCACCTCTTCAAAAAGCTCAACTTTCATCTCGTCAGTAAATATAATATTCTCCCAAAAGTCTTGGGAATCGTTCAGATGTTTTATTTTTTATTTTTTGTTTTGCAAAAGTAAGACCAGCCTTTGTTCTCTTTGGTCAGCAGTGGTTTTTGCTTTGGAACTTTGCCATGGATGCCATTTTTTTTCCCCCCCCCAGTCTCTTCCTTATTGTTGTCATGAACACTAACCTTAACTGAGGCAAGGGAGGCCTGCAGTTCTTTAGAAGTTATCCTGAGTTCCTTTGTGGCCTCCTGGGTGAGTCATTGCTGTTCTCTTGGGGTAATCTTTTTAGGCCAGCCACTCATGGGAAGGTTCACCACTGTTCCATGTTAGTCTCCCTTATGGTTCGCTGGAATCCTAAAGCTTTAGAATTGGCTTTTGTAACGCTTACCAGACTGATAGATGTCAATTACTTTATTTCTGGACCGTTCTAGAATTTCTTTGGATCGTGTCCTTTTGTTGCATATATTTTTAGATGTTTTGTCTGGCTTGATTTTTGTCGGTACAGATTGGTTTTGAATAGGTCTGGAGGTAATCAGGCTTGGGTGTGATCAGTGCAAACTAGCCCAAAAATTTTATTAGCCACAATTAATTCATGATTTACCAAGGGGGGGGGGTAATAACTTTTTTCACACAGGGCCAGGTTTTCCTTAATAAAGGAAATCATTGAAAAACTGAATTTTAAGTTCACTTGGGTTATATTTGTCTATTTACATTAGTTTGATCTTAAACACAGCGTGGAAACGGCAAAAATATAAGAATTTGAGAAGGGGGCCCAATACTTTTTCACGGGACTGTTGCTCCAAATAACAGATCTTCCCACAAACACTGCAGCAACATACAGATAATATAACAATACTCACAAGTCCATATTCTTGCTATTATGTGGAAAAACTTTTTATACAGTTCTGATGAATTGGAACAGAACACACACAACAGCAGCACAGACTGTAATAATCGTGCGATGCAGCGGGTGACTAACGTAATAATCGAGCGACACAACGAATCTATAATGAAATTCATTGCCAACACTTTTAATGATCGATTTGTTATTGCAGCCCTAGTTTGTACAAAACAATGCTGTCATAAAGAAGTCCTTTTTAATGCTCTTTGTTTTTAATGACACACCTTTCTTGTCATTCCAGTCCCTGATGAATCAGTACTTTGGCCGCATGCAGGCCTTGACCAACAACAAGGAATTACCTGCAAGGATTCGCTTCCTGCTGCAGAATACAGCAGAGCTGCGCGAGAACAACTGGGTGCCTCGTAAAGCTTATTTTGACAACGCACCAAAAACGATCAATCAAGTTCGTCAGGATGCCATAAAGGTTGATTTTCATTTTCATAACGCTTCCTTGTTTATCAGCGGTTTACGAGTCACCTCTCATTCTGACCTGATGCCAAGCTAATGTTCTTTGCAGGACTTGGGTGTCTTCATTCCCCCTCAATCTGATGGCTCGAGGTCTGACTTTTTCATGGATAATGCCTTCCTGGACTGTTCTTTTCTACAGGCCAGGATCAGATTTGACAAAGAAGGGCTTGGGGGGCTTTCTGATATGTTTGGACAAATGCCTGGTATGCCACAGTATTGTTGTCCTCTTGCCCCACAATGCCACACACGGCACAATTTGCAATGTTTGTTTTTCCTCTTAATTCGTGCAGGAATTGGAATTGGAACAGGTCCTGGAGTTATTCAGGACCACTACTCTCCAACTTTGGGCCGCCACCGCTCCAACCCAATTTTCAATGGCCATATTGGGATTAACAGTTTGCATCAGCCCCCGTTTGATACAGGAAGCAAGCCTTTTATCAAGCCAATGCAGGTGATTGCCATTACGTTTTTTTTCCCCCTCCAACTCAACTTGCTTTTGTTATTGATTCTAGACATTGCCAGCATTTATTCTCAATGTCTACCCAGGGTCAGAGTTCACCAGTTTTCAGCCATAAACAGAATGGCTCAGTTCAGATGCAGTCTAAGGATATGGGCCCACGCTTTAGCAAGAAAGGGAAGCTCAATGTTGATGAGGTATTTAGACTTCTGTTAAGATGGTGGAAAGACTCTCCAGGTTCTATTGTGACATTAATTAATCTACTATAAGCAGATGTCTTTGGGTTGCACTGGTTTTATTCTGACAAAAGGTCGGATGGTTTAAATTCTTGTTTTCACACCTCCAGATCAGCCTGAGGCCAGCACAGTCATTCATCTTAAACAAAAAAGTGCCAAAGCTGCAGCCACAGATGACGATGATGCCGCCAAGTGCCCAAGGTTCCTTAATGGGGCAGGTAATTGTTTATATGGTGGCAGAACATGACTTTACAAAAGTTAAATGGTTAAGCGTTTTTCTTTTTGTAGTCCCCACAGCTTGGTCTTAAAACCAGTCCTCCACCGATTCAGGAAAAACCCGCAAAGTCCACCAAAAAACTACCTCCAACTAAGGAAGAGCTGCAGAAAATGACGGTATGTTTTTTTTTTTTGTTCCCCCCCCCCCCGCCCAAGTCCTGTACAACACTATTACATGCAGTGTAACACATTTCGCCATTGTCTTCTTTTTTTTTTTTTTAGGACACACTTGTTGCTGACTATATGAACGGCAAGGACGTCAGTGAGGCTGTGGCCACTATGAAGGAGATGAAGGCTCCTAAACACTTTTTATCTGAGATGCTGAACAAGATTGTGGTGTCTTCGCTCAGTCGTACAGCTGACGATAAGGAACTTGCGAGCGCCCTGATCCACGAGCTCTGCACAGAGGGCCTTGTCACAAGCGAGAACCTTCTGCAGGTGAGTGTAAAGTTTATACCGCGAACCCCCCCTTTTTTTTTGGGGGGGGGGGGTTGTTCTACCTACTAGAGGTGAAAATATATATATGTATATGTCACTCCCAGCTGAACTTCACTGTAAAACTGACACGAGAGAATTAAACGTATATTCAAGCATCAAAATATTTGACCAAATCCGATAACTTCATCTCATGAACGTCCGCAAGCCTAATCCTACCCTCCAATGCAGGACACCATAAACAGGCTAATGGAAATTAGCATAGATATTACAGTAATTCTTCAAACTTGGACAGACATGGCGCAGCAAAACACACACAGCACACGACAAAAGAGGATAAGACATTGTATATTTCAACACCAAAATGTTTACCTAAACGATATATAAAGCTGCCAAATGTTATGGAACATCCATCTTTTGTTTCGGAAATCACTGAACGCTGATTCGTTACGGCCATAATATCGATTGTTCCGAATATTGGGGGAGAGCAAACTCCAGCGGCCTCCATTACCGGCCAGCACGGCTGTCTTTCTGGCCACTGACAAAAAGGGATGGGGTGCTGCTTGGGGGTACGCCAGTTTATTACACGGCCGTGGAGGCGAAAGTTCTCTTTGCGTCTGGTGTCATCAACACATTGTAAGTCACTCATCATCGCCTCTGTGGTAGCGAATAAGCTGCACTTCTTAGCATGCTTCTTTATATTGTTTCCATTATCACAGGGGGCGAGGTGTGGGTAGGCAAAGGCGTAAACAAAGTACAGTGCTAATTCCTGAGCTATCGTGTCAGGAAGTCGCAAAACCGAAATAAGTGATTGGGTTATACAGTTAACTTGTCACACAGGTCTGGCTGGAACCGCATTATAGCAGTGAGTAACCAAGTTTGAACAACAAAATAATAAGCCAATTGTTACACATCTGGAGTTATAAATGTAAAATAATTCATAACAATAAATAACGACACCCCCTGAACCGGAACTCAATTAATACATCACTGAAGATGTAATTTAAGAACGGGGTCAGGTTATTTGTAATATAAGATTACCTTTATTAGTCCCACAATGGGGAAATTTCAGTCCTTTCAAGTAGCATTAGTGGATATAGGAGACCTAAATGGCATGCAAGAGAAGAAATCTATACGAATACATGCACAAAATTAAAATCTATTGTCCATGCAGAAACTATCCAATTCCGTCTACCACCAATGTTATGTTTGTTTGAGAAATAAGAGTGCCGAGTTTTAATTTTGACAATTGAGATCTGATTTACTGGACTTTTATAACCAAAGTTCCAAACAGAATTGGTAAAGGTGAATTCTGACTGGCACGTGCAAAACTCATATACTTTGATTCAGGCTGCGACTGAGTCTGGCATTACAATGTTGATGCGATAAAAACATATTGAAGCCGAAATGTATTAAGAATTCTGATTATGTTGTGCAATTGAACAGTATGCAGCATTATTTTTATTCTATTAGATAATCTACTGCAATAAAATCTTGTATTCCGATACCGACGCATCCCGATTTTTACGATCATTGGGCTTTATCTTGTCAACTCAAATGCGACCGGATGCACTCGTTACCGGAAATTTGTATTGCTGTTCTGTTTTAGCTCTTGGTGCCCAGCATGACATTACACCGCAGGCGTGCAAATCTAAATTTTGCCTTTCAGAAGTATTAAAATGTCTCAACGGTGTTCTTAAGGTGAATGTTCGCAGTTTATACAACATCACTCACAATGAGGTACTGCCGCCACTCACGAGCTAAACTGCCAACGTTCTCCGAAACAGGCCATTCTCGGTGTCCTGGACCAGTGTCCCAAGATCGAGGAAGAAGTCCCTCTGGTGAAGTCGTACCTGGCTCAGTTTGCGGCACGGGCCGCCGTCGCTGACCTCATCAGCATGACTGATCTGGCCCACCAGCTGGAGAACGGCGCCCATTTCCCACTCTTCCTGCTCTGTCTGCAACAGATGTCCAAGCTCAAGGATCGCGAGTGGCTCGCCGATCTCTTCCAGAAGAGCAAGGTTAACATGCAGAACATGCTACCCGGTATGTCTCGCACTCCACTCACCTCTATCCATCATTGACAAGTCATGTCGTTTGGATTAGGAATGTTGTTTGATCAGTGGAATGAATATTGTTGTTCTGCAATGAGATCTCAGAACTCTCTTAAACACCAGGTCAATAACTGCCTTGTTTAGCCAGAAGTGAAAAAGGAAAGGCAGCTCAACTGTTTCAGACGTAGGCAAGTACAGCCTAAGAATCTAAGAACTGCTCACAGTCTGACTTGTGACTGGAATGTGATCTAGTGACAGTAATTACCAGTCCATGCAACATTGAGAACCATTTTAACAAACGTTTACTAAATTCCTAACTTTGCCTCAGGATGTGTGCATGCGTGAGTCATAAATGCACCTCCAGCATCACATTTTGCCAATGTTTTCACATTACCGTAAAATGAAGTTAGCAGCTGTAAAGCAACAAAAGGCAGTCAATCTTCTGGAATAAGCTGAAGCTGCCAAACTAATTCTTTAGTGTAAAGCGTGCCAACCTTGGCTCTCTTCCTGTTTGAACGTTTCTACAAGCTGAAGAGATTTATTGAGACAAATGTAGTGCTTTGCCTTCATCTTAAAGGCTTTTTTCTACTCCTAACGTATGAAGGTCGCCACAGTCAAATTGTATAGGACTTTCTAGAATCCATTAAACTTAAGACTAAAGTTCAAAGTTGTATTGGGAGTGACTGGTGCTTTGATAGTTCATTCCCCTCACGTCTCCAGAAATGGACCAGAACAAGGACCGGATGCTGGAGATTCTGGAGGGCAAAGGCCTGAGCTTTCTATTCCCACTGATGAAGCTGGAGAAGGAGCTTCTGAAGCAGATCAAAGTGGATCCATCTCCACAGTCCATCTATAAGTGGATTAAAGACAACATATCTCCCAAACTCCACACTGACAAAGGCTTTGTCAATATCCTCACAACCAGGTAGACCAGACATTTTGTCACACTTTACTTTTACTTGGCTTCATTTTTATTTTCTTTTTCTGATAGTTTCTTGCAGTACATCGCCTACGAGATAAACCCTGACGATGACGAAGAGCAGCTGGCGTCTCCTAGCAAGGAGCAGCTGGACGAGGAGAAGCAACTGCTGCTCTCGTTCAAGCCCGTCATGCAAAAGTTCTTGCACGATCACGTTGAGCTGCAAGTCAGCGCGCTCTACGCTCTGCAGGTCCACTGTAATGCTAAACACTTCCCGAAAGGTGACCGAGAAACACACACACACACACACACAAACGCACTTGTCAGAAATGCTAACTGTGCTGTCTGTGTCCAGGCATGCTGCTGCGCTTCTTTGCCTACTTTTACGACATGGAAATCATTGAAGAAGAAGCCTTCCTGACATGGAAAGAAGACGTCACCCAAGAGTATCCGGGAAAAGGCAAAGCGTTGTTTCACGTACGTACTTTCCTCAAACAAAACGCACAAAAGAGAATTCAACATTGTATATTTAAGACCAAAATGTTCAACCAAACCACATATCGTCACTACTGTTCTGCGCTTCTGTTTTTGAAATTAATCTGTTCCTTGACTAAAATTTTATCTGAAAACTGAAGCAATTATGTCCTATAGTTCCCATGATTTAATAATTGATTCCTGTCTTTTTTTTTTTTTTTTTTTTTTTTCCTCCCCCTCAGTGAATCTGAAACATTTAGTCATCCCATTATTCGAAAACGAATTTATTTCAAATTGACAGTACAGAAAATGCACAAACAAATTCATCATGATTCAGTTACTGGTTTGGTCTGTAACAAGTCAGGAAATAGGCAAAAATGTTGTTTTCCATAATAAAAGCAGACGTTTCGAAATGTTGTTTTGGTTAAAAACCAAGATAACCGCTCTGCATGCGAGGACTACAGAAATCTGAGAGTATTTACTGTTCAGAAGATGAAATTCAGATTTTTAGTCAGTGTCTCTAAACAATTGATCGACTATCAAAATAGTTGTGATTCATTGGATAGTAGATTACAATTGTTGCACCTCTGTAATCATTAAATATACAACAATTATCAGTTAATAAACTGTAATCTCAGAAAAAAAATTCCGTACACTTTTTATTTTTTTAAATCTAACTAATCATTGGAATAATCAATTCTAAAAATACTCACTAGGGAGTGATTCCAAACACAAGCTGCGTCTCTGATTTTTGTTTTTGTCATGCAGGTGAACCAGTGGCTCACCTGGCTGGAGACCGCCGAAGACGAGGAATCCGAGGACGAAGATTACTAAAATCCCCCACGTCGGAATTTGATTCCTTTTTTTTTTTTTTTTTTTTTTTTACTTTGCCTCCGTCGGCAACAACGCCGCTGTTACTAATCGACCTAAACCAGCGTCAACACGTCGTCATATTGAAAGATGTAATTTGTCAAAGTATTTTTTGGGGAATTGATTTGCGTTTAGTGTAACAGTGTTTTTCTGAACATAGACACGCACGGTTTCATAATCAGGTCGCAGTCATCAAGTGCTGCTTGTTTACAAGTGAACATGCATTATAAAGAGACTCATTTTTATCTGTTTTTAGATCCACTTTGCTGCACATCATGAGTCGTTGCAATAGTATCATACACTTTTTCATTTTGAAATAAAGAACAATCCTAAGTTGCAGATTTTTTTTTGGGGGGGGGGGGGGGGGTAATTAGTGTGCTTGACAGCTGTATGGAAGCTCCTCCAGTCGTTTTGTTTTCGTCTTGAATTTGACACCAGGCGGCCATTTTATTGTCCACACAAAATGTTTGTGGCACAAGCAGTTAAAGATGGGAGCATCAGACAGTTGCCATTTATTTTTTTTCTAAGCAATGAGTTTTTTTTGCTTTTAGAGGGTGCTTATCTATATTTGATGCTTGTAAAATTACTTTTGATAGTTTTTTTTGTTTTGTTTTTACATCAAGCATTTGGAGTGTGGATGTTTTGTGCTGTAAAAAAAAATAAATCTGTTGCCTTTTTTAATTTATCACTTTTTATGAATATACCTCTGTATCTGACTATACTTGAAAGTGTTTTATCATATCGACAGCCAAAGCTTAGTTTCCAGTATGCCATATCATCGGGTTTTTAAGTGGTCTTTTTAATCTCCTTGCATGTGACCACCTGCGCTTTCTTTCGGGTGTCGCTGTAACGTAAGCAACGGTTTGAGTGGACATCTGATGATCAACCTTAAATAAAGTACATTTCATGGTCGCTCACTTGTCTGGTGCTTGTACAGTACAGTGGGGCCTTGAAAAAGAGTTTGTTCGGTGGCCATGCTACACTTGTATCTTTATCGTTCCTCGTTTAAATGGAA
Organism: Phyllopteryx taeniolatus; assembly: GCF_024500385.1. Taxonomy (NCBI): domain Eukaryota; kingdom Metazoa; phylum Chordata; class Actinopteri; order Syngnathiformes; family Syngnathidae; genus Phyllopteryx; species Phyllopteryx taeniolatus. Next base: position 3,312,976 of record NC_084503.1, on the reverse strand, counting down.
ATTTTGATCTCTCCCAGCCTGCCCAAAGGTTTTTTGTTGTTGTTGTTTTTAATAAGGAAACTAGCAGCCTGTATATTTTATAAAAACATAGAAATAGAATGTCAAGAATTAAACTACACTATGATTAATCCACCGTGGCGCCTTCTGGTGTGTGTGTGAGACTTGCCCACTTGGTGACAATATGCAGACAAACAAGAGTTTCACTCAACTACTGTTAACTCGGTAATTTGCAGTAAATGTTTTTTTTTGCAGAGGACAAAGTGTACAAGTATGATTATTTTCTCTCTGTGTTGCTCCGCCATTTGTGTTGGCGGGCGGGTCACCACAACAAACGAAACCGTTTTTGGGGTTGTAGGCATGGTTTGACGGCTAACTGCGGGATGTAGGGGTCCTCGAAATCTCCTAAACTCTTATTAAATTAAGAGAGTTTCTACACATTTGTGGTTTCATACTTCCCGAATTTTTCCAGACCCTAATTTTCAGACTTCTCGATAAAATAAATACAAATTGTTTGTGACATTCGAATAGATCGATGTGTATCATTCTGATTCTATATATTCAATTATGTCGCCATATAATTTCCAGAAGACGAGCGCTTGGTCATGTAGCTCACGCAAATAAAGACCAAACCCAAACGACAAGACGACGTGTGACAACTGCCGCCTCCGCCATGTTGGAGATGTTAAACCATGTCACAAAAAGTTGCCGTTTCGTTTCATTGTTAAGTCTGTTTTGAAACCCTAATTCAAAACCCCAACACTTTTTTCGCAACCCTACTTTTAAACCTTAAAATTCTCTTTAGATTCTTATTTGAAACCCTAACCCTCTTTGGAAACCCTCATTTAAAACTCTAAAATTCTCTTTAAGACCTAATTTGTTTTAAAACCCTACATTGAGACCCTAATTTGAAGCCATAAAACTCTTATCAAAACCCCAATTTGTAACACTGTTTTGAAAACCCAACCCTGTTTTGAAATACGCCGTTTTGAAACCGCTAATTTTGAGACCCTAACCCTTTTTTGAAACTACTTTAAAACACTCACCCTGTTTTGAGACACTGAACCTGTTTTGAATTCAAAACTCTCTTGAAACCCTAAATGTGTTATGAAACACTGTGTTTTGAAACCCAAACCATGTTTTGAAACCCTAAAACTCTCTTGAAAACCTAATTTGAAACCATAATCCTTTTTAGAAGCCCTAATTTGAAACCCTAACCTTGTCTTAAAACCCTAATTTTAAACCCTAACCATGTTTTGAAAGCCTAACCATGTTAGAAATCCTAAAATTCTCTTGAAAGATTGGTTGGGCGAACTCCCATGCACCCTCTAGGACCCTTTTGAAACCCTCACTTAAAACTCTAACTCTATTTTGAAACCCTAAAACCCTCTTGAAACACTCATTTGAAACCCTAACCTTGTTTTGAAACACTCACCCTGTTTTAAATGTGTTCCGTTCATATTTGTCAGTCTTCAAAGATGTTGCAATCACCAAATAAATAAAAAAAATTTTTTTTTAATTCGCTGTCCTCGGAGTCCATCGTTTACTTATCAGAAAATCTGTGTTAGGGTTACCACGTCTACTTATACAATCTACAAGGTGCTTCACGTGGAATGATGTTTTGACATGAACAACTTGAGACGCTCGAAGGGTATTCGTTATCGCCTGATAATGTATAACAGGAATTTTCGGAGCCAATCAGAATCGAGTATTCACCAAGACCATGGTACTGTATAATATATCGTGTACTCTCACAAAGCCCGGCCCATAAAAATCCAAAGGTTTTAAGGTATATCTCAACAATTCAGTACTAAATTGTTCTCAGTCTTTGCAGATTTTCATAACTTACCTTCAAACATATTTCATTTATTTAGAAACAAAACACAGAAATGACCGGTGCAATGTTAAAGTCTTTAATGAACCCAAGATGCATGCTTTTGGAATGTGAGCTTACCGAGAGAAAAAAAAAAAACATGCAAACATGTTGAGAGCATAATGTTTAAATCTTGACTCAAGGCTTTTACATTTTCCAAACTTTACTATAACTTATTTTTTTGATACCATGTGGGGGAAGGGGCAGTAAAACAGGCCAGAATTCAGTTGCCAGGGGCTGAGGCAGGGCCAGAGACTAGTTGCATATTCGGTGTGGAGTGAGAGTGCTGCTTCCCTCATTGTATTAAAAACTTAAGCTAAGTGTGGAAAAAAAAAAAAAAAAGTGTGAAGCATTCTTTTCTCTGTCATTCGACATGACAGAATAAGACATGATAATGATGTACAAGCCCTGCGATTGGCTGGCAACCAGTTCAGGGTGTACCCCGCCTCCTGCTCCAGCACTCCCGCGCGCGACCCTTGTGAGGAAAAGCGGCTCAGAAAATGGATGGATGGATGCTGTACAAAAAAAAAAAAAAAAAAAAAAAAGACTTTTCTAAGCTCATTTTGAGTATGGGCAATCTTAATCGCTGTCATTGTTGCCATAAACGGGGATCGTTAGTTAGATCGTTAATCACTGTCATCATCATTGTCGGAGCCCCCGGGTTCCGATCCGTTGTCAGAGCGGGGGGGAGAGCCCTCGTTGTCAGTACCCGGTTCCGATTCCCGCTCAGACGCCACAACAGGGGTACCGGGCCGGGACTCATCGTCCGATCCCGACCTCTTGCTCTCGTTGTCGGACCGCCGCTGCACGCTCCTCTTCTTCCCCGGACGGTCACTACCAGAGTCGTCATCGTTGTCGTCGGAGCCCGCCGAGCGCTGGGGCGACCGGTCCGAGTCGGACTGCCGCTGCACCCTCCTCTTCTTCCCCAGACGATCACTACCAGAGTCGCCATCGTTGTCGTCGGAGCCCGCCGAGCGCTGGGGGCTGCCCACGGATCGCTGAGGGCTGCCCGCCTCGCTGCCGGAGCGGTTCCTCCCGGCGTCCGAGTCGCTTTCGGATATGATCCGCTTCCTGTGGTCGCCGTCGTTGTCCTCGTCGGATCCGGAACCGCTTTCTCTTTGGTTCCTGAAGAGAAAGAAAGCGGACTTGTGAGACTTTTGTGTGTGTGTGTGTGTGTGTGTCTGTGATCACAGCTCCTCCCACCCTTTTACCTGTCCTCTGCTATTTTCAGGCCATCCTCGTCTGAAGACTCGGAGGATGAGATGATTGCCTTCGACTTGATCTTCCCTTTGAGAGAAGGCGGAGGACGCTCAAGCTGAGGCTGAAAAGGACCAAGACGTTAGGTTCAAGACCAAAACGGAGACATTGATCAACTGGAAAAGGAATCCAGCCATCTGTCTCTAAAATAATAGAGACAGTATATTAGTCCAGTGCTTCGCAAATCTTTTACACCAAGTACCACCTAAAAAAAAAAAAAAAAAAAACTAAATTCTATATCATTGTACACCACTTTAAAAATATGCACCGTTTGAACATTAACACTCCACTTAAATATAGGACAATAAAAAAGTTGAAAAATTTAACTATTTCCAGGGCTCTACACTAAAATTTATACTAGTAGCACTGGTGCGACCAACTGAAACATTTGTTTTGGGACATGTTTTTTTTATTTTTTATATGCAATCCTCTTTAAAGTCTCTTTATGCTATAAACAGCGTTGGGACGAGGGCTGCTAGCTAGATTTTCTAGCTTCATAACAAAGTTATTAAAAGCTTTCCACACGACACTTTGCGTTCACCCCCCCCTCCCACTCCTCACCTTCAAAACAAAAACAAAAAAAAATCCACCAGGTGTAATTCTCCTAATTTAGGGAAGTCCAAATATCACTATACAGGGTTTAAAAAGGTACCTTTTCGATCCTCTTGCGCTCTTTGGTTTTGCGCTGCTTCTTGATTTGAGTTCCTCCGTCCTCGTCGTCGCTGTCGTTGTCGTCGCCTCTCGCCGCTCTGAGGCCATCAAAATCAAAAGTCAGCGCCACTTGTCCAATTGTACCTAAAGTAATGTTTGCAAACAAACACTTCCAAAAGACTAAAAGCGAATGTATTGTACTGACAAAGCTAAATATAACTGAACTGTACTTAACAGATGTACGGTACTGGATTTAAAACACGTTTAAGCCGCTGTAACGTTAAACACAGTTTGAACATTGAATTCAGTGGTTCACCAAGTCCGACTTTAAGAATCACTGATCTTGATGTCAGCGGCGCACTCACTTCTTCCTCTTCCGGCGGGCCTTCTTCTCTCCGTCCTCGTCCTCGTCCTGCTCGCTCCCGCTGGCTGCCCTCTTCTTCTTCTTCCTCACGGGCAGATCTTCGTCAGAGTCGTCATTGACAAACTCGTCCATGTCGCCGCCCTTCTTGCGCTGGGAGCAGATGGAATACATCATATCGCGGTTCGTTTATTAGTTTTATTACCTGCCGGCCTTTTTTTTCCTTTTTGAAATATCATTTATTGCCCCTAGACTGCAGTTTGTGAACTCTTAATGTGTGTGTGTGTGTGTGTGTGTGTATTTGTCACTCACACGTCCTCCACCTCCCTTCTTCTTCTCCTTTGAGGCGCCCTCTGCGAAGGTGAGCAGGTTTTTGGTCTTCTCCACATACAGAGCTCTCTGCTCCAGCAGTTTCTTCTGCTCCTCAGCCTCACGGCTCTTCTTCTCCTCCTGAACATATTTTGAAGCGCACGTCGTCAACACGGTGCAAGTCCAACGCTCAAATCCTCGCCACGACTCACGTACCTGCTCCTTCATCAACTGTTGGCGCAGCAGGTCGCGCTCTTGTTCTTGTTTGGCCCGGAGTTCCTTCTCCTCCTCGTCCTGCTTTCTGGCCCGCGCCACGTGGTACTGAGCCTGGCTCAGCAGGTCGGAGCACTGCCTGCAATCCCGCAACGCACGCGGTCAGATTACAATAACGAGCGGGAATCCAATCCAAGAGGATTCTGACACTCGAGCAGACATATACGCAATAATGCGGGCAGAAAAGGGAATTTACTTGAAGGGGATTTCTAAAGCACAATAAACCCAAAGACAGTGGTGCCATTTCTGCATTTCTATGGGGTTTGGCATTGTTTGTTAGCACTCAGCTAAGCAAACTTGCCTCAGGCAAAAGCTATGCGCTTGTTTTAAATGCACAACATGTATTTCTCTTTGTTTGATGCCAAGTTTGACAGTAAACTTAAAGCTCCTCCGGCGGGCCACTCGTATCTCAAGGCACGACTGGACTTTTCAAATCATTTAAGGGAAGGGTCTCGCAAACAGACCTGGCTTCGGATGCTGCGTGTGCAAGGTCAAATCTCATCTTGTCTCCAGCTTTGCTCAGGTAACTGAAATACCTGAGAGGGGAGCACAAAGTGAGGAAGATGCAGGGCAGCGCTTTCATACATTTGAAAACATCCATAGTCATATATACACATATTTTTTTGTTTTTTGTTTTTTTTAAACGAATGTGACCCGGATTGCCCACCCCTGAGCTCCAGGAACCACAAAGTGGAGAGTGGACCGCTGCTACCTGTGAGCGAGTTCCAGCTCCTTGACGGAGCTCAGCACAGCCTTCAGGTTGCTCTTCTCATCCTTGAGCACCAGAGTGGCGAGCCGCTGAAGCACCAGGGCCACGTTGAACATCAGCACTGTGTCGTTGGGCGCCACGTGGCGTGCCTGAAGGCAACGCAACCATCAGTTACAATGGCGCCTGCAGACCAATGACACAATGCCTTTCTATGGGGTTAGGGGTTCTCAAACTTTTTGGGTCCAGGGTACCAGCTACCATGTCTACACCTAAATGCCATCAAATTTTAAAAGTTGCCTGTTTTAGGGGGGGGAAATGTCCACCACGACACCGTTGATAAAACTAGAAAAGCTATAAAAGTGTATTGCTGCACATGTGGAGAAAGGAAATGCTCTTCCTGCCATAGACTGACAGCAAAAAATATATATAACTCAAGTGAACTTGAATTGTTATTTTTCACTTTATAGTATAATACGTATTTAGTGAGGTTATTTTTCATGGTCTTCTGGTTTATTTTTATGTAATTGTAGAGTATGCTGACATTTAAGATTAACAGTGGTTATGTAGCAATTTATAGGTTTTGTTTTGATTGGTTTTAATGAGATTATTTTTCAGGATCTTCTAATGTAATGGTCATCTATTCTCTTCAATTGAAGCATATGCTTATGTTTAGGGTTCAACTTTAGAAAACAAATGGGTCAGTTTTTCCTCACTCCTACTCTTGCTGACTATTGTTCACCATTTGAATAATATCACTTGATTGAAGCCATTTCATACACGCCGTACTACAAAATAAGTACAAGTAGGTATGATTTATGCAGACATCAGGTCAATATCGGAATGGCCGCAATATCGGCATGGTATCGGAAGTGAAAAAGGTGCATCGGGACATCTCTAACAAGAACTCAGACATTTTTTTTTTCCAGGAGTCGTAATGTTACAAAAATAAAGATGTGTTTTTCCCCAAGAAAAAGTCATAATACGAAATTCCAAATGTAACAAGGGGGGGAAAAAAATCATATTATAACAAGTTAATTTCAAGTTTATTTAAAAAAATATCTATATTTGAATTTTATTTTATTGATTGATTTATTTAATTTAATGAAAATAAGAATTTGAATTGTTTCATTTGAAACAGCGCATTTAAAAACTGAATCAGATATATTTGCAATTGAAGGCATTCGCTTGGAACTGAAGGCCAATCAACTTGAAAGTGAACGGAAGATTATTTTACCCGCACTGAAAATTCACAATGTCGACATTTCCAATCCAAATTCAAATGTAAATGATTCCAAATCAGTTCCTGTCACAAACATATCAACTTTTAATTGGCATTAAACTAAGGCAGTGAGGACTTTTACTATGTTGGTTTTATAGGCCGACGGTCTCCATATGTGGGTATGCAGTTTTGCAAATAATACCATATCATTTACTGCAATTGTGCGGACCCCCCAAGTTCTGCTTTGAGAACCCCTGCTCTGGAGTCACGCGTCTGATTTTACCTTTAGCAGCATCTGCTTGCACTCCTGAAGTTTCCCACATTTAAAGAGCGCTCGTGCCAAGTAGAGCAAGACCTCCGTGTTCTGGTGTTTGTAAAACTTCTTCAGGCAGTTCTCGTACTGCACGGCAGAAATTCACCATTCAATACGCTCGGTGACGTGCAGACCCAACGGCGGTCTACCCAAATAAATGCGTCTCACCATCTGCACGGCGCTGATGTACTGCTTCTGCTCCACGTAGATGTGAGCCAGATTCAACCACACGTCGCTGATGTCGGCCGTGGCCTCCCTCACCTGCGCGAACACGTCCCGGGCCTCTCTGAAGTAGCCCTTATGGGCCAGGACGGCACCTGAACACACAGTATTCCTCTGGCGACCCACATCCAGCACCAGCGCTTTTTTTGGTTTTGTTTTTTGAAACGCTCAACACACCGATTCCATTGGCTGCGTAGAGATTCTTGGCATCGTTTCGCAGGACCTGTTTGTAAATGGCCAAGGCGCGATCCTGATGTCTCTTTTCCTGGACACATGAATACATTCACGAGAAAAGGTCAGTACAATGCAGACTTCCGCAAAGGCTGAACTATTTCAAAAAAAACAACAACAAAAAAAAATCATTTAATCTTAAACGTGTCCTCACCTAAATTAAATGGGCTCTTCTTCGGCCTGAGCCCTACTGCGCAAACGTTAAGCGGTTTTGCATATTCTGCCAACTCACAGATTCATGCATTATTGTAACAAAAAGCCTTCTCTTCCTATATTGATACAAGTAAAGTCTTGCCTGACCCCCATAAAGTTTTCCACATAACCTCCTTGACAATTGCGAGAGCCGATGATTTTTTTTTTTGTGACCGCACCTTCTCCCGGTCTCTGGTGGGCTGGTGGAGGGTCTGCAGCCACACGTTGCCCAGAGCCAGCATGGAGTAGGTGTCGTTCTGCGTAGACGACTGCTTCAGGATACGCTCAAACTTCTTTTGACCCGGACCCCACTCCTGTTTGGCCAAGTGAAGGTTCCCTATGAGGGACCAGGCATCTGGGTGATCCTGCAACGAACGGGAGCAGAGAATGGTGACGAGGGTCTCAAATCACATCGACAAGTTGCCCACTCTAATAAATAACAATACGATATTTTGACAGCGTATCAGTGGTGAAGCACAAACTAAAAATGCAAAGAAATTGCATTTAAATATCCCTTCCTAAATAAACTAAAATCTAAAAAAAAAAAAAAAAAATGAATATCAAAAATTCAATTTAATACAGTAACAAAATAAAGATCTAAATCAATTTAACAGAGTGAAATATTGTAGCAGTAAAACTTGGAGCGCTTAATGCCTCTTCTAAGACGTAGCTTCACATTCGGGCATAAATAAAAACAATCGAACTCGTCGAATATTGAAACCAACAACAGAAATCTCACTCCCCTGCAAAACTTTCAATTTACAGACATTATAAGTCTGTGTTTTCAATTTGATTTGGCGACGCTGATCCGATCTTTTGCATCAGCTGCAAATGTCGTGGTCGGCCCTGATTTCTCACGACAACTCGAATTAATACGGTTGCAAAATTCTGGAAACTTTAAATCAACGAAAATATACTTCAGCATCATCCTGACTAAAACAACTAGATTTCATGTAAGTATAGTGATACCTTGATTTTTTTTGGAGCTTTTGTGGGGTTTTTTTTTTTTTTTTTTTTTTTAGTTAGGTCGATTTTGTCTGGTACCCTTCCATGATTTTACACTCAACTCTCAATTCATTCCCACAATTAAATATGCAGTAATCAATATACCTGATTAATCTGCAGGGCCTCTTTGAACCAATCAGAAGCTTCGTAGAAATTGCCTTTGTCACGCGCCATCGCACCGAGTCGCAAATAGCCTGGAGGTCAAAAAGAAATGTGTTACGCAATGCACTTTCGTCCTATTTCAGCTGTGTGATGCAGAATTGCATATTTGGTGTGCTTACAGTCTACATAGTTGGGATGCTCTCTCAGGATGTTTTTGTAAAGCTTTTCCGCTTCGTGGAACTCGCACATGGCCTCGTACAGACGCGCCAGGTTGTAGGAGGTGGTGACGGAAATGGCGTTGTAGTAGTGCTCGTCGTGCTCGCCCTCGGCTTTGGCCCGATCCAGAGACGCCAGGAAGTATTTCTGGAGGAGAAAGGATGCTTAATGTCTAGAATCCCCTTTGTAAAGGACTACAGCGGTAGCTTGACTTAAAAGTGTTAGTTATGAGCGAGCTTCAGATACGCCGGCGCTCAAGTGAAGTGAAAAATAATCATTCTGATGTTTATTGCACAGGACTATATTCTGTAGCTATTCTAATTTCTAGAGTTCATAGTTCTGTTTTTCTTTCTTAAAAAAACAGTTGGTTCCCCGAGAGAGAGGAAAATGTTTTTTTTTTTTTTTTTTTAAAAAGACCAAAATATGAGCAACTAAATTGGAAACATGGAAGAAACATGAACATGCCAGCTATTTCTTCTTTAACTTTGCATTCAGGTGTTATGCATCAGTAGCATTTTTCAAAAGGTGATAGAATAATAGTGACGTCTCTACCTTGGCTTCTTCTAGGTTGCCCAGTCGGAAGTGAAGCGCCCCCAGGTTGTTGAGGATCTCTGGGGGCACATCCGCCTGCACCTTCTCCTGCAGGATGCGGGTGGCCGTGCCGTACGCAGACAGAGCTCCTTGGATGTCGGTCTGCTCCAGGATCTGAGCCAGCTCGATCCAGGCCTCCACGTCGTCCGGGTACTGCTCTGTTACTTTCTTTAGATGACCCTGCGGAGCAAATGTGAAGATTTCTTGTAGTAATACTAATACTAACGCCAATCATTTTATTATTAAGAAATTCTGCAAAATACAAACTTTTGTTTGGAACGTCTAAACTATGACAGCGGAAACTCATGATGGTCATGATGGTAGTACCTGGAGAACTAAGTATTTGTATAGGTACAGCGTTGTCTGGAGAGACGAGTGACCCAATTGGCGAGTTGAGCTGCTCAATGAACAGTATATCGCTGTCTTATACTGCCTCCAGGTGGCCAAGGTGTGTACACCAGAACGAGCAGCACAATTGAAGGAGAATGTGTAAATACTATTGAATTATGCCATTAGTGTATGTTTTTATAAAGCATAATATTACAGAGTGCTATTTTTCTCATTCAAATGTAGCACTAATTGTTTTGGGAGGGAAGGCTGGAACAGATTAATGACATTTCCATTCATTTCAATGGGAAAAGATGCTTTGGAGATACAAATGGTCGCGAGCCAATCGTATGGCACACTTCGACAAACTAGAAGAGAATCGCAGGTATGCGGGGGAACACTGGACCAATAAATGCATAGGACACGTACCTTGGCAATGTCTCGCTTTTCCTGGTCGTCGGACGTTGCGTATAGGGAGCCCAGAATTTTGATGGTCTCGTAGTTGTTCGGGTAGGCCTTTAAAACCTTTTCAAAGCACTGCGCTGCATTCTCTTTGTCTCTTCGATAAACGTACATCTGTCCCAGGCCGAAGAAGGGCAAGACGAAGGTGGACGAGGCAAACTGTGTGGCCTGGTAGTAATACTGGAAGGCCTGGTCATAGTCCTCCTAAGGCCAGAGAAGGGGAAATTAAACAACATGAATGCCTATAAAGATCCTCGGTCATAATGGTCATGGTCATTTGCAATGGTTAAATCGAGAATCTGCATTTTTCAGTGTGAAGTCATGAGTTTTGACGAACATACCGATGCTTTTCAAAACCACAAACACCCTCAGACAAAAGCTGGTTCACCCCAAGGACAAAATCCCTCAAAGCAGACTTCAGCAGTGTTGTTTAGGCACTGCAGTGTAGTGTAGTGTAGTGAGGAGAGACTCACTTCTATATTGGAGAGAAGACCATACAACCTCTACACAAACACATGGCGCACCAAAGGAGAGCAGTTTATTTGGGTACGGAATCAGCAGTTCATTTGAATCTCAAAGAGAAGGGAAGAAATGTTTCTTGGAGGACAAAGATGTCCAAATTCTGGATGGGTAGAATAATCGATTTTGAAATGATCCAATAGCTGTAGCCCTAGTTGCCAGGCATGGCCGGTGAATAACAGCCTTGCATAACAACCGGTCGTTCACCTGCCTGGTGACAAAACAGATTCGCCCATCAATTAACTGATAAACTATGGGCCCTGAAATTGCGCACCCTCGGCCAATCGTCATTGGGGGAGGGGCACACCCAGGAGAGACACGAATAGGGAGACTCCACACTAAAAAAAAAATGTCAAACTGACAAAGCCTTTTGGATAAAAAGTGTCATGTCAAACAAGAAGAGTCCACTTGCCTTGATACAACGCATAGTAAATAGGAGGGAGGCTCCTTCAGAATAACAGCGGACGCTACCTGCACGTGAAAAGATCGAGCCAACTGGTAGCAGCTCTCCGCCTGCATGGCCTCCACTTCCGTGTTGTGGAAAGCATGCAGAGCCAGATGCTGCACTTTGCTGTAGTCCTGAAAGCAGACGACGGCAAACACGGTGAACAACGGTCAAAAGAAGGCCGCGTGTCCGACGCTCGTACCTACCTTCTTGAAGAAAAAGTGGTTGGCGAGGTGGTTGAGCACCATGGGGTTGCTGGGGTCGATGGTGTAGGCGCGCGACAGAAGCTGCACTCCGTTCTTGATGGAGTCGGCCTCCTTGTTGTTGAGCTCGAGCACGGCCAAGCCGACGAGGGCTCCCACGCATTTGGGGTTGAGTTCCAGGGCGCGGCCGAACGCCAAGCGAGCTTTCTCCAATTTGTTGAGCTTGACGAAGCAGTGGCCCATACCCAGCCTTACCTCAGCTGGTCACGTACAAAAACAATAAGACGCAGCATGTCATCTATGCGCGATTGGAGAAGGAGAGAAAACCTTTACCTGGACAGCCGGGGTTCGTACGCAGAGCCTTCTTGTAGTACGCCAGCGCTCCTCTGTAATCCTTTTTATTGAAGGAGATGCACGCCTTGCCTGTCAAACAGAACAAGGGCGTGTTAACCCGGTGAACCGGGGCTCTCTATTGGATCAAATGTATCGTTGAAGCTGGCTCATCATCATCATCATCATCTCGAAGGATTCCCCATCGTGTACCGAGCTCCTGTCCAATTCTTATGTTTCAATTTAAAAAAAAAAAAAAAGTTGCCTATATTAGATAATGATCACATTGAAATGTATTGCACATAAATGTTACATACTTTTGTAAAAAAAAAAAATAAAGAAAGAAAGAATTTAACAGCAAGCAGTTCTGAAAGATTAAGTGGAAATCTATTGTACCGTACCTAAATATAATTGAACTGCACTTGAAAAGTAAAGAATGTACTATACTAGATGAAAAAACAAGTTAAAACAGACTGTATGCATCGCTCCAAGCTACATTGTAATATGTTTGATTGTGTTTCGTGCTTTAAATGTTGTAAATTGTACTTTAGTGTTGAAAATCCGCCTCATAATAATCCAAATTGTATAGTGTTCAACTTGCCAAGCAAAGCAGGGATGTTATTGGTGGACTGGTTGAGGACAAATTGGAACTGAGCGTCGGCCTGGTCCATCTTGTCCCCTTCCAGCAGGCAAAAACAAGCTCTTCCCAGCAAATGGTTCTGAATGACACAAGATGAGTTGGATTCATTGGACATAAACAACGCTTTTTTTGGTCACCTGCCCTGAGATCTTGTTCTTACTTGATCGTACATGATGATCTTGTCTGCCATCGTGTACAACAGCGTGGCCTGCGTGATGAGCTCTTTCTTGGCATCTTTGTTCTTCTCTTTGCGCGCCTGCTGCACGTAGTAAGCTGCCAGAGTGTCCAGACAGGTCATCTGATCCTTCTCGTGGTCTCTGTAGTCCAGGTTCCCGTCGATACGCGCCGCCTCGAGAAGTTTGACAAAGTCCTCCGTTTTGCCCTGCTTGTAATACTCCAACTGAGAAAAAAAAAAAGTCATTTTTATTGTTTCATTAATACTGTATAACCCCCAAAAAAAAATGCAATTTGACAGAAGAATTTTTTTAAGAAATGTATTATCTCACATTACATTCCGTTGTTTCATTATGATAACCATTGAAATGTTCACCGTTTTCTGTAAAACCCTACAACGCAAGGCACCTTAATTGATGAGCTTTATAATTGCCCGTGAGTACAATATATGCTTACCGCCAAGGCGATCCATATGTGCAGCTGCGTGTGCTCCTGCTTCAGGATACTGATGACCTCGTCGCCTTCCGGAAGTTGGTCGAAGTCAAGCTCAATGACCTGCAGGGTGAAATTGATGACATTTAAAGAAAAATTCTGAAGACATTTGTGCCAGTGTCATCACCACCGTACTGCATATACTTAGTCCATAGATTCATATATAGGGACGCAACGATACTGCTTTACCCAGGCATCAGGTGCAAGTTATTAGTTAATGTGAGATTCCTCTTTCCTCACTGTTTTTGGGCCAAATATGAAAACTATAAAGAACAATATCTCAAATTTTAACATTGTATTGCATAAACAAGTTAATGAAAAGTGAAGTGCCTTACCATTACATAAAGTGCCGAAAGCAAGCATTGTCGGACAGTCTAGGTTCCACATATGTCACATAATGGGTGCAATGTAAAGCTTTCAATGAGCTGCGGCTTTCTTAGGGATGCCGGAAATGTGCAGCCCCTAACGCAACACGACACTACCGTTCATTAAAGAGCGAACTTGCACAGGCGTTCTGCCAATCGACAGATCTGTACAATTTCATGATATTCATTACAAGAACCGTGTAAAATAAATTCTGCTTTTACAAACAATTTTCAGTTTTTTTTGTGGACACTAACACACAGCGAGAGCTGTTTGGAATCTTTTGGCTGTTTTTTTTTTTTTTTTTGGGGGGGGGGGGGGCGCCTGATCATAAACATCCGCCCTGTGGATATATTAAGATAAAGAAATGCTTATTTGGACATATATGGTTTGTACATTACGTCACTAATTCGGCTAGCAATGCGGAGCACTTGTTCCGCTTGTTAGCAAAAAGTAGCACACTTGGCTAGCAAAACACAGCAGCGGTTGTAACGTCCATAAAAACTGAATGTTTTACCTCATCTGTGTCCCGCAGAGGGATTTCGATGGACCCTCGAGACATCTTGGAGGAGGAAAAGCCCGATTGCAGTTAAAAATCGGAATTATGAAACGAGTCGTCGCGAGATGTTTGATCGTCAGTCGATGCGGCCGGAAGCCAGCACGCGGATTGTGCAACTGAAAACTGTGTCCGATTGGGAATAAAATATCAAATTTCCTGTTCTTCCTTCTTTACTGACGCACACAAACAATTTGCACGATGGCACGTTGTCATCGAGATATAAATGTTATGAGTCTTTTCGGATGCTGGTTTTTGCTTAGGAGCGTTTTTTTTTTCTTGGATCTTGTCTATCGTATCCGAACGAGATGACCCGGAAGTACTTGGAGAACAGTTCGTTTGAATTCTAAAAATAGTTAAGAAATTAAGTTAAAGTTTTTAATATATATATATATATATATATATATATATATATATATATATATATATATATATATATATATATATATATATATAATATATATATATATATATATATATATATATATATATATATATATATATATATATATATATAATCCCAGCTATCTTCAGGCGGGAGGCAGGGTACACCCTGAACCAGTCGCCAGCCAATCGCAGGGGACATAGAAACAAACAACCATTCGCACTCATTCACACCGGCGAGCAATTTCGAGTCTACAATCAACCTACCAAGCATGTTTTTGGGATGTGGGAAGAAACCGGAGTGCCCGGAGAAAACTCTCTCTCTCTATCTATATAATAGAACACGCTTTGACGTTGACAACAAATATTTTTTCGTAAACATTTGTTGAGAATTTAGCAATTTACGACTTAGTTTCAATGTCCATGCATTGCCCCTTATGGGAACGTCGACCTCCCCAACATGGCCGCCACGAAGACACGTCGTTTAGCTTTGTTGCTAAACTCGCCGGCGTAATTTACTCTTCATAACTATGCACCACAGTACACGAAGAAACGCAAGAGTTTCAGGCCAGAGAACTAGAGACCTGAATTATAATTCAATAAAACTTTTATCTTAATAAAAATATAGAACAGAACAGTATATATGAAAAAACATGCATCAAGAATGCAGTCTTAGTGAACAATAGTAATGTGAACATAACCATTTGGCTCATCCATCCATCCATCCATTTTCTGAGCCGCTTCTCCTCACTAGGGTCGCGGGCGTGCTGGAGCCTATCCCAGCTGTCATCGGGCAGGAGGCGGGGTACACCCTGAACTGGTTGCCAGCCAATCGCAGGGCACATAGGAACAAACAACCATTCGCACTCACAGTCATGCCTACGGGCAATTTAGAGTCTCCAATTAATGCATGTTTTTGGGATGTGGGAGGAAACCGGAGTGCCCGGAGAAAACCCACGCAGGCACGGGGAGAACATGCAAACTCCACACAGGTGGGGACGGGGATTGAACCCCGCACCTCAGAACTGTGAGGCTGACGCTCTAACCAGTCGGCCACCGTGCCGCCCCATTTGGCTCAATAATGGTAAAACGAATATTACTATCCATACAAAAAAAAAAAAAACGATACAGCCGTAAACACACGATATAATAAAATACAGAAACGTGCGAGGGATACAATTTCAATTGAGAGAGAAAAAGGAGTTAAAAATAAAAAAAAGCAGGCTAGACTTTTTTCCCATTAATATTTATTCAGAAAACACAGAACATACACATACATCCCCCAGGGCGTGACACACAATGAGTGGTATTAAGGCAGATTACTAATTTACAAAAATGCATTCAAGAGCACATAGATCCAAGGTTTCAATGACTTTCACAGTGTCTAACGGTCCTAATAAGTTGTGTGACTTAATTTAAGTATTTATATATTTTTTTTAAATTACTGTCGAAACACTTCACATGGGTAGAATGTGTGAATTATTTCAAAAGACACGTCTTTCATCTTAAATTAAGTTGAATTCTTTTGAAACATCTCATCTCTCCTTGACTTCATGACGTATTCCGAAAAAGGTTAAGAAAAAGTGGCATAAAGGTTCATTTCGGAGATTGGACTTTCCGGAGAGGCCCATTCATTCAGCTTCCAGACGCTGTGGGCCGTTGCGCCAGACGTCCGGGGACTCTAACTGCTGTCGGTCTGGTAAGGGACCGCGGGGCGGCGAATCTCGTCCGATTCACAGCTGGCTCTCTACGCCAGATGGCAGAGACGCTGTAGCCCAAATAACACATTACACTTCCGAGTTGTGGGTATACGTTGGTGGCTAACTACACGTTGTACTAGTAGATCTGGGTCAAGTTATTAGGAATAAGCAAACGGCAATTCTGCCGAATGGCCACTGTGTGGAATAAGGGCGCTTGTTTTTTATATTGTGGGGGGAGGGCCGACTCGTGCTGTTCCCTGTTGACGTCAGCACGACCCGAATTTTTTTCCACCTGTTCTTCTGACTAATTTTTTTCTGAGTTATCGGGACACAGCCGGAATCGGCTTCGCCGGCGTATGTGCCACAATCCCGGCCCGGCAGTAATCCGCCATTAGTGAGTCCGAAAAAAATATGTCAGAAAAACAGAAAAAACTATTCAAAAAAACAAAGCCCTCAAAAAAAATTACTCAGAAAAACAGGAGTTTTTTTTTTTTTTTTTAATCCAAGTGAATGCAATATGCCTCCGTAAAAAACAGTTTAAGCTCAAACTCAACAATTCAATACTATATTGTTCTCTATTGGTCTTTGCATGTTTGTATCAGTTGTCTTCAAACTTCATGTATTTAGAAACAAAACACATACAGTAAATGACTTCGGTTCATCTCACTATCACCTGACCTCCGAAACACAGACTCATTAACCCTTTAAGACACACCTAGTCCGGACTGCCGAGTCTCTGAAACATTTAAATTTATGTTTTATGTTCCGTTACTTTTATTGTATTGCTTGACTTCTTTAAACTACGTTTGTGTGGTGACTTCGATTGCCCTGAAAGGTGCCGACACATAAAATGAATGATTATTCTTACTTTTAATAACTTGGCACAGCAGCAAAAAAAAATCTTCTCCGCACAAATTAGTTTCCTGCTGTGATGCAGCAATTCCCAACGCAGCCTTTGCTTCTTCAATTTAATCTGCAGCTTCACTGACCGCTGCGCCTCTCACCAGCACACTTGTGTTTCCGAAGCTGACGCTTTTCATTAAATCTTACATCACACACACTGCAACGAAAAGGTTTCTCACCACTGTGTGTTCTTGTGTGTGTTGTTAAACTTGTCTTTTTGCAAAATCTTTTACCACAAACTGTGCATGCAAAAGGTTTTTCTCCGGTGTGTGTTCTCGCGTGTGTGTTCAATTTTTCCTTACGCGTGAATGTTTTACCACAAACCGAGCAGGCAAAAGGTTTTTCTCCCGTGTGTGTTCTTGTGTGTATGTTCAGTTTTTCCTTACGCGTGAATGTCTTACCACAAACTAAACAGACAAAAGGTTTCTCACCACTATGTGTTCTGGTGTGTGTTGTTAAACTCATCATCGCGGAAAATCTTTTACCGCAAACGGAACAGGAAAAAGGGTTTTCTTCAGTGTGAGTTCTTGTGTGTGTGTTCAATTTTTCCTTACGCATGAATCCTTTCCCGCAAAAGGCGCAAACAAAAGTTTTCTCCCCTTGGTGTGTTCTCGTGTGCTGAACCAATGTTGAACGTACGCGGAAACTTACGCTGCAAACTGAGCAGGAAAACGTTTTTTCTCCAGTGTGTGTTCTCGTGTGTGCTCTTAAATGCGTCTTTCTAGAGAATCTTTTACCACAAATTGAGCATACAAAAGGTTTCTCTCCAGTGTGTGTTCGTGCGTGTGCTGTTAAATTGGTCTTTGAAGAGAATCTTTTATCGCAAACTGAGCACGGAAAAGGTTTCTCTACAGCATGCGATCTTGTGTGTGCTGCTAAATTGGACTTTGTATAGAATGTTTTCCCACAAACTAAGCAAGCAAAAGGTTTCGCTCCAGCATGTGATTTTGTGTGTGTTGTTAAATTTGTCTTTTGAGTGAACCTAAGACCACATACTAAGCAGGCAAACGGTTTCTCACCAGTGTGTGTTCTTTGGTGTGCTTTTAAATTTGTGTTTTTCGTGAAGCTTTTGCCACAAACTGAACAGACAAAGGGTTTCTCCCCAGTGTGTGTTCTTTTGTGTGTTCTTAAATCTCCATTTCTCGAGAATCTTTTCCCACAAACTGAGCAGACAAAAGGTTTCTCCCCAGTGTGTGTTTTTGCGTGTGCCACTAACTGTCCCTTCTGGGTGAACCTTTTATCACAAACTGAGCACGCAAAGGGTTTTTCTCCACTGTGTGTTCTTGTGTGTGTTTTCAACGATGACTTGTTGAAAAATGTTTTGTCACACTGAGCACATTTCACTCGTTTGTTGCCAGTGTGACATGTCATATAACCTTTAGAGTGCTGTTCATCATTATCATCACCATCGTCGTCATCATCATCATCATCATCATCATCATCATCAGACAGTGACGTTATGTTGTCACTATCTGAGACTGGAGCTAAAAGGCTGCCTAATTGAGATTCTCCACAGTGGTCATCATTACCTTCTTCACACTTTATAATGACACCAGTCAATACAAACTTGGTGATACCCTCCTCCTGCTCTTCTTCTTTAATGCGCGGTGGTTCTGCTTCCTCTTCCTCTTTCATTTGGAAGTCCACTGGCTCCTCTTCCTCTTTAATGTGGCGTGGCTCCAGCTCCTGCTGCTCCATCCTGGAGCTCCACTCCTGCCGCTCAAGACAACGATCTTTTTCACTGTTGTCTGCAGGACAAACACATAATCATTGAGGGATAATGTAGCTTGAAATAAGTCATTATATTGACCATTTGTGCAATGCTGGCTAAATAGGCCCGTCGGTCCACATAATCATGAGGGGACGCCATCATAGTCACATAGTACAAATTATTGAATGTTCATGCTATTTCAAATGTAACGTCCTAAAGTAATGATGATTCCGTTAAAAAAAAAAGTCAACACAGGATCATTTTGAGTGTAAGAAGTGTACAAACCTGCTCCGTATAACACAATTTCGAGGATTCTTCTAAGCTGCGTTAATTAGTTGATGTTGTCGCGCCTTCTCCGCTTTAATTCCTCCCCCCCACCCCTCAAAAAAAGTTCCTCTTCTTTCACACCTTTCGCACACATTTCACACGATAATCACACCACTTTACGCCCACAGTTGATCTCCGATGAGCGATGTGTTGACAACAAACCCATCTCTTCGTTAGCTAAGCTAAGCTAAGCTAAGCTAAAATAGAATGAGAAGCGTCAACCGACGTACACCGAGACGAGTTTAAGAAGATTTAGTAGTGATGGACGTACTGTATCGAGGCTTCAGTACATTCAGTACTAATTCGGGGGGGAAAAAAATATTTAGTGCAATGTGTGCACGGAGATGAAAAAAAATAATAATAAAAAACGTTCAGGAAAGCAAATGTGTTGCATAAGTAATACTACGGCATCACCACTTGGACAAATCTCGTGTGTAGCCTGCGTTGTAGGAATTAGCATCCGCAACTTCTAATTCATGCTGGCACATGTTGAAGCACATATGAGTCATCGTATGATTATAGTAAATCTTAATTAAGATATATTTTAAAAACACACTGTCAGGGTGTGCAATCCGGCCCATTGAGATACATTTTGCAACACGTGAACTGGGATTTTTCAGTAAAAGTGACTGTTGTTGCTGCTTTTGTCCACTGGATGTCGCACTGAGGCTACATTTGACTTCTGTGAGCATGACTACCTCCTGTAGAAATATTTTAAAACGCTGAATATGGCAAAATGTCAGTCATAGGCTTCAGTTCAGCTTGATTTGGTGGAACCCTTTCATATTTTTTTTTTTCACGCATTGCCACGACTTGTTGTTGAGGTTGTCAAAATTTCCAGAAGGCTGTGGAAATTGATTTCAATTCAAAATCATTTCTAAATCTTAAGTTGCTTTATGAAAGGTACGTGCACTATTTAGATCCGGTGAGCTTGAAGTTACGTATGTGTAAATGAAAAACTGATTCATAATATTGCCGAAATAGCACAAATTTTTGTTGAGACATTTCAGATTGCTTTTATTTGCAACAATAACCTACAAAGGTGAACATTTTCAGAAGGGACATGTAATTATTTGCACCAAAATAAAGCGGGGAAAAGAAATAGATTGTTACTTAAGACAGGAGAAAACAAGGCTGAAATAAACGTCTGCATATATACGCATGTGTATATTTACATACGGTGGAACCTCGATTTAAAGGACTAATGGGGGCAAGGGTCGTCCGTTAAATCAGATTATCCGTTAAATTGAAGCCCCTTTTTTCTGGCCTAAAAACACCATTGCAGTACAGAATTATAGTTTTGAACTTTTTTTCGCGGGCTAAAAACACCCAGTACAATACAAAATTATTGTAAACAAATAAACATGTTTCAAAATGTTTGAAAAGTTTTTAAAAAATTACCCAAATCTTCCTTACTGGTGCATGAAAGGGCTGATTTTGTGTTCCAAATGGAAACTATTTTGTTTGTCTGTTAAATCGGAAGTCCGTTAAATGGAGGTTCCACTGCATATGCACGTATCTATATGCACTGACAAACCAAAACAAATAGATCCTAAACGCAATAGTAGATCAAATAAAAGTAGGAAGGAGGATTTAGCTCAATGAACAGAGGAAAATAAGTGTTTCTCCTTAACAGAAAATATTCAAGTAAAATTAGAGTCAACTATAATTATGGGAGTCGGACCAATCCAGTTAAGTTATGGACGCAAAATGTTTCGGACAACGACAGCTTCTTAGGATGAGGAGCTTCCAATCCTGAACGGAAATTACAGACTGGACAGGAGTAAGTCAATTTCATTTATATAGTATATAGCACTTCCCACAGAGAGGACTCACAATGTGCCCTGCATGGTTAAAATACAGTCATACATATATAAAATACAGAATCTAAACATTTTGCAAGCAATACAAGTTAAAGTGAATATAAGAAAAACAAATCAATCAAAGCAAAAGGAATACGATATAAATACAAATGAAACAAATAAATATCAAATAATCAACTGTGTTTAACTACTGAAATAAAAAAAAAATAGAAAATAGGAATTATGGACAGCCAACTGTGGACATTTGAAACTTCTACACTGTCGTTTGTTTTCCACAGGACGTCTTCAACAGCTAGGAAAGATGACAATTTCCAATGTGTCGGCTTTGTTCCTGTTTACAAATATCATATTCGTATAAATGAACGATATACATGCATTCACCTTGATCCGAGAACACCAGCCATTAAGAAAACCAAATGTATTTAATTTTTTTTAAAGTTGGGGTTCAAACTGCTGGGCTGTGACTGTGGAGTGAATCAATAACGCGTGTAAATAGTTAAGCGTCTTTCAGTTCCTTGAAAAGCGCTACACGAGTCGAATGCATTATTATTATTATTATTTTCATGAAGCCATCATGTCATCAGCCCGTAGTTAAGCGAGCTATCGCAGCATACACAGGAAGTCCGCGAACCGGTTTTGGTCACGTGACGTTCCGCCTAAAGCGGACTAAAAGGGTTTCTCGCCACTGTGCGTTCTTGTGTGTATGTTCAAATGTGCCTTACGAGCAAACATTTTACCGCAAACTGTGCAGGGAAAAGGTTTCTCTCCAGTGTGTGTTTTCATGTGATTTGTTAAAGTACTCTTTTGAGCTACTCTAAGATCACACATCGAACAGGAAAACGGTTTCTCTCCAGTGTGCGTTCTCATGTGTGCCTTCAAATGTCCCCTTTCACAGAATCTTTTACCACAAATGGCGCAGAAAAAAGGTTTCTCTCCCGTGTGTGTTCTTGTATGTTCATTCAGATGTCCCTTCTGAGCAAATGTCTTTCTGCATACTGAGCAGCTGAAAGGTTTCTCTCCAGTGTGTGTCCTCATGTGTGCGTTCAGTTGTCCCTTCCGTGAGAATCTTTTACCGCAAAGTGAGCAACTAAAAGGTTTCTCCCCAGTGTGGATCATCATATGCTTTTTCAAAAGAGACATGTAGACAAAACTTTTGTCGCACTGAGAACATTCCCAGTGTTTGTTGTCAGCGTGACATGTCATACCATCATCACAGCGCTCATCATCATCAGTGTCAAACGTGTGTGGCGTTACGTCGTCATTATCCGATAGTGGAGCTGCGAGACTCTCTTCTTGTGATCGTCCACGGTGGTCTCCGTAACCTTCTGTTGCCGTATGTTGACTTGAGCTGCTGCTCGAAGGCTCAGCCTCTCTGTTCGCCTCACTTTGACAATTTTCTTCCTCATCTTCACTCTTCACAATGACCCCAGTCAATGGCAGCTTGGTGATATCATGCGCCAACTCTTCCTCTTTAATTTGGGGAAGCTCTGGCTCCTGCCGCTCCAACCTAGCGCTCCACTCTAGCTGCTCAGGATGATGAGCTTTCAATGCTGAACTAAAGCTGCAGACTGAACCAGTAAAAAGTTCCTCAACAGTGTGTGTCCTCGTGTGTGCTCTTAAGTTTCCCTTCCAAGCGAATCTTTGACCGCAAACAGAGCAGACAAAAGGTTTCTCTCCAGTGTGGGTTCTTGAGTGTTTAATTAAGTTTCCCTTTTCAGAGAATCTTTGACCACAAACTGAACAGGCAAATGGTTTCTCTCCAGTATGGGTTCTTGTGTGTTTTATTAAGTTTCCCTTTTCAGAGAATCTTTTGCCACAAATTAAGCAGGCAAAGGGTTTCTCCCCAGTGTGTGTTCTGATGTGTGTGTTCAAATGTCCCTTCCATGTGAATCGTTGACCACACACTGCACAGCCAAAGGTTTTTTCCTCAGTGTGTGTTCTTGTGTGCCTTAATAAACTTCTCTTTACAGAGAAGCTTTTACCACAAAATGAGCAGACAAAAGGGTTCTCTCCATTGTGGAGCATCACGGGTCTTTTCCGATCGGTCTCGGTTCCAAAAGTTTTGTCACACTGACAACATTCCAACCGTTTGTCGTCAGTGTGACGTGTCATCTCACCTTTAGAGTGCTCCTCCCCGTCAGAGTCAGGCGACGTTGTGTCGTCACTATCTGATCGTGGTGCGAAGAGGCTGTCTGCTTGCGATCCTCCAAAGTGGTCTCTATAACCTTCGCGTGTCGTGTGTTGACTTGAGCTTCCGCTCGGAGGCTGGGCCCCTCCGATCTCCTCACTTTGACTTTTAACTTCATCTTCACTCTTCAAAGGGGCAACAGTCAACTGCAACTTGGCGATATCATCCGCCTCTTCTTCCTCCTCCTCCTCTTCATATTTAATGTGAGACGGTTCTGGCGCCAGAACATATTTTTCATGGACATCTGCAAGACATAAGAACAATGTTTATCTCCCTTTGCACGTTCAAGTTCTCCTAAATTGTTGAAGTAAAAGATTTTAAACTTAATACTACCTCCAAGAGGGCATTTCCAAATGGAGCCGCAGAGATTTTGTGTATGGATTTTTTTTTTTTTTTGACGAGAAAGGGCTCTAGAGTGCAACTAATTTGGTCGCATATGCGCCCTAATTTCTGAAAGTTGTGGTAAAAAAAGAAAAGAAAAGAGGGTGCACCTTTACAACCAGTCATCTGAGGAAGAAAAAAAACATTTCCGCGACATAAAAGCAGAAACATGAAACCCATTGTCGTCTCTAAACCAATCAGAGATAGCCAAGGGCGGGGAGGTTGATTGGCTGTATGCGTGTCTGCGTCGGAATGAATGCGGGCGCTAGCAAACACGAAGCTAGCTTTTCTGCAGGCGGGCCGGTCGCTGCACAGTTATAGAAAGTTGGGCGGCGTAAATGGAATGAATTCCAAAGCTTAACGCCACCGCGACGAAGTGGAACATTTGGGATTTAAGCCAGAATAACGCGACTATCCCGCTAACACCAACGAGCTGCTATGCCAAATTTGTATTAATAGCACTCACTATTGAGATGTAGCCATTGAACATGTTGACAAAGCAGCGTTTAAAGAAAGGCTCCAGATTTTGATTAAAAACAGGTTTCTTTGATCTACTTGATGTGTTGTTATTAATGTTGCTACGTCGCACTTTTTCTTTACCAACTGGAAACTTGATTGGCACTATATTTATTGCCTGTTAAGGCATTAATGATTGTTGATACCTCGGTGCCAAACGTTTAATACTCGTTTAAGTGCAAATTTTGTTATTATTTATATATTTTTTTTAATTGTTCACATTATGGAGAAAGATACATTTAAACAGAGATACAAAATTGATATCTTAGATTGAAATTGGTCAGAATGTCATACCTTTGTTTGAACTGTAAGCCCTGATTTTGTATAAAAATAATACACCATCCGGGAGGCTTATCCTCAAATCTTCACGCAAAAAAAAAAAGAGAATTAATATTGTCATATCGTGAGCGTATTCAAGTATTCAAGGACTTTAGTACCGACACACATTTGCACGCAACTGTGCCACATACATCATGAGGAGCAGTTCATACTGACTACTAACATGACATCATCAAGTGGGTTGCTGTTCCCATATACGTCAAGCTGGTTATGTGAAGATGAAGTGCAAATCTTACTGGTCAAGTGCAGCCTGAAGAAAAGAAACGTTACGAAATGAAAAGAATACATTTGTTCGGAATTGATTCATACTCTTCTATGTCACAATTTAGTTTGCGCATGCAGGTCAGTGCTTTGGATAGTGTTTAGGCCAACAGGGAAGGCCTTCCTGGCCCTGATTTCTCACCAATGGGCCTTTGTAAACATTGGACACAAGCTCGGGTTTCATTTTATTAACCACTCTAGATGTTTGTCATCAAATAACGTGGGACCTGGGTTACACACGAATCGTGTTCACGTGAAAGAAAGTAGTCCCTAAACGAATAAGAGGAAGAAGTGAACACACCTGCTCCATGGAGTTCATCTTGAGGCAGTTCGAAAACAGCGTCTGGTACTTGACCTTGTCGCTCGTTTGTTCGAAGTTCCTCCTCGTAGTCTTCTTTCACCCTTTTTGCACACATTTCCACCCGATAATCGCAACCCAAGCTCTACTTGGCGACGTGTTGCTAACAATCGCGTCGCCGTGCTAGGAGCTAGCAAGCTAAGCTAACTGGAGAAGTTTCAGCTTGCACCGAGACGAGATTATCCGGCAAGGAAGATGTATGGATGTCGTTTTAGTCTCGTAAAGTAGCGCTGCGATGCATTGTATCGAGACTCAGAACATTCAAGATGAATTCAGGAAGAAGTATAAAGAGAAGCGCGTTTTTTGGTTAGCCAAAGCGTACCCGGAAGTAGCGCTAAAGTGGAAATGGTACGGCAAAGCCACTAGGACAAACTAGGTCAAAGACACAACAACGAATCGGCTTTAATAAACCTCAGGCGTGAGAGACAACTCGCCTCTCTTGCACTTTGTAACCGGTTCGATTGCATCAAAGATACTGTTTAACAGATAGGACAAACTATTAATAGCAGGATATTAATAATCTAGCTATGATATTGACCATGTACGCTGTTTTCCAAAAAGTACAAAACATTTAGGTATGGTTGTATCCTGAGTATTGACACAGCTCATGACCGACATTAAAATATTAACTGTCGTAAAAATTATGCAGTGATAGGAAAAATTAATTACGTGTAACAAGATGACATCATTTAATTTTAAAAAAATTATAATTGTAATCCATTACATTATCGTGAGAATATGTGCTTTTAAATTACAGTTGCTGTTGGAAAATTCCATTTTCAAACATGGTATAGGTGAACAAATGAATTGGAAATGGGAAAGTGTCATGATTGGGTATAAATAGTAAAGTAAACACGTTGCTCACAGGATCGATAACACACACTTTTAAGAGTCACAGTTGTGTCTCTCTCTCTATACACACACACACACATACATATATACATAAATTCAAAAGTCTTCACACGTACCGCCGAAGCAAAAATCGAAAGAATACTGAAATAATGATCATGTCGAAGTTTACTTATTATTATTGTTATGTATTTATGTATTATTATATGTTATTGACTTACCGGTACTCAGTGTAAAATCTGGGGGGGGGGAATGTGTAAATGGAAACAGGTAGGTAGACAGGTTGTTGTACCCTCTGCCATGTAATTAATTAAGATGAACATTAATTTTACTCTGGCTACAAAGCTGGGACAGATCGATGAACAAAGATATATTTGTCCATCCATTTTTACCCTGTGTGGATATGAGAAAATATTAAATTAAAGGTCTGCTAACAAGTCTTGTTTTTAAAAGTCGTTAAAGACGTACATTAAACAATTGCAATCACCAAATACAACAACATTCATGCCGAGTGTATGTAACTTCTGACCACAAGTGTAATAACTCAAGAATCATGTAATGCGGTGACAAACATAAAATATGGAAGACGAAAAACTAAATTGAAACCAGAAGAAATATATTGAACGCTATCACCGTTTGACGACTTGTATTTTATTCAGATCACATTTAATTTTTTTTCATCTCACTCCGCTGGGTAAATGTTTCTTCACAATTTATTTAAAGCTTTATTTACTGTTGCTTCTCCCACCAGCACACTTCTGTCTCATGGTTTCTCACCAGCGTGTACTCTTGTGTGTGTTGTCAAAGTGCGTCTTTGAGAGAATCTTTTACCACAAACTGAACAGGCAAAAGGTTTCTCCCCAGTGTGCGTCCGCATGTGTTGAACTAGTCCTGTACTATCAATGAAAGTAAAGTTGCAGACTGAACAGGCAAAAGGTTTCTCTCCAGTGTGCGTTCTTGCATGTGCTTCTAAATTTCCCTTCTGAGTGAAACTTTTACCACAAACTGAGCAGGCAAAAGGTCTTTCCCCAGTGTGTGTTCTTGTGTGTGTTCTTAAATGTGCCTTCAGAGAGAAGCTTTTACCACAAACTGAACAGACAAAAGGTTTCTCTCCAGTGTGTGCTCTTGCGTGCCTTATTAAACTTCTCTTTATCGTGAAGCTTTTATCACAAATTGAGCAAGAAAAAGGTTTCTCCCCAGTGTGGATTCTTGCATGGGTTCCCAAATGTACTTTCTGAGTGAATGTTTTGCCACAAACTGAGCAACCAAAAGGTTTTTCTACAATGTGGGTTCTTCTGTGTCGTCTTAAGTTTCCCTTTTCAGAGAACTTTTGACCACAAACTGAACAGGGAAAAGGTTTTTCTCCAGTATGTGTTCTAATGTGTGTTCTTAAGTTTCCCTTTCCAGAGAACCTTTTATCACAAACTGGGCAGGCAAAAGGTTTCTCTACACTGTGTGTTCTTGTGTGAATTCTTAAGTTTTCCTTTCCAGAGAATCTTTTACCACAAACTGAGCAAACAAAAGGTTTCTCACCAGTGTGTGTTCTCATGTGATTTGTCAAAAGAATCTTTCGAGCATATATAACACCACACACTGAGCAGGAAAAAGGTTTTTCCCCAGTGTGTGTTCTTGCGTGTGTTCCCAAATGTCCCTTCTGGGTAAATGTTTTACCGCAAACTGAGCAGGCAAAAGGTTTCTCCCCAGTGTGTATTCTTACGTGTTCTTTCAAACCTGAGTTTGAAGAAAATGTTTTCCCACATTGAGAACATTTCCAGCGCTTGTTGTCATTGTGACACGTCGTATCAGCTTCAGAGTGTTCATCATCGTCAGTGTCAGAAGAGTGTGATGCTATGCTGTCTGATAGTGGAGGCAAGAGGGTATTTGCTTGTGATCCTTCACAGTGGTCTCCATCACCCTCTTCTTCGTCATCTTCTTCACTCTTCACAATGACATTCAATGGAAACTCGGTGATAGCAGCCTCCTCGTGCTCCTCTTTAACGTGAGGTGCCTCTTGCTCCCGCTGCTCAGGACCAACATATTTTTCACTGACGTCTGGAAGACACAAGATGACCAACACACATAGTTTGGTAAAGTCAAAACTCATGTTGTGTCTCTCATGTTGTGCATTATTGTTTAGCGATGCCTTTGACATTGTTGATCAGGAACATGTATCATAATGAGGTTTGACAATGACATTTATGCTCATTTCAAAGGGTCTTTAGCAGTTTATAAATTTAAAATACAAAATCAGGAATTTTCAGGACGACAAATAGTTGATGTACTTGCAAAGTCGTGTAGGTTTTCCTCTCTAAAACAGCGTAGGCATGTCCCTTCAATAGTGCGGACCTTAAGGAAGCCTTAGCGGAGTACAGTAATAACCTGCAAATTCGCAGTTCACTATCCACAAATAGCGGGATATCACGGTAAAGTACTAGTTGTGTTTAATTGGCAAATTGCATGTTCGCTCAAACAGATTGCGTGCACTGTTGGTGCTGTTGCACGTGATTTACTAAGATTGTGATCTTTGACTAAGATTCAAATAGCAGGTGCTGAATCTATTATAAGAGAAAAGCTAGTAGATTTATGTTCAAATCTTATTTTATGTCTTTTTAGAACCACTGGCCCACGTTATTGTTATTGAAAAGAAAATTGGGAATTGAGTGCAACATTGTTTCCTGTACGACTCCAGTTTGAACCTTAAATCCCCAACACATCTCCGTTTTCGTATTATTATACAGAATAGAACATCATACTCATGGTCATATTTAACACAACATTCAACAAGGGCGTGCAGACTTAGCCTGGCTCGCACTCTCCGCACTAATACATCTCAAAGTGTTCTATAGGGTTGAGGTCAGGATTGTGCAGGCCAGTCAAGTTCATCCACATCAAACGCTCTCATCCATGTCTTTATGAACCTTGATTTGTGCTCTGATGCACAGTCATGTTGGAACAGGGAGGGGCAATCTGCAAACTGTTCCAACAAAGTTGGAAATGTCAAAAATGTTTGTCCCCGAGTCCCAGCGAAAGGAACTCTGAATGCTTCAGCATACCGAGAGATTTTGGACAGTCAAACTGTTTGGGGGATTACCCCTTCCTGTTCCAACATGTCTGTGCACCAGTGCACAAAACAAGGTCCATAAAGACTAGAGGATTTGGGATGGATGAACTTGACTGGCCTGCACAGAGTCCTGCCCTCAACCTGATAGAAGATATTTGGGTTGATTTCAAGTGAGCAGTGAGCCAGGCCTTCTCGTCCAACAGCAGTGTGCTCCTGGAAGAATGGGCAAAAATTCCCATAAAATCATTCCCAAACCACGTTGAAAGCCTTCCCACAAGAGTTGAAGCTGTTACAGATGCATCACAGTAAACTATATGGATTTAGAATGGGATATTACTGAAAATTAGATGTGAGTCAAGGCAGGTGAGCGAATACTTTTGGCAAAATAGTGTATTGAATTATAGAAAGTAGATACTAAACAAGTTGGCGTGAAGAAATGAACAAACCTGCTGTGTGTGCTCCATCTTGAGGCTTTTGGAGAACAGCGTCCAACATGTGACGTTGGGGATCGTCTTCCTCTTCACTCCAACCAAGTGTGTCCTCGTACTCTAGTTTCACACTTTTCGCACACATTTTATACGATTATCACAACGCTTTACACCCACACTCGATCTCTGCTTAGAATGCGCGTTGCTGGCAACGAAGTAGTTTCTTTGTTCACAAAAAACAAAACCCCACAAAAAAAGGTTTCTTGGTTCGCAGCTAGCTAAGCTAGTTTAGCAGGGGAAGGTTCGACTTAAACCGAGACGAATTTATTTTGAATGAAGTAATTATTTTTTACGCCGGTAAAGTAATGATGGAACGCACAATGTCGACAGAATTATTAATTATTATTCGGAATTATTCGTGAAGCGCGTTTGGTTAGCGCCAAACGTACACGGAAGTAGATCGACGGGGAAGTTGTACGGCAACACCACTTGGACAAACTACAAGGCGCCATGGGCGCCATGCCATTAAAGAGACAGGTACATCGCAATAAATTTAGGAAGAAAAGTCTATTTTTTCCTTGCGCAAGCTCCTGCAAAGTCCTACCTAATTTCTACATTAAATCATTCCACTGTTTCTTGATTATTACGTAATTTTATAGTTGTAGATATGGTGAAGTTGGGTTTCTTGTTTGCTGTAGGCCATAATCATCAAAATTATATATTATATATTTAACAAAATCATGAATCAAGTGTCAGGATTAATGCAATCGCTTCTCCGGTCAATTATTCATGACAACCACCACCTTTCACATGGCAAATTAACAGCACAACTAGAAATAATTAAAAGAATTAAAATAATAATATTTAAAAAAAAAGTCAGTGACACACTTGGACATTGGTGTCCTCAAAGAAACTATGATCAATGTGCTTCTCGCCAATTCATCACGTTCACAACCACATTGGACAATATAGACAAACAGCAACACTAGAAATGATCCACAAATGTAGTTTATCATAGCAACAGTAATACACGATTGCACAATGAAGTGAAATCCCCAGACTCAAGATAAGGACATGGTGGAGGACTGCATTTTCCATCTGTATGCGGATGCTTTTTGTTTTTGTCAATGCAAAACTGAACATTATGGATCACACAAAAGTGAAAAGGGTGAAGTGACTGTATCGTTAAACATCGTCACGCAAGCACACACGACCTAATATAGGCAACAGAACATGTTTGCGGTGCGTCAGTTGTTGAAGCTGGTGGTCATCATTCTCTGAGAGGAAGTGTCATTTGAGGTTGAGGCCCCATCCAACTGAGACTTGCACGTCACCGCCAAAGACCACAGGAACACAAAGACGCCTTAGCGAGAAAGAAAGAGAGAGAGAGAGAGATAATAAACAAATTTCTTCATAAATGTGACGCAGCTGCATGAAGTCTTTTTTTATAATAAAAGGTGAATTATTACATGAATAGTTTTATGTTCTTCAAAGAATGAACATCGAGAATATACTGTCGTCCTATTTTTTTTTTTTTTAAGAGAATAAATGTGTCTTTGCCAGGAAAAAAAATATGGTAATATTACAAGAATAAAGCGGTGTTTCTGCAATTCACTTATTAAAATATGACTGCTTCCGTCGTTAACCTCTAAAATCATATTATTATGACTAACTAGGAAAATTACAACATTTTTTTTTTTTACAACAATTACATTCATGGTAACATTATGCATGCTTTTCCCAAAAATTAGGCAACTTTTGAAGTCCTATTGCATTTAGTTGTACACACGTCAGTACCAGTTGTGTTTAATTGGCTTAATTGACTTAATTGACTGACCTTGCAGCAAGTTGAGCGTGGTGAAGATGTAGATGCCGGTCAGGGAGACGTAGGTGATGCTCAACAGGCCAAAAGGTAAACCCAGCACGCAGCTGAGGCCCAGCACGGTCACGCAGTCCTTCCACAACCTGCTCGCCTTCTCCCGGCCGCCCTTCGTTCCGCCGCCTCCTCGCAACCGCCACAGCTTGAAGATCACCAGGCCCAACATGCAGGAGTTGAACAGGACCACCAGGCAGGGGAAGGCCACTGTGGTAGCGAAGGTAACCGCTCGTCTGTGACGGAACTTGCTGCTTATCCAGCACCTGTTGGTTTTTTGACGTATTTTATATTTAAAATATGAATGAAGTGAGGATTATATTACTTCATCTCAGCAAAATTAGCCGTCAAGAGAATCGGAACATTTGACTTGGCAAAATGTCTTAAAACAAGTAAACGTAGCTAGCCTGAAAACCCACGCCGATGTCCGAAACTAGTCTATACTACCTACACCCATCAAATTATGTTTCTAATTTGAAGCTAAAATTACTCATAACCAATGACACAATCGCAATTAAAAGTTATAACACCTTAAGACTTTGAAGAAAAACATTAAATTTCATTTCTATTTCATTATTTTCAGCG
Source organism: Phyllopteryx taeniolatus (assembly GCF_024500385.1). Taxonomy (NCBI): domain Eukaryota; kingdom Metazoa; phylum Chordata; class Actinopteri; order Syngnathiformes; family Syngnathidae; genus Phyllopteryx; species Phyllopteryx taeniolatus. The sequence goes on along the minus strand of NC_084503.1, from coordinate 3,281,257 downwards.
GGAATAATAGCAGTTTCTAATGCTTTGGGGATTATTTTGAATGTAATCTATCAATTAAAAAAAAAAAAAATGGCCGCGTTTGGACCACCAGCAATGAGGTTTACTTACAGCTGCATTGTTGAATTGTTGTCGGAGTCCCGAAGTTCCAGTGTGTACTTGCCGTAAACACCAGACGCTCCACCAGCCAGAGCAATCAATGTGGGCACACCTGAAGGGAAAGAATGCAGGCTAACAATCAAATGTTATCGTTCAACAAGCTTGAACAATGTCAACAACATGAGCAACGAGCTTTGGGCCGTTGTACTGACAACACTGTCTCAACAACAACAACGACAAAAAAACTGGCTATGGAACTTGAATCAAGTGTGTGCTTGTGTCTGCGTGCTCTCACCCCAGCCCACCGCGCTCAGTTTGAGCAGGTATCTCCTGATGTAGATGTTGAAGACGCGCACCAGCAGGAGGTACAGGTGGAAGCCCTCCAGGGCCGACCAGCAGACGGTGGCCAGCAAAGACCAGTGCAGAAGGTGGCCCAGAGCCCCGCACGCCCAGTCGGCCGGCTCTTCGGCGAGCCTCCGGGCCCACAAGCAGGAGAGCAGGAAGAAGAGGTGCAGGCACAGCAGCGCCCCCGTCAGGTGCATGTGCAAGCCGATGGCTCTTTCGGGCTGCCGTTTGCTGAGGGAGACACACGTCATTGGAATGAGTTTTCACATCTCTCCAGAGATATTTTGGCCCACTCTTGCTTGCACAAATGTTTGAACGCAGCAGCACTGCAGTGGGGGTTCACTGGGAAGGAATTTCCCCCCCCCCCCCCCCCCCCGAGAATAAAAGGCATAATAACAAGAATAAAGTTTTGTATGTTAAATGACCTTCTTCCCTTGTTAAATCTTAAATGTAATATAATATCCCAAGGAAAAATATAACTTTATACTTGTAAGATTATTACCTTATATCACAACAAACTATATCTTTGTTCTGGTAACGATTACAACCTTTTTTTCTTTAGAATAAACCTTTTTGTTTGTTTTTTTTTCATTTAAAAAAAAAAAAGGGAATTTGATGAGTAACATTTTCTTTTCTCAAAAATATTCAATTTCCCAATTCTTTTGGCATATAGGGGTTACACATGGTTATGTTTAATTGGGGTTAGGATTACGCAGGAGTCCTTGGAAAAATCTCAACGGTGTAAGAGGTCCATTGAACCAACACATTCATAACCTCTGTAATATATTACTTGAGAATCAATTTGCTATTGGAGTTCTTCTTCTTCTTCAGTGTGATGTAAAACGTAGAAAAGGAAGAGTTGGAAGAACTGACTTGAGACACGAGTAGACGATCAAGCTGATGATGGAGAAGACGACCGAAAGCGCTGATCCGACGTATGTGATCACACTCAGGTTGAACGCGTCCTCTTCACTCAGCGAGATGTCAGGATTCTGTTCAAGGAAAAGTTCAGGGTACGTTACATTGTCTTTGACCATTACAAAAGCACGTACGTTAGGTTTGTGGAAGACTGCAATTACTTTGGATGTTTACAAAAACATGCAGGGTATGTTAGGTTGTCTTAAATGTTTACAGTTTAGCGCTAACGACTCCAAATCAGTCTGGCATGCATTCCAATCGCTGACTAATTACAAGCGACAATCCCCCCCAGCTGATCCCCCCATAGCACACTAGCCAACGATTTGAATACCTTCTACTGCAGATTTGAAAAGGACACTTTCACACCCCACACCCACCCGGCCGCATCCCCGACCACAATCACACCTCTCACTTCTGCGTTAACCATCCATGAACAGGATGTGAGACACATCTTCAAACAACGAAAGATTAACAAAGCGGCAGGCCCAGACCATGTGTCCCCGTCCTGCCTCAAAGTCTGTGCGGACCAGCTCGCGCCAGTCTTCACTCAGATCTTCAATAGATCTCTGGAACTGTGCGAAGTTCCATCCTGTTTCAAACGCTCCACCATCATTCCAGTCCCCAAGAAACCTGCAATCTCGGGTCTAAATGACTACAGGCCTGTCGCCTTGACATCTGTGGTCATGAAGTCCTTTGAACGTCTCGTGCTGGACCACCTCAAGACCGTCATAGGTCCCCTGCTGTACCCCCTGCAGTTTGCCTACCGAGGGAACAGGTCTGCGGATGATGTAGTCAACATGGGAATGCACTTCATCCTAGAACACCTCGACAGTGCTGGGACCTACGTGAGGATCCTGATCGTGGACTTCAGCTCCTTCCTCCAAGCTTCTCCAGCTCAGCGTCTCGCCTGCCATCTGCCAGTGGTTTTACAGCTCCCTGACGGGCAGGACACAGCAGGTGAGGCTAGGGGAGGCCACCTCATCAACACGCTCAAGACTGTAGAGACGATCGTGGAGGACTTCGCCACAGCACGTTGTCCAGCTGCCTTGTGTCAACCGTCGAGACCTTCAACTTCCTGGGAATTACAGTCTCTCAGTGGGCCTGAAGTGGGCGACCAACATCAACTCCGTCCTCAAAAAGGCCCAACAGAGGATGTACTTCCTGCGGCTTCTGAGAAAGCACGGCCTGCCACCGGAGCTGCTGAGACAGTTCTACACAGCGGCCATCGAATCAGTCCTGTGTTCTTTCATCACAGTCTGGTTTGGTGCTGCTACAAAAAAGGACAAACTCCGACTGCAACGGACAATCAAAACTGCTGAAAGGACTGTCGGTACCCCCCTTACCCACCCTTGAGGACTTGGACGCCGCCAGAACTAAGACAAGAGCGTGCAAAATCCTCTCGGACCCTCCACATCCCGGTCACCGGCTCCTTCCCTCAGGTAGGCGCTACCGATCAATGCAAACTAGAACTAGCAGACATTCCAACAGCTTCTTCCCTCTTGCGATCAACTTCTTAAACACCTAACCTACAACTCTATTGCAACATGCTGGCAATTTAAAACATTTTTTTTTTTTTTACTTGAGTTCGTCGTCACATTTCTGTGGGGCCAATTATATATTACTTGTGCACTCACTGTAGTAGTCTCGCCACGCTGCACTATTTGCATATCTGTTGTTGACCAATACTGGCCACTCATGCCAGAGTAGCATCTGCTCCACTTGCACACTGACTGAGGAATATCTGCAACATTTGCACAATCGACATTGTCCCAGACTATCCCACTACTCGTCACTTTAAACCGCATACACTCCTTGAAGTCTCGGCGCCCTTTGCACAATGGTCATTGCACCGGACTATTGCTATATTAGTCATTCGAACTGCTCTAAGTGCTAGAGGACTCTACATCTTTTGCACAATTGTCCCCAAAAAAATTACAAAATAAAGACTTTGATGCTTACAAAAGGACATATTGCCAAGGCGGAGGTTTGAATGTTATTTCCTTGACCTGTACGAGTGATAACAAGAAGACTCTAAGGACCTCGTACTTTGTAGCACAGTTTCTGGGTCATATATTTGCTTCAAAAACATTTAAGAAAATGTGAAAAATTGTATACGTGTGTTTTTTGTTTTGTTTTTTTACCACAAGTACGGCAAAGAAGCTCAAGTGGTTGCAGCGACAAACAAATTCCCTTTCAGTGTTGCTGGTGTTACAGCCGTACGCGCTCCAGTGACCTAAAAACCGAGCAATCAGTACATTACAGTGGTGGTGGTGGTGCTTGGAAATGAAGAATCAAACAAATTAGATCACGTCACCCACCAGTTCCATCTTCCTTATTTAACTCCTCCCAGAAAACACAAGTCCCGCTGGCAACCTGAAATGTTTGTTCACAACGTCAGAGGACAGCAGATGAGGATTCAGTTGCCTAGCAATAAGCACCCATGATTTTTTTTTTTTACCTTCTTGTTGTATTTGAAGGTTAAAGTGATGGGTTCTGGGAGGTTCTGGAGTGGGCGTAGACCTGCCTGCACCACCAGGACGTTCCCCCCTAACACGATGCCTGTCGGGCCAGGTGGTCCCGGAAGGATTCTTCTCCCATGTTTTCGACTTGCGAGCTGTGGAATACAATAAATGCAGTCCAAAGTCTTCTTTCAGACCTAATGCACTTCAAAGTAGCTTGAATTAAAGCGTTTGGCGACGTCACGTGAAAATGTTCATCTTATTTAGGCCCATGTAATTATTCACCAAAATTAATGATCGCCACAACCCTGTGGTTCTCCAAGTTTTTACACCGAGAAACACTTCAAAATGATTTAGTTCTCCAAGTACCGCCATAATGACCAGTGTTAAAATACAGTAGTGTAGTAGTGTAGATTAATTAGAGTATATTTAATACTATTGTAAGCCACCATAACATTACTGCTGTATATCTGGTTTGAACATTAGCGCTGTGCTTAAACATAGGAAAATACAAAACTGTATTTAAACAATGACTAAATAAAAATGTTATTGAAAAAATAAAATAGTAACTACATCCATTTTTAAAAAACAATTAAAAAAAAAAAATTTAAATAGTAACTACATCCATTTTTAAAAACAATTTTTTAATATTAGATACAAATGTTTTGGACTCACGGACTAGATACAAGTGAACTGCACACAGGCAAGTGATTGTTTCGTGTACCACTTGAGGGAACCCGCGTACCGCAGTTTTGAGAATCCCTGACATATAGTGCTGTGAAAAAGTATTGGCCGCCTTCTCAAATTCTTATACATTTGCATAGTTTCCCCACTTGAATGTTTAACATCATCAAACAAATGTCAAAACAAAACTGCTGTTTTGAAATGGTGATTGTATTATATTATTATTATTTAAAGAAGCGCAGGCCTCACATGCTTCAGTTAAGGTCAGTGCGCATGACTCAGCAATAACCAAGAGACTGAGCAAAAATGGCACCCAAAAAGGCCACTATGCGGCTTCCAGCATAGTTTATGATCAATAACAATGCCCCAAAAATTATTTTCATATACTCTTTCTAAATCAATATTGATCTGAGCCTGATTGTTGGTCTGCGGGCATTCAAATAATGCAAATTTACTTTTGCTTATTTTTAAAGATATTTAATCACCTGCGACGGGTGGGTCTTCACTGTAACCCAAGATCAATTTCAAAACTAAATTCCTAGTTCTCCTGAGGATATTGCTTTGTCCCAGATGTTTTATTTATTGACTTGAATTCCTTAAAAACCTCAACAGCGTTGCTGAAATACGACAGGAAGCTACTTTTACGCTAGTGACGCGAACGTGTTAAAAAGTGGATCTTCACTTCGCCCTCCCCTCCTCTGAAATAGCTAAACGATTCTGTGCGCTTGCTACTGACCTTGAAATGTTCACTGTTGAGCACGGTGACCGCCATCGACACCCCGTCCCCGGACTCGGGTCCTCTGGATCTCTGGAGGGCTGACGATGGGATGTGAACGCTATGTTCCGGACTCGGACTCTCCTCCCACTGATAATCATTCGACAACAAACGTCTTTGATGACTTCGTGAGCATGAATCAAATAAAAGGACATAAGAAATTATCTCACCTCTTTGGAAGGGTCAACAGTCCCTAAAATGAAGACGCTCCCGATTCGCCTTTTTAGTGTGCAGGTTACAATCCGCTCCTTATAACACCTAAAAACACAACAGTTCATATTACATGTTACACTGCATTGTTTTTTACAGCACATTTCATCAAATAATTTATGGATTCATACATGTCAATGCCATTTAGGCTCGTGCATATAAATGTTGTGTTAAAACAGTATGCCTTCAAAAATGGAGGGGAAGTTGTTCGATTTTTTTATTTAACCATACTGTCATCAACTTATTTTATTTTTTGTACACTTGTATGACAGGCAAAAGTGCAAAAAGTGCGATGCGAGACGTCTGTTGTACCACTTCCGTATTTGCTACACCGACAGCCCACGTCAAAAAGTGAGTCACTACTTCCATTTCATCTCATTGTAAAACTTTTTTTTTTTAAACTTCACTTTTGTCTCCACATTCTTCAGTTTCACTAAATAGCCATTTTAATGAATGATTTTTTTTTTTTTAAATCCCATCTTCTCACACACGCAACCAAATTATTGTCGGTGGATACACTCAAAGAAAATATAGCAACCTTGTTGAATTCCCCTTCGGCATGTTAGATTTAGGGATTATCTATGCTATTTATCTATCGACGTATCCATCCATCCATCCATCACATTTTCAGGGATGCCGTGCACATCCGTAGCATTGAATGAATTGCGAACGTAGTTTGAGAACGTTACCTGGTCCAGGAATTTTCCGCTTGGCAGACAGAGAGGACATCTTGGCAGTCTGAACACCAAGACCCAAGAAAATGGTTAGAACAGGGGGTGGTTCAAGTACGGGCCGTACGTTTAAATGTTTAAATGTATACATTCACATTTGGAATATTGGTTTAGCTCAATAGTGGGTTGATACATTCATGGTAAACAATACAATCAAAAACACACTTGATATACACGGTTTTTATTTATTTTATGAAATAACTGTCTCATTATAATTACATTATTAGTAACGAAAAGATCGTTATTTGTTAAAATGAACCTTTACAATTATTTACTGTAAAGGATAAAATAAAAATGTGAAATAAAATGTGTTTTTCACTTTTAATATATGATTGTTTAATTATAATGAAATTGTATGAGTGAATGATAGTTAAATGAAAATTATTTAATTAAAATAAACTAACATTGATTTCTTGTAAATGAAAGAAACACTTATATACCCATTTAATCATCTATTTCCCAAAACAATTATGTAACTGTAAGTAAATTCCTTTTAATTTGTAATTTTTATTTTAAAAATGTGACCTATTTTATTAAAATGTATTTTTAATAATGGAAAATATGGAAGAAAATGTACACATTTAATAATTTGCTATAATAATAATTAAATTATAAATAGAATTCAAAATGAGATTTTATTAATATACTTTTTTAATGGTTTTTATGTAAATGTAAAAAACTTACATTGAACAATTGTAAATGATCTAAAAATATGAAGTAAAAAATTGTATACATTTAATTTTGAATTCTATTAAATTATTTATAATTAATAAAATAATGAGAATTATTTTAGCACTAAACTAACTTTTGCTGTGATCTATTGTAAAAATAGTGCATTAAATACAAATATTAAATTTATAGTTATAATTTTATATTTTATTAAATAATTGGCTAAAATAATTATGAATAACGTTTTTAAATTACAATCCATTCCATATTATTAAAATAAACTTAAAATTAAATAGTTGACATAAATATATATATTTTTTTTACTTCATTGAATGAGATGGGCCATCTATCTATTTTTAAAATTAAAAGCATACAAAAGTGTGCCCACCCCTCAGTGTGAAGAAAGCGCCGAGCACTCGGGAGGATTCGGACAAAAACTCACCCTCAGCGGCGCAACAGCACACGAGCCAGAAGAGAAGGACGACCGCTTGCATCACGGGACCCCAATTTGACGCCGACACGTCCTGCCTGGTGTGGCGGCTGTCAGCAGTGTCACATCACATCACATCACGAGAAGATAAACTGGTGGCGAATGTGGGTGGAAAGGAAGTGATGCATACACAAGGTTTTTTTTTTTATTTACATTTTTTTTTAAATCAACTCTGCAGGAAATGTCATGTGTACGTGGTGATTACAACATGGCACCTTGCCACTTGAGCTTTGACTTTAGAACAAAGTTCACCCAAACATTTAGGAACGCCTGCTTGACTTGACCCCATCGGTCGGTCTCCCATCCATCTACCGAGAAAAAAAACCATACAAACGTTGATTTTACAAACATCCAGACAACCTGCCGTGTTGAGTCAAGATAAGAAAGAGGAAGTTTCCAAACATGGCGTGTTGCTCACTTTAGCGAGAAAACCCACAGCACTGGTAGCAATTTGCTGAGTGAACGACTCTCCGAGCACAACCTCAGAACACGGATTCGTCTGCGTGTTCAAATGTCAACTGAAGCACCACGAGTGTACTTACATGATCGAGATGTTCCAAATGTTTATGTTAAACAAAAAAGGTCTCACTTAAGACAAAAAAGATGAGGTTTTTTTTTTTTCTTTGTAGGAAGGTTTCTGTTTCAGTAAACGGGTTTTGGGTGAACAGGAAAACTTTTGTGTGTGTGTGACAGTTTTTTTGATGTGTGAGTTTCTGGGGCCTGAGATTTTTGGAGGTGTGGGTTTTGCCTGTGTTTCATGTGTATTTTATATTGTGTGTGTGTGAGTGTTTTTTTTTGTAGTGTGCGAGTTCTTTGGTGTGTGTGTTAGAGGTTTTTTGTATGAGTTTCGTGGGAGTTTGTGCATGAATGAGGGCTTTTTTTGTTTGAGTTTTTTTTTTTGGAATGTGAAAGGTTTTTGGATGTTTTTTTTGTGTGGGAGTTCTTTGGTAGTGTAAGTTTTTTTAGCTTGACAGTTTTTTTGTGGAGGATTTGAGTTTTATGTGTGTGATATTTTTTGTTGCGTGAGCGAGTTATCTTTGGTGTGAATATTTTGGCGTGGTGAGTTTTTTTGTGTTTTTCTTGATTTTTGGAGGTGTGATTGAGATGTTTTTTGTTGGGTGTGAGAGGATTTTTGTGAGAAACGTTTTGGAGTTTTTGCGTGTTTTTTTTTTGTGTATGCGAGATTTTATGCTGTGTGTGAGAAAGATTTTTGCAGTCGTATGACTTTTTTGTGAGTGAGAGTTTGTGTGTGTTTTTTTTTGGCGTGTAATTAATTTTTTTGTATGAGAGTTTTTTGGTATGTGAAGATTTTTTGTGAGACTTTTTTTGTAAGTTTTTAGGTGTGTGATTTTTTTTGTATGTGCGAGAGGATTTGTTTGTGGATGTGAGTTTTTGTTTGCAAGATTTTGAGGTGTGCGTGAGAGAAGTTTTTGGAGCGCGAGGTCTTTTGCTGCCTGTGAGAGGCAAAATGTTATTTTTGGCTTTCACGTTTTTTGGACCAAGAGATGACAAATGTTAAGCCAGTCAAGCAATTGCATTTATTATTCCTTTTAGGCACAACATTGACAACATTCTGTATACTTCACATTGTAACTATCACAGAGCATTGACATTTATTAAGAACTTTAAAGTCATTATTGTTTATCACATAACTAAGTTGTGCTTATGTAAAAGTCTGCCAATCTTTTAATAAAAATATACGTAATCGTAGCTCCTCTATTGCAATTAAAATATATTACACAAGTACAAAGGCCCAGACATGACATGGAGCAAAAAATGTTACATTTTAGCCAGAATATAGATTTAAACAGGAACGGTATTGCAGTGTCTAGCGAAGGTGCACTCCATTTGCTTACCCCGACGTCCAAGTTGTCCACGGGAATGATATTTACCCCACGTTAGTATTTCGTGAGCACATTATATCTATATTGAAGACACAATTTCATCATGTCTGGGTCTACGTCCACAGGCAAAAAACTAACCATTACAAACACAATTCAGTATATCTCAAGTCAGTGGTGCCACGAGGTGGATTTCATTATCTTTAAAATGACATCTGATAACAACAACAATACATAATTACCTTAACACACAGCAATGGCCGTGCTTACAGTGGGGCAACAAAGTATTTAGTCAGCCACCAATTGTGCAGGTTCTCCCACTTAAAAGATGAGAGAGGCCTGGAATCATAGGCCTCACTTGAGAAGAAGAAAAAAATAACAGAAAATCAGTCTAATTTTTAAAGAATTTATTAGCAAATGATGGTGGAAATTAAGTATTTGGTCAATCACAAAAGTTCATCTCAATACTTTGTTCTACACCCTTTGTTGGCAATGACAGAGGTCAAACGTTTTCTGTAAGTCTTCACAAGGTTTTCACACACTGTTGCTGGTATTGTGGCCCATTCCTCCATGCAGATCTCCTCGAGAGCGGTGATGTTTTGGGGCTGTCGCTGGGCAACACAGACTTTCCACTCCCTCCAAAGATTTTCTAAAAGTTCTATTTTGGTTTCACCTGACCTTATGACATTGTCCCAATCCTCTTCTGGATCATCCAAATGCTCTCTGGCAAACTTCAGACGGGCCTGGACATGTACTGGCTTAAGCAGGGGGACACGTCTGGCACTGCAGGATTTGAGTCCCTGGCGGCGTAGTCCGTTACAGATTGCAAGTCATTCACTAGGTCCCCCCTGTGTGGTTCTGGGATTTTTGCTCACCGTTCTTGTGATAATTTTGACCCCACGGGGTGAGATCTTGCGTGGAGCCCCAGATCGAGGGAGATTATGAGTGGTCTTGCATGTCTTCCATTCTCAAACAATTGCTCCCACAGTTGATTTCTTCACACCAAGCTGCTTACTTATTGCAGATTCAGTCTTCCCAGCCTGGTGCGGGTCTACAATGTTGTTACTGGTGTCCTTTGACAGCTCTTTGGTCTTGGCCATAATGGACTTTGGAGTGGGACTGTTTGAGGTTGTGGACAAGTGTCTTTTATACTGATAACAAAATCCAACCGGTGCCATTAATACAGGTAACGAGTGAAGGACAGAGGAGCCTCTTAAAGAAGAGGTTACAGGCCTGTGAGAGCCAGAAATCTTGCTTGTTTGTAGGTGACCAAATACTTATTTTCCACCATAATTTGCTAATAAATTCTTTAAAAATTAGACAATGTGCTTTTCTGGATTTTTTTTTCTCATTTTGTTTCTCATAGGTGAGGTATACCTATATATATATAACATTACAGGCCTCCCTCATCTTTTTAAGTGGGAGAACTTGCACCATTGGTGGCTGACTAAATACTTTTTTGCCCCACTGCATGTGGTATCTGTAAAGCCTTCTGCCAGTTACTCAATTATTAGTCGCCACATTCCGTTTTTTAAATAACCCTAATAAACCAAAATGGCGCATGGCCTCATCAGGGTCACAACTGAGCTGCAACCTCTCCCATGAGATGGGGTACACCCCGGACTGGTCGCCAGCCAATCGCAGGGCACATTAAAAAAAACAACCATTCGCACCTATGGACAATTTAGAGAATTTAAAGAAACCACCAAGCATTTTTTTTGGAATGTGGGAGGAAGTCGGAGTACCTGGATAAAACCCATGGAAGCATGGGGAAAAAAAACACAAAGGTCGCAGCTCAGATTCGAACCCTGAACCACAGAACTTCGAGGCAGATGTACTAACCACTTGGTTACTGGGAAATACAATATCCCCAGTAGTCCTAGCAGACCCTGTTTGAGGAAATATGCGCGAGCACAAGAATTTGGCTATGAAATTTAACACTAACATCATTTCATATTTGACATCGTCACAGACTGTACACACTCGTCTAATCACATGACCAAAGCAACCGTCTGTGCTGCCACTTGACTGACAGCTGCCGTTTTTCCACAAGCGACACTTACAGACGGTTTCTTGATGCCAACAAGAGTCACCAAAAGTTAGGGATATTGGGCTTCGGGGGGGGGAAATTTCAGGATGAACCAAAAATGCACTGTAACCTTTAGAGGTGAACTTAATTTGGTGTCTCTAAACGTTTGAATGCAAATGTTCAACTTTTCAATGTTTCAGTACTTTTTGCATAACTTGCTGTTCTCTGACGCAGAGTTGAACAGTAGCACACTATCATTTGCACATGATTAAAATATGGTAAACTGACATTTGCTCCTCAAATATTGGAATAATATATGTTAGTTTAACACATTTGAACCATGTGCAAGTGATGTACATGTTAGGATAAAATAAATTCAAGCGACTTTTTTCAGTGTACAGTGGACCGCTAAAATCCATGGATAATTGCAGTGCAATTTTTATTGCACATACGCTTCACTAAAAAAAAAAAAAAAATTCTTCCTGAACTAGTACTCAACGTACTGAACCTTCATCACAGTACATCCATCATTGCTTTACTAGGGTAAAAAGTTTTTGTGTCAGGATAGGATTGTCTCGGTACACGTTGAAGCTTCTCAAGATAGCTTAGCCCGCTAGCCGTCAGCAAACACATTTATTGATCAATACTGAAATTGCAACGCAAAATTCAAGTGCGAGTGTAAAGTGTTGCGAGTATTGTGTGAAAATGTGCGCGAGAACGACAGAGTATGTGGACGAACGTCCTGCAACAAAAGAGGAGAAGTAGCACCAACATCAACTACTGGACGCTGCAAAAAAAAGGTAACAAAAAAAAATTGTCCCATGGAAAAAAAGTACTGTGCGCACTGTAGTATTTTGGGGTGGATGTAACAGTTGCACGTAAGTGCCCGGGGGTGAGATGTGGCCTACAGCAGCTGCTTGCTCGCATCCTCTTTGCGTATTTGTGTTTGAATGTTTGTCCCTCATCAATAGACGGCTGAAAGTGCATCGGTGATCGTGGAGTTCCTTACCCACATGCGAAAGCATTACATCAGAATCAGAATCATCTTTATTTGCCAAGTATGTCCAAAAAACACACAAGGATTTTGTCTGCGGTAGTTGGAGCCGCTCTACTACGACAACAGACAGTCAACTGACAGAGAACACTTTGGAGACATAAAGACATTGAGAAAAACAGTTACTGAGCAATAAAGGGTTGCTAGTTATCTGGTAATGCCGTGTGTGATGTAGTATTTGAAATTCGTTTGTAACTCAAATTTTGGCTTGCAACACAAAGCAAAAAATAAATAAAAATCGACATCTCGTAACTAAAAAAAACCCGAAAGCTGGGACACTTGTAAATCAAGGTATCACTGTATAAGGCATTTTAGGTTCATCCTGGAAATTTCACCATGAAGCCCAATATGCAAAACGTTTTGTGAGTAGTGTACAAGACAATCGTTGAATACACACACTGCAACTCAACACTGCCTCACCAGGTGTGTGTTGACAAATGTGACATTTCAATTTCGCGTTTCCTCAGTGGCAGGCAAACGTGTCTGTCCAGTGTGTCTTCTCATGTGCCGGACAAAAGTTGAGCGGTCGCTGAAACTGGTGTGGCAGACCGAGCAGACAAAAGGTTTTTCTCCGGTGTGTCTTCTCGTGTGTGTCGTCATGTGTCCCTTCTGAGTGAATCTCTGACCGCACACTGAGCAGCTGAAAGGTTTCTCTCCCGTGTGCGTTCTCATGTGTTTATTCAGCGACGAACGGTCGCTGAACATAATGCTGCACACTGAGCATGCAAAAGGTTTCTCTCCGGTGTGTGTCCTTGTGTGCGTCGTCAAATTGGACTTCCGGGTGAATCTTTCACCGCACACCAAGCAGCTAAAAGGTTTCTCGCCAGTGTGTCTCCTCATGTGCTTCACTAATGTCGAACTGTCGCTGAAACTCGTGCCGCAGTACGGACAGGTGAAGGGTTTCTCTCCGGTGTGCGTTCTAGTGTGTTTGATCAAATTACCCCTCTGAGCGAACGTTTTACCGCAAACTGAGCAGACGAAAGGTTTCTCTCCCGTGTGCGTCCTCATGTGGACTTTCAACGTTTTCTTGTCATAAAGGCTTCTCCCACAAACGGAACACGTCAAGTGTTTGTTGTCCGTATGACATGTCCTATAACCTTTAGAGTGTTCGTCATCATCAGTGACAGGAGAGTGTGACTGCGTGTCCTCACTCTCTGACAGTGGAGCTATGAGGCTGTCTGCTTGTGATCTCTCCTCACCGTCACCGCGACGAAGCTGGGAGGAGTGAGGCTCGTCTTCGTCGTCTTCACTCTTCACAATGACATGAATCACCGGGAAGTCCAGCCTGTCATGCTGCTCTCCCTCCTCATCGATGCTGTGTTCATCTTCTTCCTCTTTAATGTGGGGGGGCTCTGGCTCCCGCTGCTCCACCCTGGAGGTCCACTCCCGCTGTTCCTTAGGAGAAACGCCTTCTTCACGGAGACCTGTAGGGCAGAAATCCAAGACTCACATCATGGTGAAGATAAAAACACGAGGAATGTATTAACAGCTGCATGGTCATCCGCAACGTATTCCTGGCGCTTTCAATGTACTAATAATTCATTAATACATTGATGAAGTTGGAAAACTCTCCCAAAAAATTTTTTGTTGTCATTATGGGGTGTCGCATAAAAACAAAACTGAACTAATTTATTTCTGTTCAGAACAAAGCTGTAACATAAAATGTGGATTAAAAAGTGAAGCAGAGTGAATATTTTACGAATGCACCATATCTTGCCTTGTGCCCTCTAATTATTAGATTGTTACAAGTAAATCCAGTAAAATAATTTTGAAAAATAATCTCCCTATGCCTCGGCATTTAAAAAAACAACAACTGTTGGGGGTTGGGGGTGTGCGTACTCTGGACATCCGCATACCAAACAGCAATGTAAAGTTAGTTCTTCTTGTATATTTAATTATAGGTTATTTATTTATTTTACTGTCACAAGCAATAAAACCTTTTTAGTTTGTGTTTTTAAACAAGTACAGGGGAAACCATGATTGCACCACCAGAACCCATATTTCACACGGACATTGATTGCAGACGGACACCCAGTGTCACAATTTTTTTCTGTCGACCCAAACAAATAACGTTTTACGGAAAAATTGAACTATTCGTGCTTTCTGTAATGCTCTAAGATGGCGCCCTAACACACTACTCTTTCTAAAGCGCCATGTTAGCAGAGGCGTAGCTACTGTTGGCCACTGGCTCGGCAGTGAACAGCAGTAGCAGTCCGACAAGCAGGTTACGCTCCAGTGGAGAAAGCAGGATGATAAAACTTAAGGTGATGCGGTGAAAGAACCGGAATGCTGCTGGCAGAAGTGGAAGTTAAAGGACTTATAGCGTCCAGATGACCTCTATTTCACTTACAAGTTCTCTTATGCATTTTGTGCTCAAGAAAATGAAACTGGCAGTCATTTCCAAGAATACCAATCTGTTTTGGATCAATTGGTAAATAACAAATTGTCCCTGGGAAGGCCCCTTTTTCATCGCCAAAATCGATACGCCACCATGTCGAAGTGTGACGTCAGCGACAGAGCTGGAAGTCAAATTTGCTGCATGGTGGACAAAGGAATGGACTACACTATAAAGTAGCAATATTTACTCATACTTTACATGTTGTCGCTGCCCCATTGATTGTTAAGGCCGGTACATACATGAAGACAATCGGGTTGTTTTTGTCCCGATTTGGCCCCTTCCCAACCAAGCAAATCTAACGCCAGACTATTTTATGTTTTGCAGGGTTGTCAGAGTCATGACGCCGTGAACTGTGATGTGAAACGGAATGTAGTCAATCCAAGAAGTGACCTTACTGAAAGTCACTCGACGGGGGAAGAAACGTGCTCAGCTAACCCTAACCCTAACCCTAGCAAGCATTCCAAACTCTGTGCCGATCACTTCGAACCGGCGTGTTTTGAGAAGGGGAGAGGCTGAAACCAGCTGCGGTGCCAACTATTTGTCCTACGGCCGTCGGGACCTCCACCGCCAGCTGCTCGTCGTCGCCACTGTCTGATCGGCTCAAACGTGCGCTTTGACGATCCCTAGTTCAATTGGGTGCTCCTGTACGTCGAAATCCTCCTCCACCACATATTCCAACACGTTGCGCGCCATTGCGTATAAAGTGTAGCGCGCTGTCTTTGGCAATTGCAACGTCACTTCTGGTAGCAATATGCGCCATAAAAACCTCATTTCTAGCTAAACTATGGTTGAAAACTTGCTGGAAGTTACGTGCATGTATTGCATAGCATATAAACAATGCAAATGTGAATTTTAACTGACCCCATAACATCTTTGTCATCTGACCTTTAAACTCGGGCTAAAATCTGGCTTCTGTCATCAGAAAACAAGCCTTTTGAGGAGAATAGCTCACTGCAGACATCATTTTTAAGTCCAGAACTATGGAATAATTCCCAATGTTCACATATTACAGAGGTCCTTTAACCTGTGTAACCGTCTATTGTCATTCATACAGCAGAATAACACTGTAGATTTGTGTTCAACTAAACGTGCCCTGCTTTCACACTGAGTAAGTCAATGGAGACGTGGTTATCATTAATTTAAGCACACTACTTTGTGTGACTTTTTTTTTTTTTTTTTTTTGCATGGAGTGCCGCAACATTTTTCCAAGGTTATTAAAAACTATAAAGGTTGGGAAACACTGCCCGAATGTAGATGCTTGTATTCCCAGTGGTTAACAGAGGTGGGGGAATCGAGTCACATGACTGGACTCGAGTCAGACTTAAAGGTAAAAAGCCTCCCAGAGGGTGCTGGGTGTAGACAGCATGTTTAGCGTATCACAGTCGCCGCGTGTGCCTGCAAAAGAGAGACGGACTATTCGGTTATTCCTCGTCTCACTACACTCACTGATTGGCTGCTATTGTCCTGCCGTGCCCAGTTGTAAAATAATAAATATTAAACAAATTAAGAGGCATTAGATGGGCCCAGAGCAGGGGGATTTTTTTTTTCAAAAGATCCTTTTAATAATAGTCTACTGTCAGTTCATACAGACAGTTTAAACATCAATCCATTTTCTTCATCGCTTCTCCTCACTAAGGTCACGGGCTGCTGGAGCCTATCCCAGCTATCTTCGGGCGGGAGGCGGGGTACACCCTGAACCGGTCGCCAGCCAATCGCAGTGCTTCTATCTCTCTATTTGTCTGTCTGTCCGTCTATTTATTGGAAGTGGAAGAGTTGGCTCAAAAGTGCTCAAAAGAATGATGGGAAAAGTGGGGGGGGGTCCTGCTTGAAAAGGTCTGGACACATAACTGACATCTCAGCCACCGAAGAAGTAACGGAGTTGCATGCGCGACAGCCAGACACAGAGCAACCCATAGGAGCAGTTTAATAATCCACATGACGGGATATCGGCAGCGACGTTAAACCATGGCGGAGGCTGAGGTATGCCGTGTACCGATTGTAGCGTCGCTCGAGAAGGGGAAACCAGCTGTACAGCGCTTTGGTATTAGCAACAAGCTAGCTGGCCGGTTGGTGTGTCGGGGAAACAAGCAAACTGGTGTACGAGTGTATCCGGTCGCATTTGTGTTGACAAGATAAAATCCAATGATCGTAAAAAACGGGATGCGGTGGTATCGGAATATAAGATTTTATTGCAGTAGTCTCAATAGTGCAATCGTGAAAGAGCCAATTTGTCTTGTAGTTTGATCCGGGCACACCGCTGTTTTTTTTTTTCTATTTTTTCAAATAACTTCATTGGCCGTCAGATATTTACACTGCTACGTCAAAAGACACGTGACAAGGCTCAAAATAAACTAGCTTTTGGATTCCAACATAATGTGTACGCGGCGACGCGGAGTAAATGTCTTTTGCGGAGCCATTGATCGGATCGGCGAATTATGACATTAAAGCCGGTCAGCATAAGATGCTAGATATAAATTGACCATTTATTTACCACTTACAAAAGTACTGAAAATTGGTAGTGGTGTGTACTGGGAATTGGTACCATACCAGTTCAAATGTTAAAGGTATCCATACCTACCAAACTATACTATAATCTTTACAGGTGAATTTAACTTGACCTGTTCTCCATTTTTGAATGCACGTTGAACTGTTCAATGTTTCAGTAATTTTCGAACAGTTCGCTGAAAGGCAAAATGGACAACAGGCAGTTGATCTTTAATATTTCCATGGATCAAACACCTGAATTTTAACCGTTCAGCGTCTTGTTAAAGAACAGAAATTGCAAAAAAAAAATATGTAAACATTGAACAGTTGGACATGCGCGTTTAAATGTTTAGAGGTCAAATTCAGTTCATCTAGAAAGGTTATAGTGAATTTTATCTTCATCCTGGAATTTCACCTGAAATGAGCTTTTTTTTTCCCAAGTGACTGACCACAATTGCATGATTTAAGACTCGACTTATTGGATTTTCTCACAGCGATTTGTGACTTGCTTGAAACTTGAAGGTTAGAACTTGAGACTTACTGATGATTAGCCACATGTGACTTCTTACCACCACCTCGGAATTCGATCATAAAAGAAGCGCTTCTCGAGAAGATACAAACCTGCTGTGTGCAACACGCAGCGGCGCCGTCGCGCGTTCTCCTCTCTGGCTGCAAAAAGGTCCTCCTCGTACTCGGCTATCATTCTTCCCGTTTGCTTCTTCACCAGTCGCAGTTCATTGACGTTCTCGGAACGCTCTCAGCATTCATTCTCTTGTCGACATGTTAGCCTTGCTAGCATGCGCTGCTAACAAACGCGTCTTTGTTCGCAGCTAGCAAGCTAATAAAGCAGCCTTCAGTGAGAAGCTTACAAGCGCAGCGAGGAGTTAATATTTGTTATGTCATGAGACAGAACAGTGTAGCAACTAAAGAAGAGCAAAACAAAAAAAAAGACACTAATTTAAGATAAAAACACGAACACGGATTGAGCAGTCACATCGCCTTGTTTGTGGGACTCCGACGTGTGCAGTGTGCACAGCTAACTACGGAAACTCCCACTGGACAAACTACAAGAGCGAGTAAATGTATTGCGCATAAAGTTAAATAATAACATGTCCCAAATACATGGTTGATAACAAACATTACTCAGTGATTAAATTCACATTTGTTGGACTTAGAAGTTACACACAACTGACCTGCATTTGACCAATGTACTGTACTGGATTAGAGTATTCATTGTTCGTGTACCTCTATGACACTGTACACAGTTACCTTGAAAAAGTAACTTATTTCCTTTACTGATTACTTGAGCTTAAAAGTAACTTTACTGATTACTTGATTTCAAAGTAACTAAGTTAGAAAAAAAAAGTAACTTTTTATTTACTATCAGCAGCTGCCAAGTGGCAGTAATATCACTTACGAAGGAAGCATTAGCTTAACTGTACCCATTACTTGGTAATGTACGCCCACACAAGTTGCAGAATGATATCTACAACATGAACCAATAACTTAAATATTATTGTAGTTGAAGCCACATTAAATCAGCAACTTAATGCAGACTTGACACGCCAACAAGCACAGCATTCTCAATACACTGCCGATTGTGGTCTGTGAAATTGTACATTTCTTTGCACTTTTATGGTACTGCACAGTCACTGTGCATTGTGTAATAAACAACCACTTCCCAATGGCTTTCTCCGATTTAATGGTTTTGCCCTGCTGGACTGCTCTTTGTGAGAATCACCAGCTACGAATTAGTATCTAGTGAGAGACATCGATGATGCAAAAGTAAATGTTGGTTTGACGAAGTAACTGTAGTCTAATTACTTCCCCAGGGAAAGTAACGCGTTACTTTGCTCGTTACTCAAAATGGCAGTTTTTAGCCCAAAGTAACGCATTACTTTGTACCACACTTTTGAGAATCACTAACTTATGCTAAGTGAATACGTTGTGGAGAAGGTACTAGGAGGTACCACACTTCAGTACATCAGGAGCTGCAACATAGTTCACAGTCATTGCACGTGTTTTCAGCAATTATCTCCGAAACAAACAAAAAAGACAATGGAAATAAAATCAATCTCTGTATTCATTTTTACAAACATTTTTCTTTCTTTAATCTTTTTACTAGACTTTACTTTGGCACCATCTTGTAGCATTACAGAACAAGCACAAAAATATGCAAGCCGCCAGCGGTGGCTGGTCAATAGAGGCCCCACCACTGAAGTCACCATATTACTTTCTTTGAGGACAAAAAACATATATACACATTTCTAATAAAATTACCATATTTCTAAATACATTTGCATCTATTTTTTAGATGAGCATAAAAATAGTATATAGGTAATGAGGAGTTAAGTTGTTTCATTCATCTAGTTTGTGTTTTTTCTGTGACGAAACATTCGCTCTGGGGCGCAAAAATCGTTACCCATTGACTCTCGTTAAAAGTTTGACATGCACAGTAGCTCCTCTTCAATGCTATCGATAGGTGGGATATTCAAGGATTCCGCCCCACGCCAGCGATATGTAAAATTGCCCACGAGGATAAGCGGTTCGTAAAATGGATGTATGCATATTCTCAATAAATCGACTAACAAATTAATCGAGATGAATGAATACCAAAAAATAATTAAAAATGAGTCAATATTTTGTTTAATGAACACATTTTAGAGGGAAAAGCCTAAATTAAAGCAAACTTCCAGGACTCTTGATCATGTAAATGTTCAGTGGCAGGATGAAAAAACTGAGTATATGTAGCCCACCCCTGGTTTACAAACTAATTCGTAAGTAGGCGGGAGACCTCTGTACACAACAGTAATCACGTACACTCTCCAGCACTTCCTTCAGCCTTCGCATGCGTCTTAATGTGGTTAATTAGCGACGACTGACAACTGAAGCTGGTGTTGCAGACGGCGCACGAAAAGGGTTTGACCCCGGTGTGCAATCTGGTGTGCGCCAGCAAAGCTTCGTGCCGGGAAAATGTTTTTTCACACAAGGAGCAAGAAAACCCCTTTGGCCCCGGGTGTGCATTTATGAGTTTCCTCGAATTCGAAGCGTGTGTTCTCTTGAGTACGGAAGATTTGTCCAAACTGTGTGTTGTCACGTGTACGGATAATGACGACTGGTCGCAAAAAGCTGTGTTGCAGCAGTAAAATGGCTTCTCCTGACCGTGGTTTCTCATGTGCGACGTCAACGAGCTCTTTTGAATGAACGCTCTATTGCACACCGAGCATGTATAAGGTTTTTCTCCCGTGTGGCTTCTCTTGTGATAAAACAATCCTGAGCGATGACCAAAACATGCGTTGCAGATTGGGCAGGAATACGGCTTCTCTCCAGTGTGTGTTCTTTTGTGCGCTATTAAAAAATCCTTTCTTGCGAAGCCTTTCTCACAAACGGAGCACACGTACGGCTTCGCTCCAGTGTGTGTACTCGCGTGTGTCATAATCTTTGCATTTTTGGGGAACTTTTGTCCACGTGCTGAGAGGACGTGCAGTTCCTGTCCCGTGTGGATCACCACGTGCGCTTTCAAAGCCGACCCGCTGACAAATGTGTCGTCACACTGAGAACATTGACAACGTGTGTGTGCCACAACACCTTTTGAGTGTTCATCATCATCAGTGTTCGTAGAGTGTGACGTTATGTCATCGCGACGTGACGGCGATGCTAAAATCTGATCCTCTTTCCCACTTAGGCCTTCAGCTTCATTCTTCACAGGGACACCAGCCAATGGCAACCTGGTGTTATCGTCCTCATTAATACAGGTGGGCTCTTCCTCCTCCACCTCTTCTTTAATGTTGGGGGGCTGTGGCTCCTCTTCCTTGCTCATGGGTGGCGGCTCAAGTTCCCCCTCCTTCACGTGCTGCTCCACCACGGAGCGCCACTCCTGCTGCTCAGGATAACGATCTTCTTCACTGATGTCTGCAGGATACAAGAAGACAAACACACACAGTGAATCTATCTCAGGGAGTACAGACCCTTTCCAAAAGAAAACTGAATAGCATGGAAAACTATTTATTTCCATAATTCCTTTCAAAAAGTGAAACTTTCATAGATTATAGATTCAGAGCCCACAATTTCAACAATTCCAAGTATTTATTTGTTTATTGCTCCAACTACCGGAGACAAATTCCTTGTGTGTTTTGGACATACTTGGCAAATAAAGATGATTCTGATTCTGATTTTTACATAATTTAAAGGGTCTGTGGGTTGAATTAATGCATCCCAACTGTTTTAAGATCTGTGCGTGGAGAGAGGAGCTAATTAGCCTGGTTTATCACCACAAGTTTTGGCGAGTCTTTGCTGCATGTTTGAGGAAAAAAAAAAATCCGCTCAATTTCAAATCATATTTGTGCCTCCATCCATCCATTTTCTGTACTGCTTATCCCCACTCGGGTCGCGGGCATGCTGGAGCGTATGCCAGCTATCTTCGGGCAAGAGCCGGCCGGGGTACACCCTTGAACTGGTCGCCAGCCAATTGCAGAGTTGTGCTCCATTTCAATAATTTTAATTGACCAGCAATAGACTACTTGGTGAAACTGCTGTAAGGGATGGTGTTGATGTAAGTGAATGTGGAGGGGGGGGGCAGAGGGCAATCGCTGTCCAGCCAACTCGGATGTACCCTAACGCACGTAGTGGATGCGTTTTGAGGCGTGGATGCCCCTTAAAGTCGATCGTTGGGGGGAGATGTTTGGATGACACCCCCCTCCCCCTTTGCTGCACACCACTCGTTCACCTAAACTATCCATGCTACTAAATCCAGATCACCGACCACCATTTTCTTTCCATTTCCCTGAGTAGGATTTCCCAAACTTGGATTTAGCAGAGGTCCACCAAAATTGCCTTTTTTTTCTCTCTCTCCATTTTTTGGGCTGGTGACACTGTTGGGAAATCCCTTTGCCGCCATGCTTATGAAAATTTCAATTCAGTTGCAGTTTTGTCAAAGATGAAAATGTTCCTCGATTTCGGTGTCAAAATCACGTTTATAGAATTTCGACACAAGTGAAAGGTATATCAACGTGATGAATTACTATTATTGTTGTTTTCTGTGAGGTTTGATGTAAATCTGACAATTGGTGTGGGCCGCAATGAGATGGCTCGAGCAGAAGCCGCCTTTGAAAAAAATCTGAAAATGGCCTGTTTACATCACATTTTCAACGAGACTAACATACGGGCATTTGTCTACCAAAGAGGGAAGGTTACGGTCCCAAACTTCCCATCGATTTACACTGATTTCTGAACAGTTCAATTTGCCACATAAAAAGTGGCATAAAATCCTTCATCTTTATCAGATTCTTACAAACTGGGATTCGTTGTATTCGTGTTTCAGATCTCTTTCCAATGATAGGCGGCTTGAAACTTTAGTAACATACCCTTTCCTCCCACTCCATCCATCCACATTAAAGTGGGCTAAGCGACGACCAACACAGCCAATTACAATGTTTTGATGAAATAGCCGTCACTAAACAAGTGCAAATAAGAAAGCACACAAGTGAAAGTAAGAATGTACAAACTTGCTCTTTGCAGCGCGATTTGCGGGTTCTTGAAAACAGCATCCAGAAGTTGACGTTGACGACAAAGTTCCTCCTCGTACTCTGCTATCGTCCTTTCCAACACTACAACGATTTCTTCGACGGCCGCACCTAGTCGCTGATTCAGCAAGGCCCTCAGCATGTCTACCTTACACATTTTCACTCGATAAGCAACAATACTTTACTCTCAATCTTGTGTTGCTAAAAAAATAATAATAATAATTTAAACAAAAAACACGTATTTGTTAGCAGCTAGCAAGATAAATCCAACTTGAGAAGCTTTAAAGTGCAATGAGGCCACTTTATGCATGCGGACACCAACAAATACTGATGTTCACGCTACAAAACAAATTATGTATAGAATAAAGAACAAACCGTGTTCTTATTAAAACAATTAACACTAACTGCGTCAAGCGACACGTTTGCTTTCGGGTATTTTACTTCCGGCAAATAAAGTCTGAGTGGGTTATTATTGCATTACTGCCACCCTCAGGCACGGAAGTGTCATTACAGGACTGACCTTATGACACAAATTTAAGACAGTGGTTTGGGGTTGTGTATTTGCTTTATTTCTTGAGTAGCATTAATTTATTGTGTATATGATCTTTGAAGTTTACTGGTGATTGAAATAATTTTGATATTTACCTTCATCTTATCGCATTCATAAATTATTGTATGGTATAATTTTAGAATTAAATGTACAGTATGTAGAATTCCCCATTTTACCCTTATTTTTATTTGAACATTGACCATAAGTCACTTAACAAATATTCAATAGGATAAATGAAATCTAAAATACATAAAAATGAGATCATTTTTAATCAACAAATTTTAGAAGGAAAAGGCTAAATTCAAGCAAACTAACTTGCAGGATTGTTGATAATGTGAATGTTCTGTGTGTAAATTTTCATATTTTTTTCCACTTTTGGATGATGGATTGAATTGTGCTCATGAGCTGTTTAAAGGCTAGGATAATTTTTATAACATACCCCTATTAAATTCACTGCCACCCTTCCCAGTTAACATGGATATTTGACTTCTAAAGCTGTCAATGGCAGTGAATGTGTTCAAACGTCTCCACAACTGACCTGTCTGGTGACTTCCTTGGTCTTCATGATGCTGTTATTCATTATCAGTACATGGGGCTGAAAACAAATGCACGGCACACTTTTCAGATTGATATTCTCTTAAAATTTTGAAAACCGTGTATCATTTTCGTTCCACTTGACAATATCTGACACTTTGTGCTGGTCTCTAACACACAATCTCAACAAATAAAATCAATAAGTTGGTGATTGTAAGGTCCCAAAATGTGAAAAAGCTCAAGGGGTATGAATACTTTTTCAAGGCACTGTATTTTAAATTCATTCAAGTCAGCATGGCGGTGAAGAGTGTCTGCCTCACAGTTCTGAGGACCCGGGTTCAATCCCCGGCCCCGCCTGTGTGGAGTTTGCATGTTCTCCCCGTGCCTGTGTGGGTTTTCTCTGGGTACTCCGGTTTCCTCCCACATCACAAAAACATGCATGGTGGGTTGATTGACAACTCTAAATTGCCCGATGGTGTGAATGTGAGTGCGAATGGTTGTTTGTCTGTATGTGCCCTGCGATTGGCTGGCAACCAGTTCAGGGTGTACCCCGCCTCCTGCCCGATTATAGCTGGGATAGGCTCCAGCACGCCCACGACCCAAGTGAGGAGAAGCGGCTCAGAAAATGGATGGATGGATGGTCCAAAAATAATCTATCTTTGTTTATCTATCTAGGCCAATGACATAGAGTGACAGACAGAACAAGTTCTCTACCACTAGGTAAGGTACAATTAAATGTTTAATGACTGTTTTTCTTTGTTTGTTTTTCTACATTTTTGCATGGTGGTGTGCCATGAGATTATTCTAATCCAAAATATATGCTTCTGCTCAATAAAGGTTGGGAAACACCGATTCAATGTATATGATGTCCATTTTCGACTGTGACATGACGACTGAGAAAATCCACTTATCGAACATCCATCCATCCATTCACTTATCGAACAGGCATTCTTTAAATAAATCCACCAAATCTGGATTTGCATTTGCATTTAAATGAGAAATCTGTAGTTTGGTACTCCATGACAGTTAAATGCAGTATGGTACGTAGGTGAGTGGGATGTGCTTGAAACGGCAGACATTTTATGTATCTTATCAATAGTCCCAGTCTTTTTGAAAAAAGCAGAAAGTCACTTCAATCACATCTGGATTACTTTATTTCAGATTAATTGGAGTGATGGTTAAATGGAAACTAATACAAAATGTGTAGTTATGAGGGGCCCGCGTAGCACTTTTGGGCATTTTGGGATCGCACATACATTTTTCCAGTTGACTAAAACCACTTAAACATAGTTGCCTTGTCAGAAAGTCAGTTTTCCACATTTATGTACAGTTGCTCCTCTCACCAGCACACTTGTGTTTTTTAATCTTATACTTATAAGAGAATCTTTGATCACACACGTTGCAACGGAACGGTTTCTCACCAGTGTGCGTTCTTGTGTGTGTTATCAAACATTCACTTCGAGCAAATCTTTTACCACAAAATGAACAGGCAAAAGGTTTTTCTCCGGTGTGTATTCTGAAGTGTGATGTCAAGTGTGCCTTCTGGGTGAATCGTTTACCACAAACCGAGCAGGCAAAAGGTTTCTCCCCTGTGTGAATTACCATGTGTCTTTTCAGATTTATTCTGACGCCAAAAGTTTTATCACATTGAGAACATTTCCAGTGTTTGTTGCCTGTGCGATATGCCATATCACCTTTGGAGTGTTCATCATCATCGGTGTCAGGCGAGTGTGGCGTTATGTCATCATAATGTGATAGTGGAGCTAAGAGCTTTTCTTCTTGTGATCCTCCACAGTGGTCTCCATCACCTTCTGTTGTCATGTGTTGACTTGAGCTGCTGCATGGAGGCTCAGCCCATCTGTTCGTCTCACTCTGACCTTTGTCTTCATCACCTTCACTCTTCACAGGGACGCTCGTCAATGGCAAATTGGTGATATCGTCCTCTTGCTCTTCCTGCTTGATGTAGGGGGGCTCTGGCTCCTGAAGCTCAACCCTGGAGCTCCACTGCTGCGGCTCAGGATGAAGGTTTTCTTCAATGACATCTGAAGGACACAAGAACGACAAACACATACAGTTTGGTAAAGTCAAGCTTTGCCAAGTCAAGTCACAGTCGTGGCGTTGAAGTTGTGTATTATTGATACTTTTCATCCAGGGTGCCAAACAATTATTGTGTTATTTATTGTAACACATGCAAAAAATAAAACACAGCCTTTTTTTTTTTTCTTGCAGCACAATTATGTTTGGGATATATTTTTTTAAGTATACATAGATGCTTTCTGGACACTATCCCATGCGAAGCTTTTCACTTGATCATTAGGGAATAGTTTACAAGTTTTCTTCACTCCATGTGTGTGAAGCGCCAGTGGGGATTCCTCTGGAACGTCGAGGGAGGCGAACGCCGCCTCTGTGTTCAAGACGGGAATGAACAGACTGTAGTTCCTGAGGAAGCTCAGTTCCTTCAATGTGTGCAGCTAGTTGTTGGAGATCTTCTACCAGCCGGTGGTGGCAACTAGCAAGTGCCATCTGTGAGGCATCGTTCCAGTTTCACGGCCCCCGTCTGCGTAACAGCCTGCATGTTCGTGTTTTTGAGTACAGGCTCAAGACCCACCTTTTAATTTAGCCTTTAATTCATATTTAATTGACCTTTTAACTTACATTTAAACTGTTGTTTTAGTATTATTTATTGTATTTTATCTTTATGCTATTTATTTTTAAGTTTTAGGTCTGTTCATTTCAGTTGTCGTTGAACATTGGCTTTTATATACATGTTTTTGTGTAAATTTAAGATTATTTTAGTATCTTTCAGTGTTTCCTTACATGGATCCCCTCTCTGCACAGGGAGATGGGATGGACCGAGGCTGTGGTCCTGTCTCATGGGGTCCTCAGTCGCCATATCAGAATCAGACTACATTTGGGGATCCCTGCTGGTGTCGTTGCATGCTGTCTGCTCTTGGTGCAGACGGCTCCCTGAGAACGTGGTTCCTCAACTGGATTCTCTGTGCCCGGCCATTACATTATTATTACCTTTACCTACGCGCGCGTGTGTGTGTCTATATGGATGTAGCTTATTTAAATGCTTTGTGTTTTTGTCATCTCATTAGATAAATATTGACTGTGAACTGCTCCACTCGCGTGCTATTGTATTGCGTTTTTGTATTGCATGATGTTTTTTTTTTATAATTGCGACGTGGCAGTGGTGGCATTAAGAGGGGGATTAAGTCGGTTGAGTCCCCACCGAAGGCCCGGTTAGGTGGCAAATGCACGGCCCGCCACTAGGCTGAACAATTTGTCCCCTCGTCCCCACTTCTGAAATGATGGCTACTACCCCTGATTGGACTGACTGTATTATTATTAAGCTACTTCCTCAAAAAAAAGTGAGAATAAGGTGAACAAACCTGCTCTCTGTACCGCAACTTGAGGCATGAAAAAAGCGTCCAGCAGTTGACGTTGTCTCTCGTTTTCCTCTTTCGTGCGACAAAGTTCCTCCTCGTACTCTGCTATCGTTCTTTGAAACACTACAACTATTTCGTCGATGGCCGCACTTAGTCGTTGGTTCAGGAACGCTCTCAGCATTTCTACCTTACACATTTTCACACGATAATCAAAACACCAAACTCAACAGTTTAGCACTGCTTAGCGATGCGTCGCTAGCAAACGCGTCGCTTTGTTAACGCGGCCGCCCTGTCCCTTCTTTATTGCGTCACCCTTGCGACTCTCTCCAGGCGTGACTAGCCGATTTATGCTAAATCAAACACGTGCAGGAAATTGAGAAACACCTCCAACGTGCACCGAGACGAATGATGTTCAGTGCAATTAAGTCGTAATAGGACGCATTGTGTCGAGGCATCAATTCGTTTAGGATATAGTAATCCAGGAAAACGTATTTGGTGAACCACCGATCGAGGTTTGAATAGTTTGGTCTTTTAACGTCACTGATGAAGTTCGACGTCTCGCCCCACCCACTGCTTCAAGTAGTGCCATAAACATGCTACGAAGACATTAAATATGTAATAATAATAATAATACAAAATAAATAGCGGGAAGTTATGTGTAATACCCTGATTATTGTTGCTAAACAATGTATCCAGAGATGTAGATTCATGAAATGGCACCCACTGTTTTTAGTTTAGATGAATGAAGTAAAGAAAAAAAAAATACATTGAAATGGATTGGATGTGATCTCAGGTTTGTTGTGCCTCTTTTGACTGTGAGTCATGTAACAAATTGTGGTGGTGTTTTTTTTTTTTTTGGGGTGGGTGCTGATACCAATTAATGACTAGAATTCATTGCACTCAAAATATGTGTGTGGATAACGTCTTATTGCTTTTATGATTTTGGAGAATATGTTGTGGCTTTGCGATAATGTACTTATTTAATTGCTTATAGGGTGGAAAAATCTTTTTAAGCAAACTAACAAAACCAAGAAGAGCATGTGGAGTTTTTGTTTCTCTAAAAAAAAAAATCTGTGGACAATTTCAGCCCCTAAACGTTGCCATGACAATCTAATCTGCCCAGGGCCTTCAGAATCAGTAGTGCTGGCCCATGTAACTTCAACGATATCAGCAATGGGACTGATTCTTTAACCGATCAGATTTCAAATTCATCCTCACAGGGACAGAGTGCTGGCCCTCAATGACATCAGCATTTGTCCATCCTCTGATTGGTTCATCAGAGCACAACTTATTAGAGCCAACTTCGACAAGCAAAACGGTCTGTAAAAATATGTGCACATTATTTCCTCTAATAATTCCTTCTTTTTTTTCACCTCAGTAACACGCACTGCAGTGTGTGTTATTGCTTTACTGTCTCCAGGACTCCACAGTCTTCACATTTTCCATCTTGATGTTTTTCTACAAGCAGTAATACACTCAACTGTTCCTGTCTTAACCTTGTCCATATGAGAAGGCAACAAAAGTCCCATTTTGTGCTTTTATGAAGGAAACATTTATGGCTGAGTTTTAACCAGTCAAGATTTTGGTACACTCTCTCACGCACCCAAAATATGTTTATTCATCCAATCAGATATATGGCAATATGTTTTTCAATGACCAGTTGATTTTACAGATACAGCAAACAATAAACTTAAAAAGTTAAATGAATACACACACAAAAAAAAACAAAGCACAAAGATGCATGACTTTACATGTGTGATGTTTATGTCCATGGAAGTCATTCAATATAAAGATAAAGAGTGGAATGGGAATTGTATTACTTTCTAATACTGACTACTCTACTCGTTACATTTCATTATCCATTATCCATAGGGAATGCCAAAAAAAAAACACGGAAGTAATTTATACCCCCATTAGAATGTTTATAATTGCCTACATTAATAATATAAATGTAAATACACCACAAACAATGATCCAACAATGACACTGTCAAACTCATCTTACATTAACCTTCAAAATAAATAGATTATTTGATTTAGAAAAAAATGCACCGCAAGTACAACTGCACATGTGGCCAAACTTAGCTCCTCCACGACATACAAAAATCTTACAACAGTTGAGGTGTATCACTTAAACGTACTTCCTTGACACCAATTGTTACTGTACTAGTAGTCAAGGCTTTGGCGACACCTTGTGACATTTTAGGGTGTTACCGTAAGAGCACTAAAATTAATTAATGAGGGAAAAAATGAACTTCAATGATTTTAGCAAATCGCTGCAATATAACAAAGAGTGAAAAATTGAAGGGGGTCTGAATACTTTCCGTACCCGCTGTAGCGGGAGAACACTACGTCATATCTGCAAGGTTTACTTGAAGTCCCGCAGCTTCATGTTGTGCTGCTCTTCTCACCAGCACACGTGTGTTTGTCAAGCTGATACTTATAAGAGAACTTTAGATCACACACACTGCAACTGAACCCGTTCTCACTAGTGTGTGTTTTCATGTGTCTGGTCAAAAGAGAATTTTCGCGGAAGCTTTTACTGCACAGCGAGCAGGAATAAGGTTTTTCTCCAGTGTGCGTTTTCATGTGGTGAGCCAAACCGGAACAATCATAGAAGCTTTTGTCACAGAGTGAGCAAGAAAAAGGTTTCACGCCTGTGTGGGTTCTCAGGTGTGTCACTAATGTTGAGCTCGCACCAAAACTTTTGCTACAGAAGGAGCAGGAATAGGGTTTCTCTCCTGTGTGTATTCTTGAATGTTTAATCATTGCTGAGTAATCAATAAAACCTTTGTTACAGGCCGGGCAAGAAAATGGCTTTTCTCCAGTGTGTGTCCTGGTGTGTGATGTCAAGTGTGTCTTGCGATTAAATCTTTTACCACAATGCGAACAACTGAAAGGTTTCTCTCCTGTGTGTATTTTCACGTGTGACGTCAAGTGGACTTTCTGGGTGAATCTTTTGCCACAGACTGAGCAGCTGAAAGGTTTTTCTCCCGTGTGAATTATCATGTGTCTTTTCAGATTGATCTTGAGGCCAAACGTTTTGTCACATTGAGAACATTGCCAGTGTTCATTGTCATTGTGACATGTCGTGTCCCCTTTAGAGTGTTCATCATCACCAGAGTCTGGAGAGTGTGACATGATGTCATCACTATCTGATAGTGGAGCAAGGAGGCTGTCTGCTTGTGATCCTCCACATTGATCACCTTCTGTTGTCACGTGCTGACTTGAGCTGCTGCCTGGAGGCTCCTCCCCTCTGTTCTGTTCCATCTGACCTTTGCCCTCATCATCTTCACTCTTCACAATGACACAAAACACAGGGACGTCCAGCTCTTGAAGCTGCTCCTCTTCTTTAATGAGCGGGGGCTCTGCCACCTCCTGCTCGACACTGCAACTCCATTCCTGCTGCTTAGGGGGAAGATATTGTTCACGGGGGTCTGCAGGACATAACGAGACAAACGCACGTCATTTGGAAAAGTCTATTCAGTTATGTCAATAATAACACAGTGCCGTCAATGCATTAGTTCAATATACTGTGTGAATATTGCAGTTGAAGTAAGAAGCATGATTATTCAAAGATTTTAGAATGAAGTGTTCTTGTATACTGCAATAGCACAATTACAATTTTGCCATTTAATTGCAGCTTGGCTTGCTACATTTCTCCAACACTGCCCTCAATGATCATATTAACTACGTTTGAATTTCCAGCGTTTCATTATGAACTCAATTCAATTACGCCCACCTCTCTCGAAGCTATTTACTTAACGTAACAACTTCTCAGCCATTTACACCTCGTTTTCTCAGTTGCTCTGCCTTGATCAAAGGTTATTTACGAGTAGTGCCATCAGAAGCAGCTCTCATGTAAAACGAATCAATGGGGATCCCATAAAGAAAATGAACCTAAGAATATTGTGTTATTGTTTCCCCCCCCCCAAATAGAAGTAATAACTAAACAAGTGAGAGTACTAATTGAACAAACCTGCTCTGCGTAACACATCTTGAGGCTTGAAATGGTCCAGTTGTCGACGCTGTCGCTCGTTTTCCTTTTTAGTCCTGCTGAGTTCCTCCTCGTACTCCGCGATGGTTTTTTCAAACGCGACAAATATTTCCTCGGCGGCCGCGCTCAGCCGCTGATTCAGCAGCGCTCTCAGCATTTCGATTTGACACATTTGCACACGATAGGCACGGCAACGCGACACTTGGCGAAGTGCCGGTAGGTGACGTCTGTTGACGGCGGCCAGCGAAGAAGCTTCACAAATGCGCAGAGAGGAGTGGACGCATGATTATCGTGTTGCAAAAAAATAAAAAATAAATGTCGGTGGTATGACAGAAATACGTACGGAATAAGGAATAAACACAGTTGTGAATGTTAAAAACAAGACGGACAAAACACTGCCGTTCCTTTGCTTTGACTTCCGGTAGGCAAGATACAATTACGACATTCTTGTGCGTTACTGCCTCCTTTGGTGTGGTGGTGTCATTACACAATAAATAGACGGACGGACAGACAAATAGACAGATAGAAGCACTGCGATTGGCTGGCGACCAATATGTTAAGAGTATTGTGACGGTATTGCTGCAAACCTGAATGTCGAAACGGCGAATATGTTGTTAACTGAACCAGATGAAATGTTCCACCCCACACCACAAATGTCACATGAAAATAGTAATGTTCTCCACACCACACAACATTTGAAACATTCATTACAGATATGAAAGAGGACGAGGGTGGACCAATGCGGGGTGAGGAAAATGGTCTCGTTATCGTACACCCAATAATTAATATTTGATTCCACTGGTTTTAAACCACAAAATAATCCTAGAATGGGAAAATAAGGCCCTCGGTGTGCGCTTTGGCCATAAAAGTTGGGAGAAGTTGAGAAGTTTTTGGAGTCTTGGTGCAGAAGCCTTTTTGGTCACTCCGACCAACTCGCCAACGACCGCGCCAGGCAGGACGCCCACCTCACCCGAGGTTGCGAGGACACGTCGGACGACCCCCGGCTGCAGCTTCCTGCAAGCGCTCCGAGCCACCCTGCTTGGGGGCCCGAACTCAGTCTGAGGGAACGGAGGCGGACGCAGCGCGCCGGCTCCGAACGTCCCCCGAGAGATGTCCTGCCTGAGAACTCGGAAATGTTGTTTGTTTTGTGTTTGTCTGTGTTTTATCCTGTAGAAACCACTGTTTATTATTACATTTTCCATAAAATTCACCACTTGCATTGATTATATGTGTGTTTGGGATCGGAACGAATCCTCTAGAAAGTCTAGAACTCAAAGTTCCTAAAATGTGGCCAACTTCCGATAAGAGACTGATTATATCTATCAAATATCTTGATTTATAACGCTGTAATTTAAAATTATGATAACCCGGAAGTGACGCAGGCGCCGCTTCCAACTCATCGTTTTCTTCTAAATTACGCACAATTTGATGTCCCTCAATAAATGCTACACTACAAAGAAAAGATATTTAATGTTCAAACTGATAAACTTTATTGTTTCTAACAAATAATCATTAACTTGGAATTTTATGGCTGCAACACGTTCCAAAAAAGATGGGACAGGTGGCAAAAAAGACTGCGAAAGTTGAGGAATGCTCATCAAACACCTGTTTGGAACATCCCACAGGTGAACAGGCTCATTGGGAACAGGTGGGTGCCATGATTGCGTAGAAAAGGAGCTTCCCTGAATTGCTTATTCATTCACAAGCAAAGATGGGGCGAGGTTCACCTCTTTGTGAACAAGTGTGTGAGAAAATAGTCAAAACAGTTTAAGGACAATGTTCCTCAACGTACAATTGCAAGGAATTTCGGGATTTCATCATCTACGGTCCATCATATCATCAAAAGGTTCAGAGAATCTGGAGAAATCGCTGCATGTAAGCGGCAAGGCCGAAAACCAACATTGAATGCCCGTGACCTTCGATCCCTCAGGCGGCACTGCAGGAAAAAACGACATCAATGTGTAAAGGTTATCACCACATGGGCTCAGGAACACTTCAGAAAACCAATGTCAGTAAATACAGTTCGGCGCTACATCCGTAAGTGCAATTTGAAAATCGACTATGCAAAGCAAAAGCCATTTATCAACAACACCCAGAAACGCTGCCGGCTTCTCTGGGCCCGAGCTCATCTAAGATGGACTGATGCAAAGTGGAAAAGTGTTCTGTGGTCCGACGAGTTGCTTTTGGAAATTGTGGCTGTCGTGTCCTCCGGGCCAAAGAGGAAAAGAACCATCCGGACTGTTATGGACGCAAAGTTCAAAAGCCATCTGTGATGGTATGGGACTGTGTTAGTGCCAATGGTATGGGTAACTTACACATCAGTGAAAGCACCATTAATGCAGAAAGGTACATACAGGTTTTGAAGAAACATATGCTGCCATCCAAGCAACGTCTCTTTCATGGACGCCCCTGCTTATTTCGGCAATACAATGCCAAACCACATTCTGCACGTGTTACAACAGCGTGGCTTCGTAGTAAAAGAGTGCGGGTACTAGACTGGCCTACCTGAAGTTCAGACCTGTCTCCCATTGAAAATGTGTGGCGCATTATGAAGCGTAAAATAGGACAACGGAGACACCGGACTGTTGAACAGCTGAAGCTGAACATCAAGCAAGAATGGGAAAGAATTCCACCTACAAAGCTTCAACAATTAGTGTCCTCAGTTCCCAAACGTTTATTGAATGTTGTTCAAAGAAAAGGTGATGTAACACAGTGGTAAACATGACCCTTTTTTGGATAAAATTCCAAGTTAATGATTATTTGCTAAAAACAACCAA
Source organism: Phyllopteryx taeniolatus (assembly GCF_024500385.1). NCBI lineage: Eukaryota > Metazoa > Chordata > Actinopteri > Syngnathiformes > Syngnathidae > Phyllopteryx > Phyllopteryx taeniolatus. The sequence continues at coordinate 3,247,303 of NC_084503.1, read as the reverse complement.
GTTTATCAGTTTGAACATTAAATATCTCGTCTTTGTAGTGTATTCAATTAAATATAAGTTGAACATGATTTACAAATCAATGTATTCTGTTTTTATGTTTAACGTCCCAACTTCATGGGAATTGGGTTTGTATAATATTATTGACAGTAGTATACAATATGATACGATTATTTGTTTATATGAATAACAGTTCTGCTGCATGTTGAAACTTGAAATTATAGAGATTAAAATAATGACATTTAAATTTGATCATTAGGCAGTGCCATTTGAACAATGAGTTCAATATCAATCTCTTCAGGTATACAGTCGTTGTCTCACTTTCAGGAAATGGAGAACATCCTGGTCTATGTTTTTGTTATGTCTTCTTTTAAAATGAAAACAAAAAAAAAGTTATGATTGTCTTGTCAGCCACTTCTTATTGCAGACAAACTTCATATTCAGTAATATATTTTGCAGATATAAGTCGAGTCACTGTCCATCTTTATTTCATACGAAGCTGTGGTATATCATGCTTGGTCATGCCGTACCCTCCATAAAGGGTGTGACCAAATCATGTGCTGGTGCCACCAACTGAGAAAGTTGGTCTCACCACTGCTACCGGTGGAAAAGTTTACAATTAGAGGGAGCACAGAATACCAGAATAGTTTTAGTCGCGGGCCAACTGCTCATGTCAAAAGAAAAATCCATTACACTCTCTTGATGGTATTTTCCGTGTATTTGGTCACATGAAGATTAAGTAGTAGTATCTGTTTATATACTATAGTTCATTTCCACTACAACACTTGATCGATCGATAGAGCTGACTGACGGGAGAAAACATCTACTGTATGATACAACCATTTATCGTTTATATCGTTATTTTGATGTGTAGGGTATTGTATTAGCTCTATTGCTACACTAATGTAATCATCGTTGTGCCTCACACTCCAGGCATGACCAATCAATCCAACTGCAGTGCCACCTTGATTTAACGGACCCCGATTTAACTGACTTTGGATTTAACGGACAGAAAAGTGTCCAGTTGGAACTCAAAATCACCCCTTTCCTGCACATAAACTTGGATCCAAATTTGAAAGCTTTTTTTGTATTTATTTCCAATAATTTTGCGTATTTAGCTCACGAAAAAAAGTACAAAACAATCACTTTGTACCTTGATGGTGTTTTTCGGCCACAAAAATAGTGCTTCAATTTAACTGACAATCTGCTTTAACGGACGACCTCTCGCCCCTAATAGTCCGTTAATTATTATTTATTTTCCACGTATGCTCCAAGATAGAATGAGCTTCTGAGTCTGTTTGTGGCAAGAATGACTTTACACCCCCTACATTTCAGACGCTACACTATTGCATGTTCTAATTTGATCATTTGTCAGTATCATTATTTGGTGCTACGCCACTCCAAAGCAATAAATAGATTTCATTCGTTGACTGTGTTTGAACCACTGCTGCACTAGATTATAGCCACATAAAATGATATCATGTTGTGTTTCCTTTATTTGAATATATAAAAAAATTAAGGCAGCTGTGAGAATTTGGATGCACTCTTTTTTTTTTTTTTTTTTACATGCATTGCCAAGTTATCGGATCGAGACACCATATCGGCTGATACTCAAATTTAGACCCAAAAAAAATATGTGTAAGAATGCTTACACATTGGATACTTAACCCTATTATTAACCAGCACACGTGTGTTTGTCAAACTAGTACTTATAAGAGAATAATACATCATACCCACTGACAATGTACACTTTCTAACCGGTGTTTGTTCTCATGTGTTTAACCAATTCTGAATGTTCATTGAATTTAAAGGTGCAGACTGAGCTGTCAACGGGGTTCTCTGTGTGTTTTGGTGTGTCTGTTTAATTGTGCCTTCTGAACAAATGTTTTCCCACACGCTGAGCAGGTAAAAGGTTTCTCTCCAGTGTGCGTTCGTAGGTGTATTTTTAAATGTACCTTTGTAGAGAAGCTTTTACCACAAACTAAACAGGTAAATGGTTTCTCCCCAGTGTGTATTCTTCTGTGGTTTATTAAACTTGTCCTGAAAGAGAAGCTTTTACCGCACACTGAGCAAGCAAAAGGTTTTTCGCCTGTGTGCGTTTTCATGTGGCTTGTTAAGTTGGACTTTTGAGTTAGTTTATGTCCACACACTAAGCAGGAAAAGGGTTTCTCGCCAGTGTGTGTTCTTGCATGTGTTTTTAAAATTCCCTTCACAGAGAATCTTTTGCCACAAACTAAGCAAGGAAATGGTTTCTCTCCAGTGTGCTTTCTCATGTGCACCCTCAACGCGGACTTTGTACCAAATGTTTTGTCACACTGACGACATGTCGTATCATCTTTAGAGTGTTCATCACCATTAGGGTCAGAAGAGCGCGACGTTATGTTGTCACTCTCTAATAGTGGCTCTAACATACTGTCTGCTTGCGATCTTCCACAGTGGTCTCCATTGCCCACTTCTTCCTCTTCAATCTTCACAATGACACAAGAGAATCGTGACTCGGTGATATCAGCCTCCTCCCGCACCACTTCTTTAATGTGTGCGAGTTTTGGCTCCTGATCCTCTTGGATGTGGTGGAGCTCTGGCTCCTGCTGCTGCTCCACCCTGGAACACCACTCCTGTTGCTCAGTATGAGGCTCTTCACTGATGTCTGCAGGACGCAAGAAGACAAACACACATGGAAAGGCACACTTTGCTAAGTCGCCTAGCCAGCCAGCTAGCTCGCTAAAAAGGAGACGGGCGCAAAAAACCAACCCGGGTTCTACCTTTGACCACGGCACGGCGAGGGATCCCGGTTAAAGCAAGCCATTTTAAACTAAAAATAACACATTTTCCAAAGGGATAAGTGCTAGCCAAAATGTGCCAGCATACTTTCTTTCTGGTTCAATAGATAGATTTCAAATAATTAAATTGGATTTTTCATTTGTTAAGACTATGACGTCTTATTGTCAGACTAGTACAAGGGGTAATGATTCCATTCTGATTAAGTCATTTGCGAATAACGAATCGAGAGTGAGTCCGAGCCCTAGTAGGTAATTTATTCATCCACAAGGGAAATTCACGGGCCAGTAATCTCCACAACAAAAACAACAAAAGCCAAAGCTGTATTACTAATAATAAGATTTAAAAACAGGAATACATTGCATACATTTTTTTAAACTCGAAAGAAAACAGGTCATATATACAAATGTACAGCATACTTGTGATCCAAGTATAACAAAATTAGCCTACAGAAAATTCATGTAGTCAGTAAAGATGCTCTGAGATTACTCAATAGACCTTCCTTGACACTCAGTCAAGGCAGTCCGAAGTCCTTTTTTTCCTTTTAGGGTGTTGGTAAACAATTGGAGCTATGTGATTGTAACAATGACCATTTGTACGTTATGCAGCAATTGTTGTTCATAATAAAACCCTGTATATTTACTTTTACACCCCCGTGTACATTTTCGCATGCTTCTCATGGTGCGTCTGTATACTTGCCGTGATATGCTATGGAGGGCAAGGATGAACAAACCTGCTCGATCTGATTTCTCATGAGGCTTCTTGAAAACAGCGCGCAGTAGTTGACGTTGCCTCTCGTTCTCCTTCCTTGTGCGACTGAGTTCCTCCTCGTACTCTGCGAGGGTTCTTTGGAACGCCACAAACACTTCTTCGACGGCCGCACTTAGCCGCTGATGCAGCAGCGCTTTCAGCATTTGCACTTTACACATTTTCGCACGATAATCATGACACTTCCGCCTGTTTGCTATCAGCTAGCAGGCTAAGCTACACTCGATGAGCTTCAACGAGCACCGAGACGACTTCGCGAATAATTCATGAAAAATGTAATAATTACAGACAAAAGGTCGCGCTGACAGCTTTCTTTCCCCCTTTGAGTTTACTTCCTGTTAGACGCGACAGTGCCTAAATTCTAATGCGTTACTGCCTCCTTCGGTGTGGAGGTGTCATTACGCTCCACGTTGCCTCACTTTCAGGGAAATCCCTCAACTTTCTCAGTCTTTTTTGCCACCTGTCCCAGCTTCTTTGGAACGTGTTGCAGCCGTAAAATTCTAAGTTAATGATTATTTGCTAAAAACAAGTTGATCAGTTTGAACCTGAAATATCTTGTCTTTGTAGTGTATTCATTTAAATATTGGTTGAACATGATTTGCAAATCATTGTATTCTGTTTAACACAACGTCCCAACTTCACTGGAATTGGGGTTGTAGAACAAATAACTACACGATCAATACACCACAAACTTTAGTGTTTCCCAACCTTTATTGAGCCAAGGCCCATATTTTACATTGGAAAAATCTAATGCCACACCACCTCAGAAAATAATGTCATAAAAGGTGACTGTACCTTCTGCTGTTTAGTACAGGTTGATAATTTACCTTCTGCTATTTAGTGGACACCCATTTATTCCACTGCCTGTCACTATATGTCACTGGTATAGATAGAGGAACAAAGATACATTATTTTTAATAAATAAATACAGTCGAACATTGATTTGAGTTTAATTTGTAATTCTTGTAACTGAATTTAATCAGCGGTCTAAACAATTCTCCCCAGTGAAGTGAATTTCAACGCCATTAACCCATTCCAGCACCACAAACAAACAATTTGTATGTTTTGATTAAAGAAAAATAGCACTTTATTGAACAAAAACATAAGAGAATGTATAAAAAAATAAAAAAATAAATAAAAAGTTATCTAAAGTGTATGACTGTACATACTGTAATATATGTGTGTCGGAGGTGTGCCTTTAGGGGCGTGGCCTAATGAGCGACAACATCAGGAGCCGGACGTGTCTCTCCACTTGTGGTCTACGACAGCTCCTTACAAGTGTTCTCATTTTCTATTTGTGTGTTTGACTGTTTGTCCCGTTCAATAAACGGCTAAAAGTGCCTCGGCGACTGTGGCTCTCCTTGCCCGTATGCGAGGGCATTACAGACTCGAGCGGCAGCATATCTGGAAGCTGCCTCGCAACTCAAAAGTTTGGCCGCGGTTAGGCTCAAGGATGTCCCAGTGGTGGTAATGTTAGAAAGTCTTCACTTTATTTAAAGTCATGCAGCTTCATGTTCTGCTGTTGCTCTCGCCAGCGCACGTGTGTTTATCAAGTTGATACTTATAAGAGAAGCTACGGCCGCACACACTGCAACTGAACACTTTCTCACCGGTGTGTGTCCTTATGTGTCGCGTCAAAATTGACTTTCCGCGGAATCTTTTACCGCACACCAAGCAGGAAAAAGGTTTTTCCCCAGTGTGTGTTCTCATGTGTTGAACCAAACCTGAACAATCGTAAAAACCTTTGCTACACAGTGAGCAGGTGTACGGTTTTTCTCCAGTGTGTCTTCTTGTGTGTGTAATCATGTTTACCTTTTGGGAGAATCCTTTGCCGCAAAATGAGCATACGAATGGTTTCTCTCCTGTGTGGATCATCATGTGTTCTTTCAGATTGCTCTTGCGGACGAAAGTTTTGCCACACTGAGGACATGTCAAATGTGTGTCATCAGTGTGACATGTCATATCACTTTTCGAGGTTTCATCGCCAGTGTCAGATGTTGTGTCTCCATGATCAGATAGTGGAGCTAAAGATCTGTCTGCTTGCGATCCTCCACAATGATCCTGATCTCTTTCGGTTGTCGTGTTTCGGTTTGAGCTGCGGCTCGGAGGCTCCGCCCCTTTGTTCTCATCACTTTGGCTGTCGTCATCATCATCTTCGCTCTTCACAGGGACACAAATCACTGGGAATTTCACCCTCTGAAGCTGCTCTGGCTCCGGAGCGATTCTGCGACTCTCCTCTTCCTCTTTTATGTAAGACGCCTTTGGCTCCTCTTGCTCCACCCCGGAGCTCCACTCCTGCTGCTCACCATTAAGATCTTGATTCACGTCTGCTGGACACAAGAAGAAAACCACAGGCAGGTTAGCGAATCTCAACAAACATCGTTTCATTGTCTAGCTCAGTGACTCCCAACCAATGCGTTGTGAGAGCTCATCAGGTGTGTCGCTGGAAAGATCCAATTTCACGTCAGTGGTCCAAAATGATTTCTTTGCTACAAATAATCTCTGTTCATCGATATAAACCAGCGGCATATAGTGACAGGTAGAACAAATAAATCCAAGATGGCACAAAGTAAAATTAACTTGTGGGTATACAGTAAGAGGATAGGGACCGAGCAAATAGGGAACCTTTCCATTTTTCACCCCAGCTCATAAATGTTTAGAATTGCCCATATTAATAGTTTAAACTATGATCTCAAAACACTTCAAATCTAATTTCAAACTCATTTTACAACATTACCCTTAAAAATAAATGGCTTACAGATGATTTGGTTTAGAAAAAAATGCATGCCTCTGTGCATGCCACATTGCATATGCAGCAATAACTCTCCAGGTTGTCTCACTGCAACATTCAGCGGAACCTCCATGCAGCACATCCTACAAAGCAATGGGGCTTTCCCATAGTGCAATGGCAAGCCGTGTTGCATTGTGGGCTACGTGTTTGTGTCCTAGATGAATATTTTGTTAAAGCGTCTTGTTCACTGTAGTACTAGAATGGCTCCAACGACCGGAGACAAATTCCTTGTGTCTTTTTGGACAATAAAGAGGAATGTAAAATGCAAACAAAAAATGAGATATTTACTGTATATACCGTATGTAACTATTTGACATGAACAACATTAACATTAAAAGTCACTCAACAAATGAGAGGAAGAGACAAACCTGCGATGTGTAAGGCAGCTTGAGGCTTGAACACAGCGTCCAGTAGTTGACGTTGTCGCTCGTTCTCCTCTTTGGTCCGACAAAGTTCCTCCTCGTAATCTGCTATCGTTCTTTCAAACACCACTAAAATTTCCTCAATGGCTGCACTCAGTCGCTGATTCAGCAACGTTCTCAGCATGTCCACTTTACACATTTTCACACGATAATCAACACAACTTTTCTCTCACGCTGAGGCTCTGCCGGCTAACTTCCGCCTCCCTTTGCTCGCCGCTTGGACGCTAAACGCTTGGTTGGAACGCTTCCAAGTGCGCCGAGACGAGTTTATCCAGAGGTTTACTTTGTTACACGAAAGACTAATGTTCACATGAAAGAATAGTCAATGTGGCAACGACGGAAATAACGTAGAGCATCACAGCATCTTGCTAACTTCTCTTCTTCTTCTTCTTCTTCTTCTTCGTCTTGTTCTTCTTCTTCGCAGTTTAACGGCGGTTGCAGACTGTGTTACTGCATTGCCGCCACCTATGGATTTGGATGGGTAACTGCTGCTACAGTTTACAGAGCTTTGATTTTCAAATTCCTTTATCCAGTCCTGTTGCCTTCAAAAAATAGAATACGCGTCTAATAATATTTATATTTTGCTCGTATTAAATTCAGTGCTTTTGTGTGTGTCTGTGTGTTTTTCACTTTATGCATTTCAACCAGAGTATCATTAATTAAGCATAAATTATTCATAAATAAAATCATAATAAATTCACCAATAAAAAAACAGAAGTTGAGTGCCATATGTATTTACAGTGATTTCATTGTGTGGTAGAAGAGTCCCAAAGAAGTTGAGTGCTATCTTACGACCTTCGACCACACTGAACAAAAAGCAGTCAGGGAACAAGTCAAATGAAAATGATTTAATCATTATATAATCATGACAAAGTTTTATCCCCCGCATTAAATGGAGGTTCACTTGTTGTACCTTGACATACGAGTGCCCCAACTGAGGGCTTTTTTCGAGTCACGACCCGTCATTTTGTGAATTTTCTGCTTTGTATTGCCATCACAAATTGGAGTTACGAGTGAACTTCAGATATGCTTATCCTCACTAAGGTCGCGGCGTCATAAACAATCAAATATAGAATATAATAAATAACGTTTACCCAGTTTGACTGCTGCTGGTGTTGCTTCACCAAACGCCAATAAGAGAACCTGTGACGACACACACTGCAACTGTCCACTTTGTCACCAGTGTGTGTTCTTGTGTGCTTTTGTTGTTAGATCGAGCATGGGTATGGTTTCTCTTACGGGGTATGGCATCTCTTATCGCAGAGTGAGCAGGAAAGGGGTTTCTCCCCTTCGCGCATTCTCGTGTGTTTTCACATTTGACGTAGCCAAACACTTTTGTGCTTTGAGAGCATTTCCATTGTTTGTGGTCAGTGTGATATGTCATATTGGAGATTCAGCCCCTCTGCTCTCCCCCCAATCTGGCTGGATTCTTCATCGTCGTCTTCACTCTTCCCGCCGACACAAATCCAGAGAGTCGTTTCTTCATTCAAGGAAGTAACGAGGCCTGATTGGTTACGGAGGATTGACGCCACGGATTACGTAAAACGTCGCGCTGGATCCAGGAAGTGGTTTGTTTATGGGAAATGGAACCGTTTTAACCCGCTCTCGACTGGACATGTGCTGCAAATATCCGTAATTCAGTTTCGAATTGTCACAATTAAGTTACAGATATAACTGTACTATTAAAAATGCCATGACGTTGTTGATATCGTTCTACAACAATGCCGTAAAGTCAAAATCAGAGTTTAAACGTTAAATACACTTGCCATACATACCAGCGCTTTTACTGTAAATAGTTGTGAATTCGTCAGGTACGAGTAATTAACATTACAACACGGGTTGTGGTTGAGGGAAAGAATGAAGCCTCACTAGTTGAGAACTCCACTTTCTCCTAATTAAAGGAAAATCTTTTTTTGGCTCTTTTGGTTGTGAAACACCTCAATTAAGGCACAGGTGTCAAACTCAAGGCCCGGGGGTCAGATTCGGCCTGTCATGTTATTTTGTATGGCTCAATAAATATTGTGTTAAACATAAATAAAAGCAGAATATGATTTGCAAATCATTGTATTCTGTTCTTATTTATGTTAAACACAACGTCCCAACTTCATTGGAATTGGGGTTGTACGATGTTAGCGTGGACTGTTAATGAAATAATTTAGGTGGGAAAAACTCGCATTCTTTCTTTATGAGGGCGAATGATCAAAGATTAATCGCCCACAATTGGGACATAAAACTGATACGCATGCAGCTAGTCGACTCTTCCTCAGTGCTTGGGTCGACAGAAACGGTTGCAGGGAGTCTGTCGGCGAAGTGTGGATTAATACCGAGACCTCATTGGGGAGGCCGATAACAGGTAAAACTGAACGTTTCTGAGAATCTAGAATCAAACAAACATGTTTTCTTTTGGGCCGCAACACTATCCAATGAAAATCTGCTTTTGTGGCACCAATGGAACACTCTAGCGTATTCTCCAATCTTCCACAGGCTGAGCAGTATGTCCAAGGCAGCGTTTGGACAAAAGAAGCACAAAGGAGGAAAATCAGCTGAAACAAGGAGGCAGAAGCACCCTGGTAAGCACAAATAAACAAACACGCAACGTGCGCTAGTTTTTGGTCCTCGTCATCGAAGTCCAATGTGCTTACCCGACTAATAATGAGAAGGTGAAATTATTAGAATCTGCTCACAGTTGTGCCAAGTTCTCTGGGGTGATTCAAGCAGAGCCCGTTCGGTTAGCCTCATTTCAAGTGTGTCAGAAGAAAACATCATGACCTGGTTAGTACAACCCATTGGGAACAACGGGCTGCAATATCCGTTACAGAACCGTTACAATATCAGAGGGCCGCTGTGATGATGGACAAACATAACTCGAGCTCAGTCGTCCTCGTTAATATTTCAAGGGGATGTCCGTCTCTTTACCGTCCTCTCCTTTCCTCCCTCGCCAAGACAACGTAGTTCCATCCCACCGGCGCACCAAGTTCCCAGGCGGGCGGCCTCGCGTCGGTTACGGTTACCCGAGCCGCACGCGAAGCAGAACGCTCGCTTCCGTAGCTTCTCCCTGGTTAGCGAGCATCTGTGCGTTCAGCTGCTCCATACACGTGACGGCAAACGCACGTGCGTGCATACAGACGGAGGCCCCCGGGGCCGCAATCATGTGACAGACTGTCGCAGTAAATGATTGAACATGATGACTTCGGGCAAGGAACCCCAATTAGGTAGGCATAAGGAAATAAGACCGGAACCACATCAAATTTGGTTTGATTTGGTGCGTGAGAGAAGAAGAAGAGTCCTGGCTACACTGTGTAGTATGTGTTTCCGAAAACATCACGAATTGAAACAGTCAAAGGTCACCGTTCAGTGCTCGCCATAGTAAAAGCACAGGAAGCTTAACGTGGTGGCAACCTCGAAAAAAATTCAGTTGTATTTAACTTTTAAGTGTAATACATTTGCCTGTTTGTTTTTAAACATTCATTAAAAATTTGATTTCACTTATGTGCAATTCATTTTGCTGAAATCATCATTTAAGTACAGCCCCCCCAACCTCCCCCCACCCCGTGGCATACTATAATTCAGAATACTCCGATACATATAAGTCATTTATTGCAAATATATAAATGTTTGTGTACACGCGCTTTTCTAATAAATGAATTCGATGATGAAGTATTTAAAAAAAAAAAAAAAAGAGAGTCCCAATGTAGTCGCAACGAAATGTTGAAATACAGTAGCACATCTGATCCTTATAGATGTTTACCCAACATGCATGCATTCAAAGTGCCCACTAGGGGGCAGTGTCCTATAACAAGTACAGCCATTGTGGGAAAACGAGCTTTTGACGTCATTTGCATGCATCAATGCCTTCTTTCAATGGAAAGCTATTTGAGTATTTATTCCATATCCTTGGAATACAGTTTAAGGTCCATGTACTAGTACGCTCTTTGTCATCACTAGTGAGACAATTCCATGCACTAGTAAAAAGGACATACTGGTCTTACTAGTAATGTTTATTTTTTTCCTCTAAAACTGTCACCCAACCAGTCTACATGTGTTTTGTGGACTTGGAGAAGGCGTTCGTTGGGGGTGCTTCGGGAGTATGGGGTACCGAACCCCCCTAATACGGGCTGTTCGGTCCCTGTACGGACAGAATTTCAAGGCGCAGCCGAGGCGTAGAGGGGGTCCGGTTTAGTGGCCTCAGTATTGCATCTCTGCTTTCTGCAGATGATGTGGTTCTGTTGGCTTCATCAAGCCGTGACCTCCAACTCTCACTGAAGCGGTTCGCAGCCGAGTGTGAAGCGGCTGGGATGAGAATCGGCACCTCCAAATCTGAGACCGTGGTCCTCAGTCGGGAAAGGGCTGGCGTGTCCTCTCCGGGTCGGGGATGAGATCCTGCCCCAAGTGGAGGCGTTCAAGTATCTCGGGGTCTTGTTCACGAGTGAGGGAAGAATGGAACGGGAGATCGACAGGCGCATCGCTGCGGTGTCTGCAGTGATGCGGACTTTGTATCGGTCCGTTGTGGTGAAGAAGGAGCTAAGCCGCGAGGCAAAGCTCTCGATTTACCGGTCGATCTACGTTGCTACCCTCACCTACGGTCACGAGCTGTGGGTGACCTCGGAAGAGCTGGATGAAGTGGCTGGGGAGAGGGAAGTCTGGGCGTCCCTGCTAAAGCTACTGCCCCCGCGACCTGACCTCGGATGGAAAATGGATGGATGGTCCCTGTACTAGTACACTCTTTGTCCCCACTAGTACAAATAATTTAGCGCACTAGTACAATGACTGTGTCTTACTTATAATGTTTTGTCCACTGTGTGTATGACATTTCTGCACACTAGTAGGAAAACCTTGGCGTACTAGTAGGACAACTACATGTTACCACCAGTGAGGCAAAACTGAGCACTGGTTAAGCGCTATATGTTTAGAATTTTACGTCAAGAGTAGTAGCAGTAGCATTTGTCCACTAGTCCACAGGTTTGCCTTACTAGTAACTCTGCTAGTATCCCAAAGTTATCTGACTTGTGTTGAGCACGATTGTAATAGAACACAAATATCAAATAAATGCTTGAAGGGGTTTATAATGCCTTCCACTGTAAGCATTAGCTGTGGGTAGAACATTACGCTACTAGTGCGCCATAATCGTTCTACTATTGCAGTGAATTGTCCTACTAGGGTTAGGGTGAGACTAGATACCAGGAGATTGACCACACACGACTGAAACACCGGGCGGGGGGGGGGGAATTCATCCCAGCTCAGGGTTTCCATTAGGAAGGATTTAAAGTCACTGCCGAAGAATCTGTGCTTCAGAGGAGCTTCGATTATTGTTGCATAAATTGAGACACACCCACACATCAATGAGTGAGCACTGTCCCTGACACACACACACACACGCTATTACTATATTATAGACAAATGCCCACCTTACAGTCAGTATGAAACTATGTACATGGCTCATCATATGTTTATATTGATTTATACTCCTGGGACATGATTTAAATTCACCGCAGATCTTATCTGGAGGGGCTTCATCTCTCTCTCTCTCTCATACACACTTTCTTTCATATTCCTCCCTGGCTCCACTCTCAACCACCCCCCACGTCCCCTCCCTTCTCGCCTTCACTCCCCTCCCCTCCCACCCCTCCCGTTCCCTTCCCATTCTCCTTCTCCCCTCTGCTGAGGCCGAAGGACGGGTAAGGAAGCTGGAGTATGTGGACGGCTCGCGCGACTCGAGGGGACCTCTCGTCTTCGCCTCGTGCTGTGGCGAGACAGAGCGCAGAGGTGAGAGGATGGGCGTGAGTGTGTTCGGCATCGTGGCCGTTGTGTACTTATTGATGGGGGAATGCAATACGGTTGTAGGAGAATGAATGGGATAAAGGTGAGGGATGTGAAATGAGTGTGTGTGTGAATCCGAATGAAATTCTTCCTTTCAGGTGAATAAGACAAATGGTGTCACGATGTGTAAAGTCAATTACACGCCTCTAACTTAAATGACATTTTTTTGGGGGGGTATGAATATCAATAATGCAGACAGGTTTTCTTATGTCCAGAGAGCTATACTCCAAGGATGAACAGATTCAATTGTATTTTTTTTTTTTTTTTATTATAAGGCATTTCCAACCCCGGTTGCCAGGCACTTTTCAGCTTCCCGTTTCCAATGGCAACTGCTAGATGGTTTGATGAATAGCGCTGGACATTCACGGTGTTCTCGTGCTACTCCAGATTGAGTCTTCGGCCTCTCCTGGCGAAATGCAAAGTTTTCTTGTCTCTCTCCCTCTGAAATACAACCCCGCCCGCCCGCCCGCCCCACCACCACCCGTCGCCCGCCCCCATTTCCCTCGTTCTCTCCCAAGCTGTGAAGTGAGAAGTGCATAGAGAAAGGCTCTAATTGGCGAGCCTTGTGAAACAAAATGCCTAGGCCTGCCTATTAAAATTGACCTTCATCCTCTCAAGGCTCGCGCTTGGGTTGAATGTGAGGGGGGATTCAAAGGTAAAAAGGTACAGAGTGAAATGTTGAAAAAAAAGAATGAGTGGAAGGAGTGCAAAACAAACGTGGTGCGTAGACGCAAAGATGTGTGCGAGGCGGCGTGAGCTGTTCTTGTTATCTGAGATGTTCTGTCATCCTGTTTATAAGCCTACTCAATATGCGTGTTACTCAGCCCCGAACATGAGGTGCAAGAACAAGAGACGTGAACGGCTCAGATGGTTAAAGGCACAAAGCAGGGAGATGTTCCAATTGTGGAAAGTAGTGTCTTTGCACTGTGAGCACGCGTGTGACTGACGTGGGGTTGGAGGTCAAAGAATCACGGAGCCTTAAACCGGTGATGAATGAATTCAGCATATGTCCCGCGTCAGCCGATCTCTCAGGAAGCCAACGCCGAGGCTCCGCGTCTCTCTCGTCACCACGCTGGTTCAAATTCGCAAGCTGTCTTTCAGCCACGAGCACCTGGCAAACTCTCCGCCTCGCGCAACCTTGTGACGGCGCGACCTATGGGAAGCTGTTCGAGCGTTTATTCACTCGTACGCTCTTTGTCCTCACTCGTAAGACAATTCAGCGCACTAGTGGAAAGACTAGGGTGCACTAGTAGCACCATTGTGTCTCACTAGTCACGTGTTAACCGCTATTGCCTTTCACTACTACAGTATATGCCACTGGTGTCAAACTTCAGGCCCGGGGGCCTTATCCGGCCCACCGCATTATTTTATGTGGCCCGCGATAGCAAATCATGCCATGTCAACTTCAATGATTCTTGCTAAAATCTGTCTGTCCAAAAGTTTTAACTGTCATATGGAGGAAATAATAACATTGAGATATTGCAAGCATTTTTGAAAACAAAGAGCGTATTAGTACATCGGCCTTAAGTTAGATTAGACCCGCATTTTCCGATTGTTTCATTGTTGCGACCCACTTTTACAGAAGTTCAGAACAATAAAGATGGTCTTTGTTTAAAAATAGCCTCTAAAAAAACGCATGTACAATATAAGATTTTTTTTAAACGTGTTTCAAATGAGTATGCCCTACCGCTAAAAGCATATTGCTAGCCATGACGTCCGCTACACTGTGTTTGTTTATGGCGCTAGAGCGCAAGGAAGTCACATTTCCTGTCCTGAATACGAATACTTGGAAGTTTTTATTAGCCGTCTGTGACTAACTTTTGGGTCCCGACCCGGCAGTTGAGAATCACTGCTCTCCATGGTCCTAGTGAGGCAAAACCACTAGTCGGAATTTTGGTGCTACTATGGGATCCAGGAGGCTACTAGTGTGTGACACATGCCTACTACTTTGTAGTTGGGCCTAGTAGTGTTACTAGTGCAGCACAGTAGACAACTAGTAAGGTTTAATCGTGTAGTAGTTGGGCAAAAAGTGGCCGTACACTGGAAAAAAAAATGAACTTCTCAAAACAAGTAAAAAAAAAAAAAAAAAAAAAAAAAAAGTAGAACAATACATTTTGTCCTTAAAATAGGTGAAAAAATAAATAAATATATATATATATATATATATATATATATATATTCCAATGGAACCAGAATGAATTAACTTGATAAGATTCTTGCAATAAGATCTTTTTTTTAAATTAAAATTTAGACAAAAGTCAAAACTGTCTTAAAATAAGTACAGTAATGTTTTTACGAGAAATAAGATAAATTCAACAGTTGAGATTTTGTGTTTTTTTGCTGCGTCGTAGTGGAAAACAATACTTTAGTAAGCCAGTCATTCTACTAGTGCACTCTATTTCTTTTACCCGTGCACTTGATTGTCTTAATAGTGAGGAAAAATAGCGTGGCATGGACCTTAAACTGGATACGAAGGATATACAATAAATGCTCAAACTGCTTCCATAGCAACCTTGACAAGGGACTGTAAAGCTGCTGCTCTAATCAGAGGAGCTGGGTGTGCTTTGTTTTCATTTTTTGGGGTGTTTTTTTTTTCCCTTTCTGGGTTTGCTGACCTGTGAATGCATAGCGTACATTTCACATGATCCGCTTGCAATGCTGCCACGCAGGACGCATCACCGAGAGGCCCACCTATCATGCTTCCATTTGCCTGTTCGTGTGTGTGTGCGTGTGTGTTCCAGACCTCCACGTGGAGCTCCAGCTGGGCTCCTCGCTTTCTACCCAGGAACTGATGACCAGACTATGCTTGTTATTGGGAGAAGCAACGCCCGGCATAGCTAGCTCTCCTATGGAGGACAGGAGGGAAAAGAAGGTAAAGCAGCATCTTTATTTACTTTTCCTTTTTTTTTTTTACCGCCCCCCCCCCCCCCCCCGGCGGTAAAAATAAACAATGCTTGAATTTTTATAACATTTCAATTTCTGGCTGATTTATTTCATGAAGAAACAATTCATGATGTGATGAGTACCCACTTGGACGCATACTAATTATCATCAAATTAGAAATGATTTATACATCGCTGCAATATGAATTATGCTGCAGTCCTTGTTCATGTTGCTTGCGCATTGACTCCATATCTTTGATATCCATCTTAAGGCCCATGCACTAGTATACTCTTTGTCCTCACTAGTGATACAATTCAGCGCATGTATTACTAGTAATACTAGTTTTCCCACTACTGCCAATCCTTTTTTTTTGGTCATGCTTACAATTGAGCTCTTTTAAAGCATGTTAAAGTCCTAAAAAAAATCTTTTCATTGCACTGTACGTTCTTTTAATCATTTTAGTAAGCTGTCTTTTGTTTCTGTACTTTATTTTGAAATATCTTTTGGGGTTTGTTTTTAAATGCTTTTAAATGTTGTACTTTTAATCACCTAAAGCACACCGCGTAACCTTTTGTATGAAATTCTCGATATAAAAGAAGCTCCCTTACCTTGTCTACTAGTGCCTACTAGTACACAATTACTAGTAAATTACTGTCCTGCACTAATAACACTACTAAGCCTAACTAGTAGGCCCTAAAGTAGCAGACAATCCATCACACTTGATCTCCTGTTTATGGTCCATGTACTAGTATGGCCTCTGCCCTCACTAGTAGGACAATTTAGCACACTAGTGGGACGAAGGCGCGCACTATTAGAACTGGTGTGTCTTACTAGTGATTTTTTCCACTACTATTGCCACTTGTAATTGAGCCGTACTAGTAAACTGTGGTAACTGTGCTACACTAGTAACATTAGTAAAAAACTAGTCAAATAGTGCCCAGTTTTGCCTCACAAATAATATGTAGTTGTCCTGCTAGTATACCACAGTTTTCCTACTAATGTAAAGAAATGTCATACATAAAACAAGATACTAGTAAGACATTTGTTCTACTTGTACTCCCTAATACTGTATTTTTAATAAGCGCCAAACTGTCTTATTAGTGAGGATAAAGAGCATACTAGTACATGGACCTGAAGCGAGAGATTATAGTGATTTAAATCTGTGCACTAGTTGACAACTGTGTACTACTAGTGACATTATAAAATTCTACTAGTTAACATCTTGCGCCTCACTAACCGCGCACTGATATCAACTAAGTCACAATTTTGCCTCACTAGTAACATGTAAGTGTCTTACTCATTTGCAGACGTGACGCAGTTGCCTGGTGGGATTTTTAAAATTTTTCTTTGTTTTACTAGTAAGACAGTCGTGGTACTCACGCGCCCTAGTTATTTTACTAGTGTGCTGAATTATGGCACGCGAACCTTTAGATGCATACTAAGAAGAGTGAATAAATGCTCAAGCAGTTTCCCATATGCGCGGCTCATGTGACTCCCGTCAGTGTCCTACTCGCTGTATGATTATCGAACGTGCTTGCGGCGCCGTCTCCGTGCCTCGGCCCATTTAGCCAGCCTCATTTCACCAGCTGAGCTCCAGATACAGTCGCTTTCGCCGTGAACGCAGGCAGGGATCATATGAGGGATGGGGCTTGTCCTGGCCTGGCTGAGATAGATTAGGGCCCCCGCTATAAAAGGAACATCGGTGAGCTGCCTCCATTCTCCCACCTTGTTGTTGCTGTTGACCCCCCCCCCCCCCCCCCCCCCGCATTGCATAAACATTGCATCAGTGACCAAGAGGCCCGAACTGCTTTTGATCAAACTACCAAGATAAAAAAAAATCCTATGAGAAAGCCTGTTATTTTTTTCACAGTGGACAAAATGTGCTAACAAACCTTTCCAAGCGTGTTCTTTTATAGGAACGGTCCCACAATAACTATACTGTATGTAATGATGTAAGGAGCACACAAAAAAAAGGCCAGTTGTAACAGTGAACGGATACCTGCAGTATATTTTTATTTGTTGACTATTGCAATTTCACATGTGTGTAAATTTGTCATTTTCTTTACTTGTCCAGCCTTCAATACATCTAATGTCTGTGATAGAGCCACAATGAAAGTTTTGAGCTTGGCCCTAATGTTTCAGGTTTTTATTTCTATACATTTATTTGATACTCTTTAGTATCGCCGCGCAGGGAAATCATGCAATGGAATATGGAATAGAAACACTTGCATATGAAACTGACCTCTCTGTAGCAATGATTCCATTGATTCACTAGTAACGATACAATTTGACTTAATCGGTCCGAAATAGGTTTCACCAAAAATCTTGGTTTCTGACAAAAATGCAGAGAAAACAAGCGTTTTGTGAAAAGAAAAATGTCAAGACAACAGTGACTTTGACGATATTTTACTAGTTTTTTTGCTTTTGTGACACCTTAAACTATATTAAAAAAAGCAAGACTGAAAAGGGCTTTTGATGGCAAAATAAGAATTTATTTACAGATATACAACTAAGAAACGTGCCATGAATGGCGCCGACTCACCACATGGCTCTAGTTGAATGTCAGTGTCTTCTTTACATGGCGTTCCACGTTCACTCCATGAACTTGGTCATCTCTTCTCACAATCGCGACACACATTTTCTACTACTTACCACAAATACTGTTCGAGTGTGAACTGCCTGAACTTTTCTGGCTTCAAACACGTTGGCATCGGTCTCCCTCATAATCGATGTGACAAGCCGAGATTCCCCCCATAATCTTAATCTTCTACTCAAAAGCTGTGCTGATCTCATATCCAAAGCAATACAGTGGCGCCATCTACAGGGATCTGTTGGTCATTACGGTGGTTTACAACTTTCACAGACAAGTTGGGTGAGACCCTCTTCCACGCCTGCCTATTGAAAAATCTACTTGACGCATATATACGTCGGTGGCAGTAAACGGTTGGATTTCAGTTGAATATAAACGCCCACGACAGTGAATGACTTAATGTATTTTTGTAATGTAAAATATGTGCGTTGGCTTAGTAAACGTTTTGGAACCTCTGGCCCAGAGCCCTGATCACTATGTTCACCTGTTGCAATCTATTGAGTTCACCATCACCGACCATTGTTCCCATTGTTGATAGATGAAAGAAAAAATAAGACACACATACATACATACACACATGCAGTGCTACCTCATTCTTCATCCTCTTTTTTTTATTTTTTTACCTTTGCACACATTACAGCTGTCATCCACATATTAACATGATGTATTCATTGGATTTTCTGTGCCTAAATGTATCCTTTCATCTGTGACGAATATCCATATCCGTCTTATTGAGGTTATCTTCCATCTTGAACAGCAGTGTGTGTCGAGTGAGTTTGTCTCCAAACGGTGACTGTCAACAGCGCGGGATTCATTTGAGAATCTAACCAGCTGTCCTTCTGAAAAACTGCGGAAAAAAAGATAGTTAAAGTGGAAAAGTTCCATTTTACAGTATGTCACTTGGAGTACAAGAAGCACACAGCTGTCAGTTATTGCACAGTTTTGCCTCCCAAATAACATGCACTTTCCCTACGAGTACACTGAAGTTGTCCTACTAGTGAGGACAAAGCGCGTACTAGTACATGGACCTGAAAACGATATAAAGCAGAATAAATAAAGAATAAATGCTCAAAATGCTTTCGACAGTGCGCAGTAGTAAAACGACAGTGTCTGACTAGTAACGTTTGCACTCTAGTAGGCCAAAAGTGGCACTAGCAGTGAAAAAAAAAAACATGACAAGTCGTTCTACCAGTGCATCCTAGTCATGCTACAAGTGTGCTAAATTGTCTTACTAGTGAGGGCAAGAAGAATGCTGCACATGGACCTTAAGCTGGAGATCAAGGTTACTGAATAAATGCTCACTGTTGCAGAGAAAATGGAGACTGCTGATATTTTTTCTCATCCGGAGTATACGTATTTAGTGCCTCTTTCTTTTTCAGGGCGACACTCCCGCTCAGGGAGGGAGTCCGAGCTCCACGTTGACCTGCGGCACTGCCTCTCCTTGCTCTGGGAGCCCCTCCTCCACCTTAAGCAGCAGTAACGTATGCCACCCTTTGCCCCTGCCTTCACCACACGGAGGCTCCAGCCTCAGTCCCAGCGGGACGCTCTCCAGCCCCGTACGAGGCCCCGCTCAATGTTCTCCGGCCGCACTCGTCGCTGGGAGCAGCCTCGGCCCACCGCCACAAAGTCCCACCTCCACCCTGGAGAGCAAAGACAGCGGAATAATAGGTGAGCGCTTATCAACCTTTATGTTGACAAGATAAGACGTACAGTGAAATATTGCATATTGCAGATTATTTTTATTTTTTTTACAAGATTTTACAGTGTACAGGCATGTTCAAATTTAGAGTTGTTAGCCTTCAGTGTTGTATCACGTTGTGCCACAACATGCCGGGTGGTATGGACGGTTGACTGGAAGAGATGCATAACAGCCAGACGAAGACGCCGAGAAAGTCCCCAACCAAATTTAAGAAATTGTCATTGTTCCGACATAGCAGAGAGATAGTATGCCTATGTATAATGTTGTATGCTCCCTTTGTATGTGTTGCTGCTTCACGTGTGTCAAAGTAGCAGTCGTTTAGAGGATTATGATAACCATACCGTCTGCTAATTTCGCCGAACTTCTAATTGAATATCAGCCCAGCTGACTTGTGCCAGACTTTATAGGTGATGCAGATAGGAAGTTAGATGAGCCATCACTTAGCTCCAAGTCCTTGTGAAATGTGCAGTCCTATCCCGCACTTTCTGTGTGTCGCCTGTGCCACTTCAGCCTCAAGGCTTCAACTCCCTGCTGTCAAAACTGGGACACTGCTGTCTTTCTTGCTTATGGGTCTGATGCTTCTAAAATAGGACACTTTTCTCTAAATAGACTCTGTATTTATAGTTAAATACTAAAGGGCAACGGCTGGATCGAGAATGATAAAAGCCTTCGATTGATGAGTATTTTAAGAGAAAAAGTTTGAGTATGTGTGTGTTGGTTTGTGCAGATAGAATTTAAAACCGTTTTATGCAGTAAACAGGGAAAAGAAAAAATGTGAGCAGTTGAATTTTTTTTTTTTTTATAATTGCCACAGACTATGTGTCCAAAACCTGCGATTGGCTGGCAACCAGTTCAGGGTGTACCCCGCCTCCTGCCCGATGACAGCTGGGATAGGCTCCAGCACGCCCGCGACCCTAGTGAGGAGAAGCGCCTCAGAAAATGGATGGGTGGATGGATGGATGTGTCCAAAACAGTTTATCTTTTCAAACTCATGTTACAACTCTACCCTAAGAAAATAAATGGCGTACTTATTATTTGATTTTGAAAAAAAATGTGCTGGAAGTGCGCGCGTAAAAGCACATACTCCATCACGCCCACTAACAACCCAGGCTAAACTTGTTTTTAAGTTTCTCAGTCAAACTGCATCACTTTAACTGTGCTTCCTTGACACCAATAGCCAGGGCTTTGACACCACCACGTCGGTCCGAGTAATTCCCACAATGCAATGTGGATTTTTCTTTCGGCCTTATTGTTACATTAAATGTCATTGTCCTTTCTGTCTATGTGTTTCTTCGAAAGTATACATTTATTTAGCTGTAACATTTATTGTTGATTTATGTTGTAGTGTTTTTTTTTCTTTTCTTTGTTTTTGTTCTTTTTTAAATTGTGTGAAATAAGGACTTCTTGGTCGATTCCTCTGGCACAGTGTGCCCAGTGGAGTGTCAACCGAATAAAGATAATAATAAATACAAAAGAAATGGGGCACATTGAC
The DNA here is from genome assembly GCF_024500385.1 of Phyllopteryx taeniolatus. Lineage (NCBI taxonomy): Eukaryota > Metazoa > Chordata > Actinopteri > Syngnathiformes > Syngnathidae > Phyllopteryx > Phyllopteryx taeniolatus. Next base: position 3,226,066 of record NC_084503.1, on the reverse strand, counting down.
TTATTATTTAGTCACTCCGATCTACAGCATGTTGTCAACATATTTGGTCAAAGCAGCCAATTGTTTTCAAGTCAATTGTTTCAAATCCAAGTGAAGTCACGAGTCACTGCTGTTCAAGTCCAAGTTGAGTTGCAAGTCTTTTAACATATTGTCAAGTCGAGTCAAAAGTCATCATATTCATGACTCCAGTCCACACCTATGCTGCGAACAGTCGAACACATTTGACATTGAAATTCATTCCAATAAGGGATACTGATTTAAAATAGGAGCAAATGAAATTGCGAGTTTGGTTATGAAACGAATTCAATTTATGAGTCAAGGCGCCACTGTGTTCGACTTTTGTTCATATGCCTGGCTTACCTCACCAATATCCCTCTTGTGCGTAGCAACCATCACTAGTTCTTCTGAGAATGAGGAGCGAAGTGTCTCGAGTTCCGATCTGACTGCGGACGAAGCCCCGGGAGGCAGCGTCGTCGTCATGGGCCACACAGGCGAGGACAACCATCTTGGGCCTCCTCGGAGTAATCCCACCATCCAACCTGAGGAGTCATCAGTGAGAGCTGATATCAAGGAGCCCAGGACACCCCCACCGCCTAAGAGACCCCTCCCACAGCACCACATACACACTGCTTCCTCTTTCATGATGCCCCGTCCAAATTCTGTGGCAGGTACATGTTATTCATTGTTCTTCTAGTCTTGATCATCATGGAAAACGTCATTAATTTAATGTGCTGATTGGTTTACTGCAGACCGAGACGACTATCTTAACCCTTCCGTACTGCTCGGGTCAAATTTGACCTAATTTGACAACAATAAAAATACTCGAAATATCATTCTTTCACCCTGAAATTTGATGACTTTTCCTAAAGTGATTTAAAATATACACAAAAAAACAAACAAACAAAAAAAACCAAAGCATTCTTTTGAACAGGTGCTCCATACTCTGTGTACACTGAAGCTATTCCAGGTCAAATTTGACCCGTGTCTACAAAAACAGGTTTTAGTTTTACCAGTGTGTGTTGTAATCAAGGAGAATAGTGGTTATGATGGAAATCTTGAAACTGTGAAACAGTATTGTTCAGGAGGAAGCTTAAAACAGTCCCAAGAATTGCCTTTGTTGTGCCACAGCTGCACAGGTTCCTGTAGAAACATGCACACGTTGGTCACGGGGGAATCCTGAAACAGCCAAAGAGTAAACCAGCGCAAGAATGCTCATATATACGAAATAAATATAACAATCAAAAGTCATATAGAAGTCAGCGGGTGTCGTGACACAGGCTCGAGATCTGCACATTTAAAAACAAATACCTGCAATGTAGCAAATAAGCTACAGGCTATTCATACATTTTGAAAAGATCTGTAGTTCATAATTTCATATGGACACCTGTTATGAGGGTGTCCTTGTCCTGGGTCTGTCTATCTATCTGTCTGTCTGTCTGTCTGTACCTACCTACCTACCTACCTACCTATAGCTCTACAGTATCTCTTGCGCTACAGTATCTCTAGCTCTATCTAACCCTATCTCTATCTCACACTATCTCACGCTATTTCTATCTCATGCTATCTCTATCTCGAACTCTATCTCCCGCTGTCTCTATATTTATCTTACTCTATCTCGATATCGATCTCACGCTATCTCTATTATCTATCTCTACCTGTATCTCATGCTAGCCATATCTCACACTATCTCTATCTCACGCTCACTATCTCACACTATCTCTGTATCTCACGCTATCTCTATTTCTATCTCACGCTATCACTATTATCTATGTCCTGCTCTCTATCTCAATCTCACGCTATCTCTATCACACACTATTGCTATCGCTATCTCACGCTATCGCTATCTGTATCTCATGCTATCTCAATCTCACGCTATCTCTATCTCACACTATTGCTATCGCTATCTTACGCTATCGCTATCTGTATCTCATGCTATCTGTATCTCACGCTATCTCTAGCTCACACTCTTTGTCTCACGCTCACAATATCACACTATCTCTCGATCTCACGCTATCTCTATTTCCATCTCACGCCATCTCTATCTCACACTATCTCTATCTCACACTATTGCTATCGCTATCTTACGCTATCGCTATCTGTATCTCATGCTATCTGTATCTCACGCTATCTCTAGCTCACACTCTTTGTCTCACGCTCACGATATCACACTATCTCTCGATCTCACGCCATCTCTATCTCACACTATCTCTATCTAATAGAACAGTGATTCACAACCACTCTGTGCCATGAGGGATCATCAGGTGTGTCGCAGGAAATGATCCGATTTTGCTAAATCGGTCCACAAAATAGTTCATTTACTACAAATAATGTATCTTTGTTCTATGCCAGCGACACATCTTAACAGGTAGAACAATGAAACGCTCTTCCACTTGAAGGAAGGGAGGTCGTAGTACCATGTGTTGTACGTGTTGCCCTTCATAAAACAGAATAATAGCTTTGTGTTCAACTAAACAGGCCCAGATTGTACCCTGAGTAACTACATTTGGGAGTAAATTGAGACAAGATGTTCATGACATAATTATTGATACCTTTTGTGACATTTGTGTTTAGTGGTGTGCCGTGACATTTTTCTAAAGTCAAATATGTGCCTTGGCTCAATCAAGGTTGAGAAACACTTTCGAAAGAGCGTCACCTGGTGTTGCCATGGCAATGACAGAGCGGGAAATATATCAATTGCGGAACTATCGATAGTTAAGTGAGGTGTGGCACCAAACTACCAGTGAGCAGTGGAATTGAAGTACCCTGGGAGGCTGTCATGAAATGATCTCTTACCTCTCCTGTTACAATCTGTGCTGGTGCACAAGGCTCTTCTTCCTCTTCCTCTTCCTCACATAACCTTAGATGTCTGTTCATTCGTGCTTTGTGGTGCGGGCATAAAAGAGATTCCCTAAGGAGTGGATTCACAGTAAAGCCTGCCAGTTTCTTCTGTCAGCTGGTGCTTTCATTTAGACAGTCGAAATGAAATTGAGGATAAAGGCAAAGTGGGCTGCACAGTACTGGCTGGGCCTGCTAATATTTACTCCACATGAAAGTTCAGAACTTTGTGTATTTGCTCTCAATTTAAAACAAAGCTTTAATTTTTCCCATGTGGAAAACGTTGGCATGATCATGTCAAGCTGCAACACAGAAATTCGGCTACAGTATACAAACAAGCGTGCATACTTTATATAGCCTGATATAATGTACAGTACATTGGGAGAAGGAAAATACTGTAGCAATGATGATGAGTGCTGTGCTGAAATCTTAATTGATTTCTGTCTTCATAACCTTACTTCACAGCAGTCATTTTGACATAATAAACCAGGAAAATTTAGGATGGACACTTATCAAGTCGTTTGAGCATTTGTTCACTATTCTTGATGTCCAGCTTAAGGTCCGTGTACTAGTGTGTTCTTTGGGTCATATTCTCCTGTGCGCGTAGCTCTGCACCGGTACATGGACCGGTACATGGAGGCCAACATTAGCCGTACCCCGCAACAAGGGACATAACCTACCCAACTATTAGGGCCACTGGTTCTTTATTGTACTTTATTCTTAATTGTACAATTCCTGCAATATTCCTGGCCTATGTGTGCCCAATGAAGCGTTGGTGTTAACAGTGAAAACATGAACTAATAAAGAAGGTTTTCTTCTCCATCGAGTCTACATTGCTCCTCTTGCTCCTGACAGTCCACGTAGAAGTTTGTTCTTTGTCCACACTAGTCGGGAACATACAGCGCACAAGTTGAACAAACTTATTATTATTATTTTTTTTACATTACTCCCTGCCACTATTGTATGACATTTCTGCACATTATCAAACAACTTTGGCACACTAGTAGGACAACTACATGTCACCAGTGAGGCAAAACCACTAGTAGGCATTATGGTGCTTCTAGTAGGGTCCAGGAGGCTACTAGTGCGTAACACAAGCCAGCAATTCAGTGCACTAGTAGAACCACTAGGGCACACTAGTAGAACAGATGTCTTCCTAGTAATATTTTTGCACTACTAATGCCACTCAGAGGTAAACTACTGTGCTGCACCAGTAACACTACTAGGCCCAACTAGCAGGCATGTGCCACAAATTAGTACTAGAACAACTAGTGAGGCAAAACTGTGCACAAGTTCTAGTGGCACAAAATTCTACTGAATAAAAAAAAAAATACTTACAGTCTTACAGTAGTGGAAGGCTGTAGTGGAAAAAAAAACTTTACTTGTAAGAAACAGTCGTTCTACTAGTGCACTAAATTGCTTTCCTGGACAAAGAGTGTCAAGAATATTGACTAAATGCTTCAACAGCTTTCCATTGGCATCCTTCATTGCGGTGAATGAGGAACATTGTAAAATGGCTTCAAAAGGTGCTGTCTAAATGCAGGCTGATTAGTGATTGGATTTGGTAGTCTTTCCATAGTCTCGTTTCCCCGAAAAACTTTGTTATTGTGTTGTAGGTCAGTTGTGTTGAGCTTAGGGAGTACAGCAGATGCTCTACCTTTTGAGGCAGCAGCATCAAATTGTAACTGCGGAGCGACTCGGCGCCACATTGTGTTGTGACGAGCTTGTGTTATGAGGTTTGATGGGTGCAGGGGCTGAGTTGACCTTTGAATGTGGGGAAGGATCAACGAGAGGTGGCGTGTAATCAGTCACAGTCATCAGCAGTGGATGAAAAGGTAGGCAGCCTTGTTGTGGGTGACCAGGGCGGTTGTCAAACTGGATGAAAACAGGATTTTCTTCCTCTCTCTCTCATGATCATTCGTGGTCCACTCAGCAATTTGGCCAGGCGGTCTTGAGCCAGCAATCTTTCTCATCCCACGCCACACCTCCTTCACACTGTTTCTCCTGTTCACACCTCGTACCCAAGATGTTCTCTCCATCCTCCAGTCTCCTCTTGGAAATGTGATCCTCTGCATTCCTATTCTTTTACAGTCGTTGTTGATAAATGATCATGAAGTACACGTTAAGTGTCTTCAGTATTTGCAAAAGTTTAGTGAGTCCCTCCTTATGCTGTACGAACAAGTGTAAAAGGCAAGGCGCAGCAAGGACACAGATAATCAAACCAAATAAATGCAGCATAAGTAATTCAGTGAACCCCCGTTGATCGTGCGGGATACGCTCCAGACGTACCCACGGTCGGTGGAAATACACGATATCGAGAAATCATGCAAAAAACAAGGTTATACACATTCAAAGTGATTCAAACGAACCTACATTTATAAAACAAAACACTTCCCTAGCGCCTGTTCTCACTCTCTTGCTGTCAAGAAATGGGAGACTATCATGTAACATCGCTTTGAGGAAATGAAAAGAACACTCGTTCGCACGGTTCTCCAAGTAAGAGGCACAGCGCTTCAAGCTGTTTATTTGTCACGTTTGTGAAGTTTACGTGAAAACCGACATATCAAAAAAGAGAAATAACACTTAACACTAACACTATAGTATACAGTCACCAAAATGTTCAACCAAACCATATCATTTGGGCTAATGGAAGTCCGCTTTCTTACGGCTAACATATAATGCAAAATGCCATAGATGGGGTAACGGAAATTAGCGTAGCTGTTACTGTAATTATACACCTTCAAACAGTACCACACGGAGCAGCAACACATACAAACAGAGCATACAACATTACTTATATTCTCTCTGCCCTCCGGAAACAATGACTCTTACTGGAATTTTCATTTTGTTTTCCTTTTTCTTACTTCTCTTCCTCTGTTACACAGCATGTCTTTCAGTCGACTTCAGTGCTGCCCGGCATATTGTGGCACAACGTGCTTCTGCACAGAAGGCACGCAACTCTAAATACGGACTTGCCTGTAGAAAAACCCATGAAAAACATCCATCCATTGTCTTCCGCTTATCGTAGGTCGGGTCGCGGCGCCAGCAGCCTCAGCAGGGAAGCCCAGACTTCCCTCTCCCCAGCCACTTCCTCTAGCTCTTGATGCCCGAGCCACCTCATCTGGCTCCTCTCAATGCGGAGGAGCAGCGGCTCGACTCTGAGCCCCTCCCGAATGACCGAGCTTCTCACCCTATCTCTAGGGGAGAGCCCGGACACCCTGCGGAGGAAACTCATTTCGGCCGCTTGAATCCGGGATCTTGTTCTCGACCAACAGCGCGTGACCATAGGTGAGTGTAGGAACGTAGATTGACCGGTAAATTGGACAACGGACCGATACAAAGTTTGCATGACTGCAGACGCCGCAGCGATCCGCCTGTCGATCTCCCGTTCCATTCTTCCCTCACTCGTGAAAAAGACCCTGGTGCCAAGTGCACGTGTGGACACCCTTATGCTTGAACATGGTGTTCGTTATGGACAATCCGCGATGAGCACAGAAGTCCAATAACAGAACACCGCTCGGGTTGTGATCGGGGGGGCCGTTCCTCCCAATCACGCCCTTCAGGTCTCACTGTCATTGCCCACGTGAGCATTGAAGTCCCCCAGCAGAACGATGGAGTCCCCTCCAAGGAACCCAAAAAGCGTGGGTGCTGTTTGGTGCGTAGGGACAAATAACAGTCAGGACCCACCCCCCCACCTGAAGGCGGAGGGAGGCTACCCTCTCGTCCACCGGGGTGCACCCCAACGTGCAGGCGCCGAGTCGGGGGGCAATAAGTATACCCACACCTGCTCGGCGCCTCTCACCGTGGACAACTCCAGAGTGGAAGAGAGTCCAAGCTCTCTCAAGAGGACTGGTACCAGAGCCCGAGCTGTGTGTGGAGGCGAGCCTGACTATATCTAGTCGGAATTTCTCGACCTCACACACCAGCTCGGGCTCCTTCCCTGCCAGAGAGGTGACATTCCACGTCCCTCGAGCCAGCTTCTGTAGCTTGGGATCGGATCGCCAAGGTCTCACGTTGCCCTTTCGGGCTGTGCCCGGCCGAGCCCCATGGGGGCAGGCCCGGCGCTCGCCTTCGAACCCCACCTCCAGGCCTGGCTCCAGAGGGGGGCCCCGGTGTCCCGCGTCCGGGCAAGGGAAACCTATATCCATATATTTTGTTCGTCATAGGGGTTTTTGGAGCCGTGCTTTGTCTGGTCCCTCACCGAGGGCCTGTTTGCCATGGGTGACCCTAGCAGGGGCGTGAAGCCCCAGACAACTTAGCTCCTATGATCATTGGGACACACAAGCCCCTCCACCACGATAAGGTGACGGCTCAAGGAGAGGACATGAAAAACAATCACTTCAAAATCTGAATCTAGCAGGGGCTCAAAGGACGAACCGCGATATAGATGGGGTCCACTGTATTGCCTAGTCATCCTGACATTGGACCAATTTGATGATCTGTCATGAAAAAGGGTATGGGATATTGTTGATTTACTGACATTGCTGGCTGGAATTCCTCAGCCTAAAACCAAAATTGCTAAAGGCTTTAAGCCTATAAGAGCTCAGAGATGTGCTACAGCTTCCTCGGATCCTCAGAGATTAAAAGAGACTGCGTCAAACGCGTAAAGTCCATGATTATAGTCAGGCCAGGTCATCCTCTGTCCAGTGGCTGCGCTTCTTTCATACTCTGCCTGTTTGATTGGTCTAGCCGTATTAATCTATGCAAGTGTGGTAAAACCCAAGCTGCTTTTTACATTTTTTTTTTTTTTTTTTTTTACCCCACTTAGAAAGAACTGTGGATGATTTACTCAAAATATTGCCTTGCATTGCACACACTGCAGATAGATAGATCGAAAGACTGTTGCTATAGATATTGTAGATTCAATAGAACTACAGACGCTGACAGTATAATTTAGCAGAAGGCTGCGAAGAATGTTTTAAATACTGTGGAGATAAATCATGGTTGACCTGTAAACTCGGTTGTATGAGTGGGTGGATGGCAAAGGCGGGTGTGGGAGTAAACAACTCCCTGCTCCTCTTCTGCACGACATGTTCTTTATTAGATTTCTTTTATTTTTATGTTATTCAATCTACTACTACTATCAATCTGCTATTTACCCAAAAAGAAATTGCACTTTGTGACAATGTAAAGTTGCCAATGTACAGCTTGTATGACACTGTCCTCTTGGAAGAACTCAACACACAGCCAAAGACGGCTAAACAGCAGGCAACAAAAGTGAGTACACCCCCCAAGTGAAAATGTCCAAATTGGGCCCAATAAGCCATTTTCCTTCCGCAGTGTTATGCGACATGTTAATGTTATTGGGTCTCAGGTGTGAAGGGGGAGCAGTGTGTGAAATGTGTCGTTAGCACCCTCATCCGCTCTCATACTGGTGACTGGAAGTTGAATATGGCACCTCATGGCAAAGAAAAAGCTCAACAAAGAGATGAACCAGGCTACAAGATTTCCGTGATAAGATATAATCAAATATTTACAACAATGTGAGTTGTGTGCTCCTTTTTGCGAGATACTGTACGTCTCGTCATTCGACAGTAAAAGGAACATTTGGCCAGAACTTGTGTCAAATCAAGATAACGAGACATAATCGAGTTTCTTTTCTCGTCCTCGCTCCTCACTTGGCAAGGTCACTGAGTATTTATAATGGAGTGCCAAAAACAGATTCTTCCTGGCGTTTCTATGGAAACAATAATGAACTCAAGTCATGAAATTGACACGCTGGCGGTTTTGCTTTTGTACAGTTTGTGCCACCCCTTGACCGTCTCGTTATGGCTCTCTTGACAGCAACGTGCTCCACTCGACTCGAGGATCTGAGTTATCTGGAACACCAACAGGTTGGCGGGCACAGGGGCTCCGCCCGCAAACTCAACACAACTGGACGCACGAATGAGGACTCGAAAGGTATTTCATTTTTTACCCTCGGGCTATAAGCGCAGTGCTAATACTTTTGTACTTAAGTACATTTCAGTCTGCACTTTTAATTTTTTTTATGTCTACTTCCTGTAAGTACAGCATGTGGGTACTTTTGCCACCTCTGCTCACCTTGCACTTTCTCCAGGGAGACTGGCCCATTTCAAACAAGGCGACATCATGCTGAAACCGCTGCTGTTCGAAGTTCCCGGCGCCACCGCGGAAACACCTTTCGTGGGCCGGGATTGGCTCTTCGTGCGTCTGGATGAGGTCTTGAGGAAAACCAGCAACTGCGAGGGGAGAGGGGCCGTCATCGTGGGAAACGCGGGCTCGGGCAAAACTGCTATCATGTGGCGGCTGGTGGCGCTCAGCTGTCATGGCAAACACACGCAACATGGTGGGCCCAGCATCCCTCACAGCCCGAGCTCCTCTCCCAAATGTAAGGTTCTCGTCACTTCTAATCAAAATATGAATCGAAGAGAATGCACATACTACGGACATAGTACAGTTGAGGTGTGGAAGGGACAGTGAATTATATGGAGACCCCCCTAAAAGAGAAGGTTAATAATTGCCGGTATATGCCACAAAATGGCGGAAAAGCACTACTTTTGTCGAAATGAAGCTCCTCAGCACACTTCAACATATTTCCTTGGCACCGATATACCAGAAGATGGCGGCAAAGCAGTAGGTTAGTCTAAATGACGCTTGTCGTATCATATCTAACTAGTTCCTTGGGATTCCTTGAGTAATGCTTTATTGATTTGGTCCTACCACAAAAACAGTGAACAGGTTCATAGAGTTTTTCAATATTTCATTTTTTTTCCACCAACAAATCAATAATTATTATTATTAACATCATATTTTTGTTTTTGTCTCTGCTTATGTCCATGTGGATGGCAAAGTAAGAATTTCATTGCACAGTGGAAAGGTTTCCCAATTGTTTATAGGACAGTAAACGCTGAGATTTGAATCCTGAATTTGCGACTGTTTAACTGTATTTTGTTTAAATGTGTTTAAAGCATGCGGGAAGGGTAAAACTATTAAATCTTTCTCTACCACAGTCGGATCTAAAACGCATTCCCCTTATTTCCCCCTGATATGAGTTTAATAATGCAAAATTTTCAGAGGTATTGGTTTGCAGTGGTGTAGAACTGCATGACATCTTGTCTGTAAGTTGAGTAAGGGAACCAAAAAATAACAATGTTACTATGACGCATAGCAGTTCTATAGACGCCCCCCCCCCCCAAAAAAAAACCCCAAAAAACAAACTGCTTAAAATAATGTCAGACAAAAAGGAGTATCATAAAGCTCTCACCACATTGGATTGAATTAGCGTGTGCACTAGTAACCTAATCTTGTGGCCTGTACTTTGCTGTGGTGGTGATTTTAGTGTTTTAAACCAAATGTGACAGCCGTAGCCTTTTTAAAAACATCACCTCGCGTCTGGTTTCCCGTTGGCACAAAAAGATACACAGCGCTGTTTGGATGATACGTGGTGCAAATGCATAACAAGTACAGCTGTGTTCATTTTTCAGTATCACTGCATTATTCATGGACACCTGCACTATATGTTGCCATTTTGATTTATATTCAATGTGGCTCTAGTCGCTGTATCGTGTAGAGGGGCGCAACTATCACTTTGTGTTGTATTATGGGGTTGGACTGCACATTTCCCACACTTGCTAATTAATTGCAGTAGTGCGGAAAGCCGTTTGAGCGTTTATTTGAGATCCTTGATATCCAGTGTGAGGTGCAGGTACTAGTAAACTCTTTGTCCTCACTATTCAGACAATTCCGTGCACTAGTGGAAAGAATGTCTCACTAATCAATTTTTTTTCCACTATTGCAGCCATCTACTAGTGTATTACATTTCTGCATACTAGTAGGGCAACTACATGTTACTAGTGAGGCACAACTGTAACCACTTGACATCTGCATACTACTAAAACTACTACGTTGGATGTTACCAAGTGTAATTTTGTCACTCGTGTGTAGTACTAGTAGCACACAGTTGTCACCTAGTGCACAGTTTCGTCTTACTAGCAACATATAGTTGCCCTCCTAGTGAGGACAAAGAGTGTACTAGTATGTGAACCTAAGATGGATATCCTTGATATCGAATTTTATGATTGGATTTCCCTCATTTCCATCTTAAGGTCCATGTACTAGTATGCACTTTGTCCGAGCTAGTAAGACAATTCAGCACACTTGTAGAACAACTAGGGTGCAGCAGTAGACTGACTGTGTCATACTGGTAACGACTGCGTACGACTACTAGTGGTATTAGTAGTGGAAAACTGAGCATTTATTCAATATCTTTGATATCCAGCTTAAGGTCTAGGTAGTAGTGCTCTCTTTGTCCTCATTAGTAAGACAACTCAGTAGTGACTGGTTAAATGACTGTGTTTGCGTACTAGTAGGACAAAAGCAGCACTAGTAGTGGACAAAACTTTTTGTCCGATAAACTATACACTAGTAGGCAACTGCATGCTACTAGTACCACTACTGACATTATAACATTCCACTAGTTGACTTTTATAATTACGTGTTACTAATTGAGGAAAACTGTGCACTCGTTGACAACTGTGTGCTATTAGTAGTACTAGTGACTGTGACTAGAAAATTCTACCGGTTAGCATATAGCACCTCACAGGTCGTTCTAGTAGCACCTAGATATCAACTAGTACACAGTTTTGCCTCACTAGTAACATATCGGGTTCTTACTAGCATGCCAAAGTCGTCCTACTAGTGTGCAGAAATGTCATATTGTAGTGGAAGAAACATTACTAGTAAGACAGTCATTCTACTAGTGCTCTGAATAGTATTACTAATGAGGAAAAAGAGCGTACTACTACATGGACCCTTAAGCTACTGTAGAAAGCAATTAAATGCTCACAGAGCTTTCCATATGGCAATTGAATTGTTTACCATTTCCTCCCAACACACCTGCGCGTCCACTTGAGACACCTTCCGAGTATAAACGGCACTTGTGTCTTTGCTGCTTTGTGCTCTATTCAGGTGGGGAAAAGCAGCGGAAATCTTCCGCCAAACAAACTGCCGATTCCCAAGTCAACCCGAGTGCTGTTACAGGAGCGTCTGATAGCGCAGCGCAGAGCAAAGAGCTCGCCGCATGCCTTGCCAACAAGGTACCGGTCAGCACCGCACCAGCGCTTGCATTCTCACACTTGTGAGAGAACTAAATCCCCAGCCAGTCTCTTTCTCCGACCTTACATCACCACCGTATGGATTTCACATAATACACAGGACAGAATGTTTCGAGTACAGTAATGAGCCACTTGTGCTGACAGAATCACGCGAATAGTCGGCTAAGCTAGCTATTGATTCCTTAGGTCGATGGAACTTGGTCATTTTCCAATGTTCGCTTGAGCTTCGGGAGCTTTGCTGAAACTATTTGGGAATATCCACCAGGATCTGCCTACGATCAAAAAATGACAATATCCGATGTTTAGGCTTCCTTCGTATTTGTATAAGCAAATGATATACATGTCTTTAACTTTTGTCCGAAGACTGCAGCCATAAAGAAAAAAACCATCAGGTCATCAAACCAGAGTTATGTTCATTAGCGCAGCATACAGATGAAGAACTTGACGTTCTGCAAATAGATTGTCATTATTACAAGCGAGTCTATCGATGTGCCATTCAAATTACTTCTGGTGGGGAAAACTGTCATTTTAAGGTTAAGATTATTACATACAGTAGCCATAAAATGAAAAACAGCATATGTTATCATATGGAATTCACTCTATTCGTCAAGTTGAAATCATCCACATCTTTAACTCCTGCGTTTTGACAGGTGGTCGCTTACCATTTCTGCCAGGCCGACAACACATACACCTGCCTGGTCCCGGAGTTTGTTCACAGTGTCGCCGCCCTGCTGGCCAGATCGCCACAGCTCACCCCGTTCAGGGAGCTGCTGATCCAGGAACCTCACTTGCAGAATATGCTCAGTCTGCGCTCCTGTGTCCAAGACCCCATAGCTGCCTTCCGAAAGGGTGTCCTGGAGCCCATGGCCAACCTGCGCAAGGGTAAGTCTTCACATCCATGCCCACACATGAAAAACAAATTATTATATGTGCTATTTGAGTGTAAAGATCATTTAAAGTTTAAAATAGTATATTTCTTGAGCGGAAAATTCCATTACTCTGCAATTTGGGAGGCCGCTGCTATGCTACAAAGTGAACCTGCCTTTATCACAGGGTGATCGCGGGGTATCACATTTTCCAGACTGCACCGCGATAGGTGCAAATCTGTAATATAAAGAAAGACCATATTAAAAAACTCGAAAGAAATAGTTTTACCACTCTCATACGCTTTTTGAATACATTTAAACTTAATAAAACCCACTTAAACTTATTCGACACACTTTTTAAAGTAGTCCTTAGCGCCTGTTCTCACTCTCTCACTGTCAAGAAATGGGAGACTATCGTATAACATCCCTTTGAGGAAACAAAAAGAAAATTCTCCACTCACAAGGTCCTCCGAATAACAGTTAACGCGTGCTTGCTTCCACCTGTTAATATGTCACTCCCAAAAACTGACACAAACAATAAAAGGGAAATAAACATTGTATATTTAAACACCAGAATGTTCAACCTATACCATACAGTTTTATTTCAACAAAAGTCTGCTAGCTTATCGGTAACATAATGTGAAACACCATAGACGGGCTAATGGAAATGAGCATAGATGTTATGACAATTATAAACCTTATTTAACACAGTTGGAACAGCAACACAAAAACATACAGCAGTGCTCACAGACTTAGATTTTTTCTCCCTTGTGTGGCAATGACTGGAGTTTAGTTGGGAATCTTCTCTGCCTCTTCTTCTTAAATATGCTGCATTTCTTCCAGTAAACCTTCGAACCTTTATTTGTCCTTCCCGGTTGACGTTTACAGTAAAACTGACAAGAGAATTAAACATTTAAACACCAAAATGTTCAACCAAACCATATTGCTTTGTCTAACGAAAGTCCGCTAGCCTCATGCTAACATATAACGTGAAGCACAGTCGACGTGCAAACAGAAAATACTATGGAAATTATAATCCTTCAAACACCCGCTTCTTTAACACACACAGAACATCAACACGTGCAAAAAGAGCATACACCAATACTTACAGGCATATATTCTCTCTGCGCCGTGGGAATGACTATTACTAGAGTCTAGTTGGGGGCCTTCTCTGCCTCTTCCTAAACTTAATTATACTGCGTGCATCTCACAGTAGACCTCATTGCCGGCCGGCATTGTGGCCCAACGTGGAACTAACACTCAAGTCGGTAATTCTGAATTCGGACTTGCCTGTATACTGTAAAATCCCATAAAAGAAAAACGATTGCTTAAGAAATCTGCGTTATAGTGGTGGTGCAAATGGATTCACTGACCCTATAATACGCTGATACATGAAGTCACTGATTTGGGTCCCAGGAAAGTGTGGAAGCAATGCTAGGTCATTTGCATGCGGAAGGAACGAGTGTTATTTTTGCCCTGGTATCTCATCAGCGTCCCACCGGATTTCAAGGTCGCTCAATACGCTGAGGCAGAGGCGGTGGAATGCTTAGGCCATATTAGCCAGCTCAGTTTCTTATGATGCAGCCAGTCAAGATAGATTGATGTTTTTATGATGGTCAAGCCCTACAGAGTCTAAACAAAGGAGTGTTGTGTCTCCTCCATCTCTATTAAGCAGGTTAGGGGGAAAAAAATGAAGAGCCCTTGTGCCTCTTAAGAACACGTGAGTCCTCATCCGCTTGTAGGGCTGTATTGACATACAAAACATGATGGATAAGTCCTGTTTGGTGATAATAAACAACGATGCCATCCAGCTCTTTTCAGCAGGATGTAATCAATAGCACCATTTTAACAATATATACTTGCTGGAAAACTAAGATGTGCTTATTTTAACAGTACATGGCTATAATAAAGTACAACCCCAATTCCAATGAAGTTGGGACGTTGTGTTAAGCATAAATAAAAACAGAATACAATGATTTGCAAATCATGTTCAACCTAGATTGAATTGAATACACTGCAAAGACAAGATATTTCATGTTCAAACTGATAAACTTGATTGTTTTTAGAATTTTATGTCTGTAACATGTTCGAAAAAGCTGGGACAGGTGGCAAAAAAGTTGAGGAATGCCCATCAAACAGCTGTTTAGAACATCCCACAGGTGAACAGGCTAATTGGGAACAGGTGGGTGCCATGATTGGGTAGAAAAGGAGCTTCCCTGAGTTGCTCAGTCATTCACAAGCAAAGCTGGGGCGAGGTTCACCTCTTTGGGAACAAGTGCGTGAGAAAATAGTCAAACAGTTTAAGGGCAATGTTCCTCAACGTACAATTGCAAGGAATTTAGGGATTTCAACATCTACGGCCCATAATATCATCAAAAGGTTCAGAGAATCTGGAGAAATCACAGCTTGTAAGCGGCGAGGCCAAAAACCAACATTGAATGCCCGTGACCTTCGATCCGTCAGGCGGCACTGCATCAAAAACCGACATCAATGTGTAAAGGATATCACCGCATGGGCTCAGGAACACTTCCGAAAACCAATGTCAGTAAATAAAGTTCGGCGCTACATCCGTAAGTGCAATTTGAAACTGTACTATGCAAAGCAAAAGCCATTTATCAACAACACCCAGAAACGCCGCCGGCTTCTCTGGGCCCGAGCTCATCTAAGATGGACTGATGCAAAGTGGAAAAGTGATCTGCGGTCAGACGAGTCCACATTTCAAATTGTTTCTGGAAATTGTGGACGTCGTGTCGCTCTCGAGCACCCCTCCAAGGACTCCAAAAAGGGTGAGTTGCTGTTTGGTGCATGGGGACAAGCAACAGTCAGGACCCTTCCTCCCACCCAAAGGTCGGAGTGAGGCTACCCTCTCGTCCGCTGGGGTGAACCCCAAACTGCAGGCATCGAGCCGTGGTAAGTATGCCTACACCGTCTTGGGGCCTCTCACCGTGGGCAAATCCAGGATGGAAGAGAGTCCATCCCCTCTCAAGAAGACTGGTAACACAGCCCAAGCTGTGTGTTGAGGCGAACCTGACGACATCTAATCGGAATTTCTCGGCCTCGCACACCAACTCAGGCTCTTTCCCTGGATGACGTTCCACGTTCTAGAGCTAGCTTTGGATCGGACCACCAAGGTCCCCACCTTGGGCTGCCACCCAGCTCTCTGTGCACCCGACCCCATTGGCCCCTCCCACAGGTGGTAAGGCCATGGGATGGGGGACCCACATCGTCTCTCCGGGCTGTGCCCGGGTGGGTCCCATGGGCGCAGACCCGGCCCCCCACCTCAAGGCCTGATAAACATGTATTTCAAAAATATTGCTGAATAAGTCCAAAGTAATCTAATTGGAGACAATTAGATAAAGAAAGTTCCATTTTATTTGAATAGTAATTTAATTCTAGTATTACTCTAATTGCAGGAATAAGTAACAGGGTTGTAAATCAATGCAAATGTTCGGAGTTTTGGCTCAAGCGTGCATGCTAGCTGTGTTAGTTGCTGTGCTAAGTGGTCAAGAACAAACCTGGCTATATAATAAAAAAAAGTAATATTAATGTCTTTTCATGATAATATGAGTAACAGGGTTGCAATGTTTTAAGTGACACTCCCATACGGCTGGAAATATTGATAAATATTGAAAAACTGAAGCGGGGATTTACCTTAGGTCTACGCATGGTCAGAGAGAGATTTAAAAAAAAACAAAAACAAAAAACAATTTTAGGGGGGTACTCAATAGTTATTTGGTACTTTCAGAATCACTTTTACTACAGCTAGTTCCATTTTGTCTCAGGACAACTATACTTTACACAACAAGTCCATGTTTTCCTGTATTTTCTGCATGACCCACATACAGGTATGTAACATCTTTGTTTTGTTTCCTCATCAGCTCTTTATGGCCTTTCCATATGTGTGTTCAGAGCGAAAGCTGCCTGAAGAAGACTACGTCATCCTTGTTGACAGTCTCAACGAGGCGGAATTTCATAAACCTGACTATGGGGACACCATTGCCACCTTCATCACCAAGATCGCCTCCAAATTCCCCCTCTGGCTCAAGCTGGTGGTCACAGTGAGGACGGGGCTCCTGGTGAGTGCCATTCACAGAGGAAAAAAACCCTGTAATGTAAACAATCAGCCCATAGACGACAAAGGCTACTCACAAAAAATTGGGGGATTTTGGACTTTCGGGTTAGATTGTTTGTCCCCTGCGATTGGCTGGCGACCAGTTCAGGGTGTACCCCGCCTCTCGCCCGAAGATAGCTGGGATAGGCTCCAGCACGCCCGCCACCCTCGTGAGGATGAGCGGCACAGAAAATGGATGGATGGTTTGCATGATTTGCCACTCGAAATCAAACTGAGGGAAGCGTTTCCATTGCATGCTACATGCCATTATCTCCCTTCAGACTCTACGGTTAGATGTTTGACATACAGTATTACTGCCATGGTATAGCCATTGCGGCTTTTGGTCCATGGCGCCTTTGCCCAATCCGCTCGCAAATCCCGGCAAACAGAGGCTGCATCTGTCAAAAGCCGAAGCCAAAAACTCCAAATGCTGTATGGATTACAGCGTGAATGGATGTCAATGCTACGGGGAGTCGGTTGCGAGTCTGCAGCTTGTCAAGCAGCCAGTCGGTTATATAATTGAATTAGTGATTTGGAATGCTCTGAACGCACGTTCGCTATGACGCATTACAAGTCAGCAGGCATTACATACTGAAGGATGAAGACAAAAGACACTGCTACTAAATTCTCACTTTCCACAGTCATTCTGAGACCTTGTTGGAGTTTGATCTATTTATCAATAGAAAACGTTGCTCATTGTTTTGAACAGTGGCAGGTGGTTCAGTTCCTATCAGGGCCTAACTTAATCCCACCACTATCACGTCGCAATTATAGAAAGCATCAATACTACACAAAAGCACAATAGAACAGTGCACAACCGTGCCATGTACATCATCTGGAGCAGCTCACGATCAATATTTATTTAATAGCATGACAAAAATTGGTCACGGGGGAGGGGAACTGAACCCTAGCATCAACAACGAAAAAAAAAAACATGTCTTAATTGCTCTGACCAACCAATCAGAGGATGGAAAAATGCTGACATCGTTGAGGGAAGGCATTCTGGTCCTGTGAGGACAAATTTGAAATCCAATTGGCTAAAGAAAGATTTCCATAAATTAGTTGAAGTTACGTAGGCCAGCGCTACTGATTGTGAAAGCATGGGCATCCACATACATGTATGTTGGGAACACATTTATACAATTTCATGGAACAAATATTCGAATTTTGGTTGTACATTTAAGTCAACGGCTTTGAAACTGTGAAATCCACAATTCAATTGCCTCGCTGCCTCGAACGGCTTGCGGGTGGCAAGAGAGGGGATGAAAATGCGCGTATCTCAGAGGAGCCTGTGAGCCGCGCTGCTGCCGCTTGAGTCATTGTCACACGATTCACTGTGCTGTATCCCGTGGGCTCTGCGTGACTCAGAGACATCTGAGCAATGACTCCCGATTTAAGTGCCTTTAGTTAAGGCGCAAAGGACCCGGCCTACAATTCATTTAAGGCCGAGTCCCCGTGTGACGCCCCCGCCTCAACGAGAAAATAATCACAACTGGAAAATGTATAAATGTTGAGTGTGAGGCTTGAAGTTGGAATGGAGAAGAAATGGAAATACGGTGCTACCTCGGCTAACCCGACCGACTCAACTCAGCAATCGCTACTCGCTTCGCAACAAGTAGCACTTGGGTCGATAGTGAACAATTCGTCCAAAATGACTTATTGCTACTCCCCGTTGATATTTTTTTTTCCCCTTCTGGAAAACTAAACATAAAACAAAGAGAATTACTCGTTGTGTATTTTAAACAACCGCATGTCTTTGCATTATACGAACGTTCGCTAGCTTAATGCTAGCACACAATACAAAACACCATAAGCACGCTAACAAAACTAGCATGGATTTTGCAGTAGCTTAATTCAACCCTTGTGAAATGTCTTTGTGTACGATGCACGTCTGTGTTATACTGCCTCTTAGAGGCCAAGATGCACACAACAGAAGAAGCAAGATGATTTTAGATATGATTTATGATTTAGATATGTTACTTGGTCACGGAACAAATGAAACTCGTAATTTAAGATGCCACGGTATGTAAAATGTAAATATGTAACATATCTCTTAATTTGGGAATTTTATGAAAGGTGGAATTGGAATTTTCTGAATCTTTTGACCTCTAAATGATGAGCAGATAATGAGTAGAATAATAATGATTTGAAAAAAAAACCCAAAAACATTTTCAACACTCTCTATTGGTCAATAATTTGACAACATAACATACCCACGTGGGCACTGACCAATAGTATTGACTTGTGAAAGAATATGAAAGTGACAAATTTGGACATCGGATGTTTTGGCATCAGTATGCTATAATTGCATTTTGTTTCTCTCTTTCAGGAAATAACCACCCCGCTCCCGTTCTCCGGCATCTCATTGGACATCCTGCCCGACAGCAGCGACTTGGGAGCCGACCTGAGCGACTACATCCATCACCGGGTGAGCGGCAGCGCCCAGATCGCCGCCAACGTCACCACGCCCACAGGCTCCGCACCTGACCCGCTGCTCCTCAGCAAGTTCAGCAGTCACCTGACCACACGCAGCAACGGCTCCATCCTCTACCTTCAGCTGACCCTGGATCTGTTCCACAAAGGGCATTTGGTGCTGAAAGGGGGAAACTACCTGGTTGTGCCCGTGTCCCTGTCAGAGGTCAGACAGTTATTAGTTCTCAGTGTGGGTGCTCTTAAAACAGTGTGTCCAAACTTTTACTTGAAGTGAGAGTGATTTTTTTTGGGGGGGGTATGAGTCAAGTCAGAGGTTTTTGGGCGTGTATAAGAGGTGCTTTGGTGAGTGTGAAAGATTTTATGTGTGTGTGTGTGTGAGAGACAGAGATTTGTTTGTTGTTATGATGTTATTTGTCGGGTGTGAAAATCATTGGAGTGTGTGAAAGGTTTTTTGGTGTGTGAATTTTTGCGTGAGAGGTTTTTTTTTTGTGCATGTGGAAGTTTCCTTTGTGTGTATTTTAGCGAAGCAAACCAAAGCAAATGTATTCATATGGCGCATTTCATACACAAGGTAACCCAATGTGCTTTACATGATTAAAAGCATTTAAAGACAAAGAAAAAAAACCCAGCTCATGAACATTTAAAACAAAGAGGGGGGAAAAAAATACAATTAAAACAGCGTACAGTGCAAGAAATATCATTTAAAAGTGGAAATGCTCTAAAAAGCATGGGGAAAAAGAAGAGTTTTTAACCTACACTTTAAAACATGCACACTTGGGGGTGACGTCACTTCTGTTGGCAACTTCTTCCATTTGTGTGCAGCATTATAGCTAAATGCTGCTTCACCATCTTTGCTTTGGACTCTGCGCTCCACTATTTGACCTGAGTCTGTCGATCTCGGAGCCATAATCATGTTCAACCTATATTTAATTGAATACACTACAAAGGCAATATATTTAATGTTCAAACTGATAAACTTGATTGTTTTTAGCAAATAATCATTAACTTAGAATTTTATGGCTGCAAGATGTTCCAAAAAGCTGGGACAGGTGGCAAAAAAGACTGAGAAAGTTGAGGAACACTTCAGAAAAACAATGTCAGTAAATACAGTTCGGCACTACATCCATGCCCGTGACCTTCGATCCGTCAGGCGGCACTGCATCAAAAACCGACAACAATGTGTAAAGGATATCACCACATGGGCTCAGGAACACTTCAGAAAACCAATGTCAGTAACTACAGTTCGGCGCTACATCCGTAAGTGCAACTTGAAACTCTACTATGCAAAGCAAAAGCCATTTATCAACACCCAGAAACACCGCCGGGTTCTCTGGGCCCGAGCTCATCTAAGATGGACTGATGAAAAGTGAATAAGTCTTCTGTGGTCCGACGAGTCCACATTTCAAATTGTTTTTGGAAATTGTGGACGTCGTGTCCTCCGGGCCAAAGAGGAAAAAAGAACCATCCGGACCGTTATGGACGCAAAACATCTGTGATGGTACGGGACTGTGTTAGTGCCAATGGCATGGGTAACTTACACATCTGTGAAGGCACCATTAATGCTGAAAGGTACATACAGGTTTTGGAGAAACATATGCTGCCATCCAAGCGACATCTTTTTCATGGACACCCCTGCTTATTTCAGCAAGACAATGCCAAACCACATTCAGCACGTGTTACAACAGCGTGGCTTCGTAGTAAAAGAGTGCGGGTACGAGACTGGCCTGCCCGCGGTCCAGACCTGTCTCCCATTGAAAATGTGCGGCGCCTTTATCAAGCGTAAAATACGACAACGGAGACCCCGGACTGTTGAACAGCTGAAGCTGTACATCGAGCAAGAATGGGAAAGAATTCCACCTACAAAGCTTCAACAATTGGTGTCCTCAGTTCCCAAACGTTTATTGGATGTTGTTCAAAGAAAAGGTGATGTAACACAGTGGTGAACATGACCCTGTCCCAGCTTTTTTGGAACGTGTTGCAGCCATAAAATTCTAAGTTAATGATTATTTGCTAAAAACAATAAAGTTTTATCAGTTTGAACATTAAATTCAATTAAATATAGGTCGAACATGATTTGCAAATCATTGTATTCTGTTTTTATTTATGTTTAACACAATGTCCCAACTTCATTGGAATTGGGGTTGTACAATACATTTCATTTACTTTTATTTAATGGTTTAAGTAAAAGTCATTTGTTTTGTTCAACCAAGTTATGATCCCAAATGTGTTCAGAGCGTGATGTTGAGTGTGCGCAGGAAAACAACAAATCTCTAAGAAGAAAACGCCAGAGGATTTCAGAAATTTGTTGATGAACGAGGCCCAATGTTCACCAAAAAACAAAAGAAAACAACCGCCGAGCAACACAGGGGACTGCCATTGTTCCAAAATGTTTCACACAAAATAGAACACATACACAAACCTGACAAATCTCTGATCAAGGATGAAAGATTTCGAAAGGGCACGAAAATAGCTCCCAGCGAATGACTGACGCGTTTTGATGTTGCGTCATGAAATAGTATGAAAGACCGAAGCTGATGAGCAAGGCCTGAAAACTGACAACTTCTTGACTGGATAACATGTTTGCATGCTTGCCGTGCTAAATGCGATGAATTTGTATTTTTATCAGAATTGTGTAAGTGCTGAAGAACTTATTCTCCCCAAATCCCCCAATTTCTTATTTACCGCCTTCTCCCACATTTCTCGGCCGACGCGAACCATTCCAACTCCAAGTCTCGCGTTCTATATTTCAATGATGTGATGAATTTCACAACATTTCAGTGCAGTCGCAGCTCTTCAGCATTCACAGACAATTAACCCTTGGTAACAAAAAGAGTCCCAAAGGCTTCAGCAACATCCCCTCATCTAAACCCCCCAATTTGATTTGTGTCCATATCTTGTTATTGTTAGGATGTTTAACTACAGCATGTGTCGTCAGTGAAATTTTTTTTTGACCTGTGAACCTGGGTTAGGTGTACATGCTGATGTGCCGCGTGAGCTTCCCGGACAAAGACGTCTTCGAGCGAGTGCTTCCGGTGCTGAATGTTGCCCTGGCGTCGCTGCACCCGCTGACGGATGAGCAAATGTTCCGGACGCTCAATGCGGGCAGCGTTAGGGGGGAGCTGGAGTGGAAGGACTTTCACCAGAGATTAGACAGCCTGGCTGGATTCATGGTGAGCAAAATCGATTTCTTCCGTTAACATTGATTGTTGAAACGGAAGAACAACAGTAAAGTGCCATGAGAAATAAAATAATGTAGCTATATTGAGGGATAATAATTTTTAAAAAAAATCAATCTGACCATTATAAATGGTTACCCCTTATATGTTTATGATATTTGGTATAGGTAAGCACCACGCTCCTGTTACTTACATGTACAAGGAAGGGCAGTTCAGGGGACGTCTGCCGTTTGGGAAGTCCACTAATGTGTCTTGCTGTTGCCGGCAGGTGAGACGCAGAGATGGCACACGCATGCTGTGCCATCCCTCCTTCAGAGAGTGGCTGGTTTGGAGGGCAGATGGCGAAAGCGCCGACTTCCTCTGTGACCCAAGGTCAGCTGAACAACAGAATACTTGTTTATCACAGGGGATTCCGTTCCAGTGAGGTCAGAATCTGCATCATAGAAAGTTTTTAAGAATTGTCTTACTCCTCCCGTACACTTTAAATACATTTGAACTTATTAAAACGCACTTTTGAAATATCCTTAGCACCTGTTCTCACTCTGTTGCTGTCAAAAAAATGGGTATATCGCATCGTATAACATCACTTTAAGGAAACAAAAAGAAGACTCGCTCGCACGGTAAAACTGACAACAAAAGAGAATATAATATTCCATATTTAAACAGCAAAATGTTTCACCAAACCACTGAATTTCCTCTAATGAAAGTCTGCTAGCTTAATGTTAACATACAATGTTAAGCGCCACAGAGGAGCTCACGAAAATGAGCATAAAAGTAATTAGAAACCTTCAAACAACTGCTACTTTAACACACATGGAGCAGCAACACATACAAACCGAGCATAGAACATAGAACTCACATGTATTATCTCTGCTCTGTTTTGCGATATAGCAGGGGGCGTGAACAATAAACCATGATATAGTGGCGGTTCGCTGTAGTCTCATATTGTGGTGCGATGCGTCACAACATGTGTTTGTGTATCCTGGCGACAAAGCACTGATGAAATTGCACGCGTGTCTGCAGGAGCGGCCATGCTCTCCTGGCGTTCATGTTCTCCAGACAAGAGGGCAAGTTGAACCGTCAGCAGACCATGGAACTGGGACACCACATCCTCAAGGCTCACATATTCAAGGTGAGCAAGTCTGTGGACTCAGTCCCTCTTTAACGTCTGCCAGGGTCAAACACGTATACTGCAGGTCAGTGTTTGCGGTCCTTTATTGAGCGGAGACGCATATTTCAAAATAGAAAATTCTCACGGCACACCACTAACCAAAAAATGTCACGAAAGGTCTTGATACTGAAATAATGACGATCTCGCCTCAATTTACTCACAAATCGACTTAGTGTGAAATCTGGACCTGTTGAGTTGAACGCACACTATTCTGTTGTAGGAATTCTAAGAGCTAGATACCCAGGTTTCTGCCATCGAGTGGAAAAGCATTGAATTGTTCTGCCCGTCGAAATGCTTTCTTACGCAATTCCGCATTTTATTTCCGCGCATATATGCCACTAAAATGCTAAACGGCTGAAATTCTCTCATACGACGCTTGCATTCACAGGGTCTAAGTAAGAAAACCGGGGTGTCCTCCACTGTCCTGCAGGCCATGTGGGTGAACTGCAGCACGGACAGCCTCTCTGCTGCACTCGGATCCCTGAGGAACCTCTACACACCTAACATCAAGGTGACGCTTGACACGCTTTGGACTGCGGAATAGCAGAGATTTTCCAAGTTGGGAACTGACGAGAATTCATGGGAATAAACATGAAAAAAGCAGGAATTTGCTCAATTGAATGTTGCCTATTAATAGGGAATTGGGATATATTTTAGCATAAAAAAATTACATTAGAAGTAAAGGTACCTTAATTTACAAGTGCCCCAATTTAGGAGTTTTCGGGGTACTCGGTTGATTAAAACCAAAATCTTCATGTTGTGTGCCAAAATGGTTGTTATGAGTGAGCTTTAGGTATTCAATGCCGCTCAAGTGAAGTGAAAACAAAACCAATTGAGATACAGTAATGCCCTCGCATGTGGGCAAGGAGACCTATTTCACGTGGGTGGCAAAACAAATCTTTGATATATGCTTGAATATGATAACGTTCTTTTCATAAATGACCCTCAATTTCCAATGAATTCCCATTGAAAGTTTCCAATTTGGAATGTTTAGAAAACAAAACGAGAACTAATTCAAGGAACATGAAGAAGACACAAACAGTGCTTTGAGTTTGACACCTAAGTCTATAACATAACGTGAACGCACTGTAAATGTTCTCGTCTTCCTCCTGTAGGTCAGTCGTCTGCTGATGCTGGGCGGCGCTAATGTGAGCTGGTGCACGGAGGTGGTGGGACACGCCCCCATCCTGGGCGTCCACGCCCACTTGGGGCACGTGGAGATGGTGGGCCTGTTGACGGAAATGGGCGCGGCCCTCGACGTGAGCACAGACAGCGGCATGACGCCTCTGTGCTTGGCGGCGGCTGCAGGACACGCCGGCGTCATCGGCCTGCTCTGCAAGAAAGGGGCCAAGGTCCGTACCATCGCAGCCGTTTCAGCATTGAGTCCATATCCGCGATAAACAGCTAAAGGTTCATGTACTGGTCCGCTCTTTGTCCTCACTAGTAAGACAATGCAGCACACTAGGAGACCAACTCTGTCTTACTAGTCGTGCTTTTTCCACTACTAATGCCACTTTTGGTCTACTAGTACGACCTTAAGATGGATTTACTTGATATTGAATAAGTGGGCCTCGTAGTGTTACTATTGGAGTACAGTAGTTTACTAACAAGGTCTACTGTAATTGTGTGCTCTTTGAACAAAAGTGGCACTAGTAGCAGGCAATTTTTTTTTTACTAGTAAGACATTCTACTAGTGCACCCTAGTTGTTCTACTACTGCCCTGAATTGTCTTATTTTTAGAGTACTAGTACATGGACTTTAAGCTGGATAGCGATAACAAACAATCAAGGATACCTTGATTGGGTAGTAAAACAACTACGTTACTAGTGATTCAGAACTGCACAATATGAAAACTGCACGCAACAAGTACTACTAGTGACATATACTGTAAAATTCTACTCGTTAAAATCCATTGCTTAACTAGTAGTGCGCAGATGTCAACTAGTGCAGTTTTGCCTCATTAGTAACATGTAGTTGTCCTGGTCGTGTGCTTAACTTTTCCTCCAGTGTGCAGACATGTCATAAAGTAGTGGGAAAGAAATGCTATTAGTAAGACTAGCGTGCTGAATTGTCTTACTAGTGAGGACAAATGGTGTACCAGTCCATGAGTCTGAAGCTGGATATCCAGAATACGGACTAAATGCTCTAACGGCTTTCCATGCCCATCTGTTCGGGGGCCCTCGGCAATTGCCTGGCCTGCCTGCCCTGTTGCAGCGTCTATTGTGGGAACCAGATGACAACAGCAGGCCTCCTTTAGGCCGGCGTGTTGGAAGCGATGGCCAGGACCGGCATAAATCCCTCTGTGTGCTCCTCTACTGCCAGGTGGGCCAAGCTGATAAGAATGGCCAGTGCGCGCTGGTCCACGGCGCACTGAAGGGCCACACGGAGATCATCATCATCCTGCTGGGCCAGGATTGGGGCCCCGAAAACCCCGCCGATACACAGCAGCAGCAGACGATAACTGGGAAACATCAGGCCGTGCAGCAGGCGGTCACGGCCGCAGCAAGCGTAGGACACACACAGGTACACAACACCATTGGCAAAGTCATCTTTTGTGTACCGCAGTTTCCCAACCTTTAGTAAGCCAAGGCACATACAGAAAAAAAAAATCTCAAAAAGTGTATATATATATATATATATATATATATATATATATATATATCGAGTGGTGCCTCAACTAACTTCACAACAGGCAGCGATTCTTCAACAAAGAGGCTTAGCAGCACAGTGTCCATTGAATTGGAGCAACAAATGTGGCAACAACTGTTTATTTTATTACATTGTATTTAATCGTTATTGCTGTATGTTTTTATAAAGTACTATATAATAGAGTGCTATTTTTCTTATTGACAAACACATGAGAAACATTTTTTTGTTAGTTTTTTGGGGAAGGATGTACCGGATTAATGGCATTTCCATTCATTTCAATGGTGGAAGATGATTTGAGATACAAATGTTTTCAATTACAAGTCTCGTCACAGAACAAATTTAATTTGTATCTCAACACACCAGTGTACAGCGAAGCCCTGCATATTCGGGTTTTGCCATTTGAAAATTCACAGATTTATTTTAATTTTTTTTAATTGAAAAACTCACCTATTTACTATTTTTGCGCTCAAGCCAAAGCAATAGCAGCTTTGGCACCATCTGGTTTTATCTTGGGGCCAAGCCACTATGTTGAAGCGAGTTGAAGAGCTTCATTTCGACAAAAAAAAAAAAAAAAAAGCATTTGCGAGCATCTTGTGGCATGTACAAGCAATTACGGGACAGTGTACATTGATGGCAACACGTGGATACACAGGTGAATTGGACCTTCTGCCATTGAGTGGAAGAGCATACGATTGTTTGCCTGTCACTATACGTCGCTGCCATAGAAAGACAAAAAAATGATACGTTAATTGTAGTAAATAAATGGCAATTGTCTGACTAGTTAAGTGAAATTGGATCATTTCTTGGAGAAGTGTTTGGGAATCACTGATGGAGAACATAGTGTCTGTCCTTGTTATCGTTATGATGTTGTTTTTCTCCGTGCACAACGAAACTAGGAGGAGACTAAATTGTGTTGTTTTTTTTTGTTTTGTTCTGCAGGTGGTGAAAAGATTGCTGGACTTGGAAGATGAACAGCTGGCAGTGCAGATGGACACTCACGACTCCCTCTGGGGAGAAACGGGTGCGTTTTCTTCTATCGCTCACATCTATTTAGCATTCTCTCTTCTGTCTGTGAGTCACTTTCTTCCATTTGACCCACCTGACATAGAATTGTGGGCTATATAAAAATCCTCCCTCACTGGATGTGCATGAAAGGCAAAGTTATTTGACTGAAATGGTTGAAAACAATTAGTCGTAGCCAGAATTCAGCAAAAAAATCGAAGTTTAGGTCCATTTCCTGAACGCATTGGAGAGGAGGTCTGCGCCATCTATGCTCGCAGCTCCATTAGAGAGTAATTCTATTACACTGTACTCTCCAGCGCCACAGTGATGAGATAGAAAGCTTGTTTGCATGAAGCAAAAAAAAACTCAAATGTTCTCATTTTCATGACCATTAATCTTCCTTGGGCTTGAGAAATATTGGCAGTGCTATTATAGATGCGCACACATTCAGCTTCAGCCAATTTTGGACAGTCACTTCCAGAGCCCCCATGCTCAGACTTATTCATAATTTGGTGGCATTTTATTGTCCTGTTAGGTCACTGCGGTCTGCTGACTGCCTTTAAGTTACTGGCCGTCACACAAGATGAAAAAGTAAAAGGTGATAGAGCCTTGTGGGCCGCTGCTCCCAAATTGCCGACTGTGCAATTGAGGATTACTCAGAGCTAAGAGCTTTCTCGTCAGGGAACATTTTTAGGTTGGAATCGTTCAAGAGATGTGGAAGGAGGCAGCAAATCTTTCTTAAATTAGGAATGGTATTGGGAAAAAATGGAAAGGCAGTTAAAAACACATTTTTGTAGCCAGGCGTTCCAGTAAGACGTGGTTGTTATGATTTTTCTTTTCCTGTAATAACAGTATATTTGTGATTCTGGAATATTTGTAAATGTAACCACATACTTTGCGAGGCCTCTCTTTTGAGAATTGCTCCATTATATAAAATAGAGAAGGCAATTTCTGGCGTGTGAATGCTGAACGCTAGTGGAGCATTCAGAGTCGAAAGCACACATGGTGAATGAAGCAGCATGTACAGTAGCACACAAATGAAATAAGTCAGCTCCAAGTGTGAATGTATGGTTTGTTTTGAATTATTATTTTTTTGAATAATTCTTGTAAGCTGCCTTTTATTTTTCTTCTCTTTTTAAATGTCTTTCGGTTTGTTTTGAATGTTTTTAATCATGTAAAGCACATTGAGTTAGTTACTTTGTGTACGAAATGTGCTATAATAAATTTGCCTTGCCTTGAAGAGCTAAAACTACATTGAAATGTTTAATTAATTGAATAGAAATGTGGATTGTAAGAATTGAAGTTGTAATTGTCAGTCAAGAAATGTGGAAGGAGTTAAATATGTAGCTCTTAATTTGGTCATTTTACCGTGTAGTGTGGAACAAATAGTAATGTGTAAACAAGTCCCCAAGATGACTCAATGAGCTTAATACAAAAATGGGTCTTGTTTTTCCATCTAATTCGCTTGGACGGGTTTTTTTTTTTGTGTGTGCAGAAAATGTGAAATGGTATTTTTGTAATGTAATTCCTCACGTGAAGAATTTGAATCGTTTCAAGTTTGAATGGTCTGAATCGGCTGTAATACACGGAAGCAGAAGAATGTCAACAAAGTGGGCTGACTAATAATACAAATATTATGCAAAATAACGTTGTATGCGCTTAAGAATTCACCAAAAAATAAAGCATACTTATTTACAGCGAAAAGGTGATGTCGTCGCTGCTTCTTCAGCGTGCGTACTGGATGAGAACATGTCACGTAACACTGCCCAAGCTTTTCCTTGCAGCGCTAATTATGATAAACTGCTGCTCCCTTCAGCTTCTCCTTCTCCCCCCATGATGAATTGTTCTCCGCGTCACGTCATCACGGCACTTTCTCTTTTCAGTGCTGAGTGCAGCGGCAGGCAGGGGGAGGATGGAGGCGTGCGTGCTCCTTTTGGACCGAGGGGCCGGGCTAGAAGTGCCCAACCGCAGAGGGATGGTCCCCCTCCTCAGCGCGGCCAAACACGGACACGCACAGGTGACAAGACGCACACAGTATTCCTCTGCATTGATTTTCTGCTACAGTAAAACTATTATTTTGGTTCCAACTTGGTGCCCAGGAACTATGTCGAAGTGGGTTGAGGAGCTTCATCTAGATACAAGTAGTGGTTTGCCGCCATCTTGTGCTATCTTGGTGCTGAGGAACTATGTTGAAGTGAATTAAAGCGCTTCATTTCAATTTAAAAAAAAAAAAGTGCTTTGCTGCCATCTTGGTGCCAAGAAACTATGTTGAAGTGGGTTGATTAGCTTCATTTAGACAAAAGTAGTGCATTGTTGCAACTTTGTGGCATCTTGGTGCCAAGGAACTACGTTGAAGTGAATTGAGAAGCTTCATTTAGAATAAAGTAGAGATTTGCCACTATCTTTTGGCATCTGTGCGAAGGGGCTACTGTATGTAGTTTTGTTCAGACAAAAGTAGTGCTTTGCTGCCATCGTGGTGCCTAGCAAGTATGCTGAAGTGAGTTGAGGATTTTCATTTCGACAAAAGAAGTGCGTAGTCACCATCTTGTGGCATCTATGGGCAATGACCTTTTGGTGGGCATCCCAGATTTTCGCTATTTGTGGCTGGTCTCAGCCACTGGTTTTCCACTGGTTTTCCCAGTCATGGCAGCCTTCTGAGGGAAACGCGTCGTACGACACCCCGGAGATAAGAGCACAGTCAATGTTTAGTCACTCCCAAATGTATAATAGAGACGCTTGAGAAGTATTCTTTGAATAACCACTGCGTACATTGCTTTTGCTCTATGGTTGTCGTTCCTTCTTGAAAGAACAGTCATATCAAATATAAAGCTTACCCTCGTCCGCTGGATATTATTAAAGTAAATTCAACGTACATTTTTCTTCTCGCGTCAGGTGGCAGAGTTGCTGCTGAAACACGACGCGGACGTCAGTGTGTGCGACAAGCAGGGCCGTACGCCGCTCATGCTGGCTGCCTCCGAGGGCCACGGCAGCACCGTGGAGATGCTGCTCTCCGAGGGTGAGCATCTTCATTGGTCCCAAAATGATTTAGTTACGATAAATGATGTATCTTTGTTCATCGATCCGTGTCAGTGACCTAGAGGGACAGGCACAACGATTAAATGATCTTCCACTCGATGGCCGAAGGTACAATTAAGCTGCGCATGCACCTTTACTTACAAGTGCCCAAAATTTACAATCTTTTTTTTTTTTTTTTTTTTAAGTTATGAGCCATCGCTTGGTCAATCTTTTTGCTTCGTGTTGCGAGCCAAAATTTTCATCTCTTCACAACGAACAGTATTTACGCTTTCTGTGCTATAGCGTTGATTTCCGCAATAAAGGATCAAATATGTTCCAGAACTGCTGCACATACTATCCGTTCAAATTGAAGGACGTCCACTTCTATGGGTTTCTGTGAGTCTTCCAGTCTCTCAGTAAAAGACTACTGCTCTGTCTCACGTACTGCAATTAGGCGCCTGCGTGTCTGCTGCGGACCAGGAGGGTCTGACTGCAGCGAGCTGGGCCTGCATGAGGGGCCACAAAAGTGTCCTGCAGCCTCTGGTGGACGCTGGCGCGGACCTGAACCAAGCAGACAGGCAGGGACGCACTCCTCTCGACCTCGCCGCCCTGAACGGAGATGCTGATACAGTGGGTGTCGTGCTGAATTGATCATATTGCACCTTTAACAACACCGGATAACAAGTTTTCTTTGGAATTTGAACAATGCGGTCCACCAAACTTGAATGTTAATACACAATAGGACGAAAGTGTGGAGATGCTCCTCCTACTAGTGGAATTGGTCAATTGTTCAGCCTGTTCTCATGAGAAGATGGTAGCATTTTGTACTAAAAATAATAGTTGTTAGAAGAATATCCAGTTGCAAGAAAAGGTATGTGGAATTACGTGGACTTCAGCAAAAATTGCTCATAAAATGTGTTCTGATCTTCATTTAAGTCACAACAATAGACACTCTCTGCATGAATTAATAGCACAAACAAGTATGTTTCTATGGTTTTAATGAAAACAAAGTACACATCACAGTGAGGGTGCAAAAAAGTATGTGAACGAAAGTCCACTCGCATTGTGCTAACAATGAGAAACATCATAGATAGGCTAACGGAAATTTGCATGGATTTTATGGTAATTATAAAACCTTCAAAAAACTGCTACGTGAACACGCATATGGAGCAGCAACACACACAAACGGCATACAGCTTTGTTGGGGAACTTCTCTGCCTCATATTGCTCTTAATTAGGCTGCATTTCTTCCAACATTGTACGACACTCAAGGTAAACAACTACATTCGTACACCATATTGAAAAAAAAAAACATCGCTTAACATTCTGCTATGTAGTGAGTGATGTATCAATTTGCAGCAGTAATCAATAATCCAACAATGTTGTGAGAATTTGAATTGAATGAAGCAAGCCAGCGAGCTGGTGAATTAACTGTAATGTTATTTTTCATTGTTGATGAGGATACAATGAAAGGTTTGGCTAAAGTGAACAGAGAGTCACTTGCGTGAGGATGTTTCTCTGCGCGGCTAGGTGCACTTTCTGCTTGAACACGGTGCGGCGCTAAGGAGGATGGAAAACAACGGAAGCATAGCTGCAGAGCGGACTGTTGGCTGCCAGAATCCGGCCCTGGTGGCCTCGCTACTCAAAAAAGGCTCCAGGATGGGTACGTATATCAGCTTTCCAATTGAATCCTACATGAATGTAGTTTTTGCTCCACAGGGACAAGGTTGCAAACATACAGACATCCTCTTCCCCATTCTCACTTTTCACCTTTCTCCATTCTTCATCAAGCACAAGGCTACAGAACGGCACCGCACGATCGATCAGGTAGGCCATTTCTGCAAGTCATGCAGACAACTTGAGACCCATGAGAAATATTAGTGACCTTCTTAGCAGGTCACGCCACATGGGCCATGGCTTCCACCAAACCAGACATCCTCCTCATCCTGCTGCAGAAGCTCATGGAGGAAGGGAACATGCTTTACAAGGTACTTGCAGCTCAGCGGTTACCTCCACAAAGAAGGTTATGTCTCCAGCTTACTTTTGATGTATCAACATTGATATTTATTTATTTAATTTTTGGGGTCCAAGATAGATTTATTTTAGCTTACATCTCTACCGCCGTAGTTTGAATGAGTGAAGTGTCAGGCGAAAAGACGATGTTACGTCAGGCAACGCTGGCCGTAATTTACGTTTCACCACGTTGAAGTTGATACAAAAACAGGCGTGGTGGAAATTCAGACATGGTTAACATGGGACTGGCTAGTGAATTGATTTTTCTGTTGCTCATATTAATGGCACAGACATGCTCTTTTGATGGTAACCCCACCAAACGTTTTATACAGTGTGAGACAATGTCTTCCACAAAGCCAACGATGGAGGTTTGAAGAATCTTCCCTGTACTGCTGGATTAAGGAAATCGAAAAATGTCCAAACGTTTTGGTGTATAACTGCCAGCGGAACCCCCAAAAAGTTTTTGTCACGGTTTAAGTTCAGCGGTAGTCAATCGCTTTTCTACCACCCCGAAATATCCTTGGCACCTAATGTTTACAAACGTCTTGAAACGGTCAATTCAGATGATGTTTGTGTAGGAAAAGAAGAAAAAGGCCATTCAGTTTTCCATCCATTTCTCTCGCTTCTTGTGCGCCAAGCAGAAGGGACGTATGAAGGAGGCCAGCCAGCGTTACCAGTACGCTCTGAGGAAACTGCCTCGGGAGGGCCAAGGGGAAGAGCTAAAAGGGCTCAAAGACCTGCGGGTGTCTCTCTATCTCAACCTATCCCGCTGTCGAAGGAAAACCAATGTAAGGTTGCGTCATGTACACTCAGGTTTAATAGCTGTAGGAAGCGACGGACGGCAAAGTGTCTGTCAAGGTGAAAGAAAAATGTGAAGTCAAGTAGAAAATTGGGCTTTCGGGCAAAATGTCAGGATGAACCTGAAATGGATGCCCGAAAGCCCAAAATCCCAAACTCTGGTGAACTTAGTTTGAGCCTCCTTAAATGTTTGAATGCACTGTTCAATGTTTCAGCACTTTTTGCACAACTTGTTGTTCTCAAACGGCAAATTCACAACCGGTGTTCGATCCCGCTCATTTCCATTCTGCTCAACTGATTTTGTTGTTGTTGTTGTGAAAACGCAGGACTTTGGCATCGCGGAGGACTTTGCAACAAAAGCTCTGGACCTGAAGCCCATGTCCTACGAGGCCTATTATGCAAGAGCACGTGCCAAGAGGAGTAGCAGGTACAAAGATATACAACAGATCAAGTACAGAGAAGAATATGTGATGCAAATGTAATGTGCGGTGATCCCGTTTATCGCACGGGATACATTCCAGACCCGCCTGTGGTAGGTGAAAATCAATACAAATGTTGAACCAAACCAATGAAAATCCGCTACTTTGATGCTAACGTATAATGTGCAACGCCGTGCAAATATCAGCATAGATGTTACAGTAGCTATCAACCTTCAAACAACTGCTACTTTAACCCAAACACACTGGAAAAAGAGCATGCCACAGTACTCACAGGCATATATTCTCTCTGCTCTGTGTGTGGCGGGCAACTCTAAGTTCTGATTGCCTGTATACTTTTAACCCCGCTTAAAAAGCTGCGATATCGAGTGGGCGCGAACGATGAACCGCGTTATAGCGCGGGTTGACTGAATATTCAAATGTCCTCCCCAGGCAATTTGCTGAGGCGCTGGCGGACCTCCATGAAGCAGCACGAGTCTGCCCATCCAACCGGGAGATCCGCCGCCTGCTGGTACGAGTGGAAGAGGAGTGCACGCATCATCAGAGGATATCCAGCGGCAGCAACACGTCACAGAGTTACGACAGGGACCCTCACGGCCACCACTATCACCACACCCCTGAGGACGAGGCAGACGTGTGTTCACAGGGAAGCCTGGAGAGGCCGATCCCAGAGGAGCAGTCTGATGCACAGCGAGACGATGATGAGGAAGAAGGGGAAGAGCTGAGCCTGCAATGTGGAAAAGGCTCCGAATTTTGGCCTCTGAATCCGTACGGTCCAAACAGGACTCTGCCTGGAGGTGCGGCTTTTGGGTTAGCTGATCAGACGCCGTGTTTTCCTCAAGAGGAGTACGTTCAGAACCCGCTCTTTATGGACCTGCCTGACCCGCTTGTTACTGTCCACAAGCAAAGTCAAAACCAGAGCGGCAGGACTCATCTCCACTGCCACTCCCTGCAGTCCGGGGCCAGGGTGGGCGGCAGGCCTCTCTCTCTCTGCGGACCCTCCAGTCCTCTGCCGGGTAGACACATCTCCACCTCCCTGAGGCCCGCACCCGTGCTGGTCCTCGACGCGGAACATTCCGGGCTCAGCCCCACAGAACACTACCATCCCATGTCGCCGAGCAGCTCCTCCCCTCCGGGTCCCGTTCAAATGTACCAGCCCCGCTCGTCCAGCTTCTCCAGGGGATCTGACAGACTTTTGGCCCACTCAGTGGCTCTGGATGGCCTGGCACTTGCTCTGGGCTCTGTCGTGGAGGTCAGGAGGGAGGCTGGCGGGGCAGGAACAGCTGGATCGAGGGGTTCCAGTTCCAGTCAGGCCTCCAGTGGGAACCAGTCAGACAGCGGCAAGCAACAGGTGCTAGACCCACCGTGCCCCCTCAAAAGCAGCGGAAGCTTCAAGTCCAAAGGCGAGATGAAGCCGCGGCCCTTCATGGGGGTCATGGACAAAGCGGTGCGAGTCCAGAGCCAGCAGACCTCCGGTTTTGGCCGACAGGGGCAAGGAGGAGGGGGCGGGGAAAGTTTCAGCATGTCCGTCGTGGAGTTCCAGGGCTTGAACAATGACTACAAGCGTTCTTCCTTCCAGGAACCGCTCACTGGGAGTCAAGCCAGCAGCCAGCAGAGTCAGGACTTCAGAGAGCGGCTCCACCAGCGAGAGGCAAGAGCCGCCGTGTCGTCCCATCTACGTTTTCCCGATGGGAGACGCAGGCAGGCGAGTCTGACCAGAGACAACCCAACGCTGCATATGGCGCCCATCAAGCCCAAACGCTCCTTTATCGAGTCCAATGTCTGAATCGTTTGTCAAAGCGCAAGAAGAAGAAGGTCCCACACAAGGTAGCGAGTGTGCAAGCCTGTGTGTCGCCTTGTGCTGCAGCGTCGGATTTGCAAACTAGAGCCAACCAGTGCTCTGCTTCTGCTTACATGTTTACAGCTAGCGCACCAGTGTATTAAAGATATATACCTTAAGTAGGATTTTCAAACAAGTAGTACATTATCTAAATGGTAGTCCTTATAGACCAATTCAGGATGTTTGTAAACAATATGCACCAGGATACTTCCGGGTGGCACAACGCGAGAGACCTGAACTCAAACGATGACAAAAACTTGTTGATTTTGGGGTTACGCTGGCCGATACACACCAAAACGTTTAGGTCATTTTTGAATTACGTCAAAAAAAAAAAAATATTAATACACTAGAACCTTTAGGTGAGGAGGATAAGGCGAGTGGATGTCGTAAATAGTTGTACAAAGAAGATAGATAGCAAGACTGCCTGGTGGCGGAGTAGCCACTCCGAAAGGGGACCGACTGAGAATCAAAGCTCCATCATCAGACGTTTTCTCACAGGTATGTAGAAAACAGGCTCATTTACAAATTAAGGTACCGTAGTATGCGAGCCTTTAGGCTAAATCTACCGTGACCAAGGTTGAGGCATTTCATTTATTGATATCTTAATGAGCCAGTCCCTCAATCTTCTTTTCCTTTCGTCCCTCAATAATAAAGTTCAATCTGAGTTTCCACCATGTTTATTTTCTGAATCTACTTACCTATTGAAATTTACCTTTTGACTGGACCGGAAGGTGTTTGTTCTCAAGCAGTTTATCTCGCATAACATCTTCCTTATGGCAGTAGATAAGACTTTCCCGCAAAGCGCAAGAAAAATCATTCCTTCAAGCCATTTACAGTGGTGCCTCAGTTTTTCAATTCGTTTTTTCGCTTTTACTTGCAAGCGCAGACTTGACATACAAGCGCTGCATGGAGGTACTGACTCAACTCACTTCACAAGTAGCAGTGTGGCAGATAAAATTATAAGCAATTTTTTGAAAAATAGGCTTAAAGCTGTTTATTGCCACTCCCAGTTAAAATTGACTGTATAAACTAAACACGAAACGAAGAGAATTACGCTTTGTGTAATTCAAAACAACCACAAAGCTGTCCGCTAGCTTCATGTTAACGCTAAATAGCATCTATGTTGCAGTGAAACACATATGAGTGCTGCATGAATGAGTCGGGAGAGGAGCTGAGACGTCTCAATGAACAGCATGTCTTTCTTATACTGCCCCCACGTGGCCAAGGAGGAGTACCACACCAGGAGGAGTACCACAATGGCCATTCAATTGATGCATCTTTAATTTTATTTAATTATGTCATAACATTACATCCTTATAACGTACAATATTACGGAGTGCCATTTTTCTTCATTAAAATAATTTTTTTTTTTTTTTTTTAACGTGCGTAGTTACGGAATGAATTCAAGTCGTATCTCAAGACTCCACCGTACCTTGGTTTCTCAACCACTTTGCCTTGGTCAAATGACATAGAAGGGTTTGCTTCTCGAGCGGCGCCATCGGGGAAAGCTTCGGCTTTCGCCACCCGGAAGAATGTGTCAAGTCGTGGTGAATCGCTCTATATCAAACATTCAAGTCCGAGGGAGCTTTGTGCACGAATCATAATAATAATAAAGCTCATGCTAGTTGCAGGTTAAGACCATTTTGATTGTCAAGTGTCTTTTAAAAAACATTTATATTTGTATAATATACACTATATTTGCAGATGATATATTTCCTTGTAAGTGGTTTTCTGTCAACATTACAGCCTTCTAAAAAATACTTACTGTCCACCAGATTCCCCCCCCCCCCCCCCTAATACATGACAATATAAAAACCTTCTTGTCAATGTCGGTTGCTTCAATATTAACTGTATATTGCAATTATTTTTGCATAGCAGACAACTTGTGAGTTATTTATTGGTTTTATTGAACACAAGCAGTCAAGAATGTAAACATACATAATAGACTTATTAGAATGATGTCCATCGTTATTCATATACACCTTTCATGCTATGGATTACAGAATGTGGCCACCAACAATGTGGTACAATAAAATAATAAGGATGACTCTGGTTCATCATTTATGCTGCTTTCACAGTAAAGTGTATGTTTCCTGGGTATGGAGATGGAGGAAAAATAAACATTCAAATGTATGGGCATAAAGGAGAATTTCCTCTTGGCGGCTAGAGCACAAATTTTGTAAGGTTCACAAGCATTCGTTCGTCCAGATACAAATGCTGGATCAATGTATTGTCCTCATGCAATGTGGAAGGAGAACAGATTCGATTGTTATTAATATATTTAGGAGAAGAATAAAAACAAGAAAAACATTAAACAAGATATTTATTATTGTGGTTTTAATTTACAGTGGTGTAGAAAGAAGTGCATTGCAATAAAGAAAGCTGTTTGTCATATTTTGTACATTTCATGCATTTAAATTAGGTAATCAAAACTACCTGAAGTTAATTATTATTTCCAAAGTAGAATTGAATTTAATAAATCTGATATTGTAGCGAGCTCACCAGTTTTTCAGTACAAGAGTAGTTTTTGCACTAAATACTACTCGTCAAGTAGGCTAATTATTTGGGGACTACTTTGAGTCATATTATTCTAAAGTAACGCGACAATTTGGACTACTCGAGCCACCTCTAGTTAAGACCCAGTATGCGTGTATTACGACAGCTATGACATTTTGAAATTCACTAAGAGGCAAGCGTGATGATTAAGAGTGTGAGGTGTCATCTTGTGTTGTGTTGTACTCTTCAGCTGGTTCTGCAACTTGCGGACCTCAAGCGAATAACTATAACAGCGTATTTAAATCTGCCCACGCAAGAACAACTCGACACCTATGAAATTAAGTTGCCGACGAAGGCTGAGAAACATCACGTGCACTTCTGCTTGTGTACCTGAAATGATTCGGTGGCAGTGGCGGCGCAGGCTGCTTAGTGGCTGGTCCTCCACCGAGCGATGGCCATCTTCAGCGTGTGATTAGGGGTGAGCAGAGTTGTCAGTAAAGGGAGGTTGGTCATGGGGCTGGAGCGGTTCTTGGTGCTGATCCACATCGCGATGGCCTCCTTTTCATACGAGTAGCCATCTACGGGCACATGCGCAGTAGTCGATATTACCTTGACGTGTCTTGGCAGATTTCCCCATTGAAACCCCCCCAAAATCTGAGATTTTCCACTAAACATCATATTCATTGTATTTAAGTAGATGTTATGCTGTCAGAAATCCATATTGATCAATCTCACATACTTGTTTTTAAATTAACTGCAAGGAGGCGACGTACATGCGTGTGTGAGCTTGCTTCCAGGGTGGACAGGACTTCATGAGCACCTCGTAACTTTCTCCGTTAAGTGAAATTGGATAATTTCCGGAAACTTCAACAACTTCAGAAACTTTCCAGTATTTTTGTCACCCCTTCTTTTCAACCCTAGTCACGTGGCGGAGCCGTGTCTCACCGGCAGCGAGGACTGGTTCTCTCATCAGCTCCCTGGTGATGGGACACAGGAACTCGTCAGGAACACCCAAACACACCGACGCATTCTTCAGCTCGTCCACCTTCCTCAGGATTTTGCTGCGCTGGCCCACTGATTCTGCACACACACACACACACACAGCACAGTCACACTAGTAATTTGGTTCTCTCATTAAATGGGAATGTGAAGTGGAACACCATGGAGTGACAAACGTACAAGAACACTGATTTCGGAATCAAGATTTGGAACATTTGGAGCACAGTCAGTCTTGTGTGGCCAACATGAGCGTGGGTGAGCGTCAACATGGAAGGCAGCGCAACTGATGACTGTCTCTCCAAATCACACTGAAATACCAAGCGGACACTTTTACGTGTGCTTCATGAAAATGCCCTGCCAAACAGGGCAAGGAAAAAAATATATATTTATTTTTTACAGACCCACAATAATCTTGCTGGTACATTGGTTACATTTTAGTCTGCTCTCTTCCAGTAAGAGGGAAAACGTTTGAGCATTTATTCATCCATCCATCCATTTTCTGTACCGCTTTCTCCTCACAAGGGTCGCGGGCGTGCTGGAGCCCATCTTTGGGCGAGAGGCGGGGTACACCCTGAACCGGTTGCCAGCCAATCGCAGGGCACACATAGAAACAAACAACCATTCACACTCACATTCACACCTACGGGCAATTTAGAGTCTCCAATTAACCTAGCATGCATGTTTTTGGGATGTGGGAGGAAACCGGAGCGCCCGGAGAAAACCTACGCAGGCACGGGGGGAACATGCAAACTCCACACAGGCGGGGCCGGGATTTGAACCCCAGTCCTCAGAACTGTGAGGCAGATGTGCTAACCAGTCGTCCAACATAGCGCCGCATTTATTCAATAGTCTCGATATAGTTTTTCATTTACTGCACTGGCTAAAAGACAATTTTCTCAGATGTTACTGCATGCTCCGTTTGTGAAAACAGAGAAGCGGCTCGGAGGCTGCGTAAACGCCATGATGAGCTCCTGCCAGGGACTGCGGGATGACAACAATGGCAGTACAACAAACAATTGTTGTCAACGAAGTCCAAAATGTGATAAGCTGTCGTCTCTGAAAAGCATGGCTTCGGACCGAGAGGGACGAATGATGAGAGCTCCTGATAAAAAGCACTTTTTGCGATTGAGTTATAAATAGAGTGCTTCAGATTAGTCAGAAGTGCTGTAGTCAGCAAAGCTTTAATGCTTTTTCGTCGCTGCCTCGACGTGCCACAGAGTAAAAACCCACATTAACCTTCCTTTTAACTTGTTTTCAACTTGCTGTGTAATTACCTTGACATGTCCTCGCCCAGACACACACTTAAGTCAGTGTAATCCATTTTTTAAAACCTCTACAAAGGAGGTCATATTTTCATTGCTACGGCTTTATTTGCTCGAATGCCACTGTTTTTGATATTTTGATACATCATCCTGCATGTGACAATGATGTTGTGATTACATTTTCTAAATTAATATCAGGTGTTCATACTGTTTACATCAGGGGTCTCAAACTCAACTTACCTGGGGGCTGCTGGAGATAAGAGTCGAGCCGCATCAAGTATTCAAAACACATTTATAAAAAATAAATCTAACCCAATCTTGTCAATGTCTATTTTTAACAGGTCAGAACAAGACTGGTAACTCCGCCCTCTCTCTCATCTCGCTGGTATTTTGCTGTGCTAGTTAAGTAATATTGACGTCTGATGCTGCATTTCTTCAGCATCGCAACTTTCTCTGTGTATATAAGACAAGTTAGCGTTCCCCTGTGCTCAACAAAAAAAAAAACATTCCCTCTCGGAATTTTCCAGAAATGGGCTGTGCCCGTCACCAACCTTTCTTTTCACGGCAAGACATGACTGGGACTGGCTGGCAGGATATATTTTTCTTCCACTTGGTGTCACTTTAGAATTGCGTTTTAATTGCTAACTGACTTTGGCTCAATTGTCAACAAACACAACAGAAAGCTGTCATCAGCCTGAGCAATGGCAGCTTATGAGTGATTTAAAAAGAGATAAATATAAAAAGGCCATGACAACAACTCGACAAAAAACCAGCGGGCCGCACTATCGCTAAACTTTGATGTCAAGTTGGGGACTGCAATATATCGTCACGTGGGCCTCGATTTGAGACTCCTGGTCTACATTGATAATCCCTATTGTTTCCAATGGACTAAACAAAACAAAAAACCAAAAGCCAAATATCCCAAACTTTGTGAGGCAGGTGAACTTAGGCAAGCACCGAGTGTTCCCCCACCTATGTGCAATTCTGACAGCAGCGACTCCTTGGTGAGACCAAGCAGCTCGATCCCATCAATGTTGTTGGTCCTGAATGTGTCCACCAGTCCCCCGAGCCCCTCCTCCGACAGCCACACCGACACGTCCTCCTCCGACCAATCACTGACCAGCAGCTTGGAACGACCTGCTGACGTCGACGCTGAGGGGACAAAACGGAGTGACAGCTGAGTCCCCCCCCCCCCCCCACCATTTATTTAAAAAGGCCAAATGTTATCTCAGAGTCCTGCCGACTATTGATTTCAAGAGGTGCGGCTTAAGTAGCTGGGACACTTTATGGATTCATCCTGAGAGGTTTCATCGACATGCTCATGGACAAAGGACAAAAGTATAAAGGTGGAGAGTGCACATGTGCAGACAGATCAAAAGCTGCCATGCACTACCTCATACACTGCATATAGAAAAAAAAGCATTCGGCCGAAGTCTGGAGCTGGCACCTTTAAAGACCTGTCTTTGTACACTGGGACAGAAAAGAGCCTTTACAAAATGTATTTTTTCAAATTGGTGAAGCCACGTTTATCATGGGGGGAAACGTTCCAGACCCACCCGGGAAAAGCCACAATGTATGGAGACCATACATCTTTCTTGTTTGTTTTTATGGTTTTACGCTTTCCACGCGCTTTAAACACATTAAGACACACTTAAACTTATTAAAACACACTTTTTTTAAAGTATATTTCGTGCCTGTCCTCACTCGGTTGCCGTCAAGAAAATAATATAATGTCACTCTGAGGGACCGAAAATAACGTCGCTCGTAAAGTTCTCCAAATAAGAGGCAAAATGTGCTCGCTTCCAGCTGTTCGTTTGTCACTCCCAGTTGAATTTTACTGTAAAACTGACACATACAAACATTAAACAGAATTAAACATTGTCTATTTCAACGCCAAAATGGTCAACCAAACCATATTATTTCGTCTAACAAAGGTCCGCTAGCTTAATGCTAACATATGATGCGAAACACAATAGACGGGCTAACAGAAATTAGCGCCAGGTGTTACGGTAACCCTTCAAACTGCTACTTTAACACACACTTAGCAGCAACACAAACAAACAGGGTGTGAGGGTGAACTTTAACTAGGCATTAGAAATTGCCTACAGAATTTTAAGTTATTAGTTATAAGTTGTTATTACATTACAGACAACACGAATGGAGATTTCTTATTGTCTTATTTTTAATTTTTCAGATGAGAGGAGAGCGCAAAGGTAGAAGCTTATTTTCTTTTATCTTGTGTTTGTTGTCACTATTGTAACAAACGTTAACACCCTACCTTGACATGACGTCACAGCGGACTCCTCTGGAAGAGAGAGAAGGTTTAAGGCAATTTATTAATAACAGTATAGAGAATATACTGTTTGGGAAAAAATGTGTATGGTTTCATGGAACAAATACTAAAATGTTGGTTGTAAAGGTAGGACAGCAGCAGCCACTGCATTCTATGCATATAACATTTTACTTGAAGGGTGTAAAGCTTACCTGGCAATGACTTTCCAACTGGGATGCAGCAAAGCAGGTAGAAGAAAAAGAGAGAAACGACAAACAATTTTGAAAAAAAAAATCAAAATTCCATAATGACGAGCTGGTGTTGCTCTCACCGTGGCCACTGCATCCATCTTCCACCCTCCAGATGTTCACCGTCTTATCCATGGATCCTGTGGCAATTAGTGGTGAAGTCGGAGAGAAGGAACACGCAGTCACGTACCTGCGGCAAAGGATGGTCGTCATTGGAACATCGCTTCTAACCAAGCAGCAAGTACATTAAATATATGTACACACAACTTGGAATTCTATTCTGTGTATTCTATTCACTGCAGAATAGAATACACAGACAATTGTTTCCTCTAAAAAAGATTTTGGTGTCTTGGGAATTATTTATTTATTTTTTACAAATACAGCATTGTTGGTTATTATGTGTTTTTTTTTCCCCCTACCTTTTTCATTTTTAGCTTTGTTACCAAGTTCCCTTATCTTGTGCCTCAATAACACGTGAGCTGGTAGGCTTGAAAGATAGACGAGATATCGTAACTAAAGGTCGGTCGTGGTTGGCCCAAAATAAGACAAATAATATATACAATTGGAATACAAATTGTACAATGATACATCACTAAGTCTACTGTATAAGCTTTGCTTCTTGGAGGACATACCGTTCATGTTGATTCAACATGTAGAGCAACTCAGCATTTTTCTGCAAAGGTTTTTTTTTTTTTGGGGGGGGGGGGGGGGGGAAGTGTATTAATAAATGTTATGAGAGGCACCGTAATCTACGAGGTGCTGTATAGGCCAAAAATAACATTCACCTCTTACACTCTATAAAACGCTCACTTGTACACCAGTTAATCTGGGAGCCAGTTGAACCGTAACACTGGTAACAGGCAGAGGGAGGGACAGCCAGTCAGATTTAAAAAATAAATAAATAAATAAATAAATAAAATTTAAAAAAGGGGAGATTGCTTTTTTTTCCTCTCTGTAAATTTTTTTGGGTTAAAAAAAGAACTTTGAGACAGGATTTTGTTGTTGTTGCGTGAGAAAGAGGTTTTTAAGTGTGGTATGTGTTTTTCAGGTGTGCGTCAGAGGTTTTCCCAGTGTGCGTGAGAGTTTTAGGGTGTGTGTGAGATATGGTATATGTGTGTTTTTTGGGGGTGTGTGAGAGGTTTTTGTTTTGGGTGTAAGTGAGAGATTTTTGGTGAGTGTGAGCATTTTTTTGAGTGCGTTTGAGGGGTTTAGTGTGATTGAGAGGTAAATGTTATTTTGACCTATACGGCACTTCATAACAATGAATTTGAACATGGGGATAAATGCAGGAGGAACTCACCGCGTCATAGACCGTCACAGTTTTGTCCACAGAGCTGCAGGTAATGTTAAAAACAATGTTGAGTTTCAGACGTTGAGAAATGCACTGATGAATGTCTCCCTCTAGTGGTCATACTCTGCAGTGCCATTCTATTGCTTCTCAATAGGCGGATGATTCATCAACTGAGGTAAATTAGTGATATCCAAGCACACAACAATACAGGAAATAAAGAGTTAAAAAAAAAAAAAAAAAAAAAGCCACAATGCACAAAACAATAAACAATGAGCATAACAAATGCACAAGCTCCCGTTTCAGTTTAACTCTCTCTCTCTATAAATGTATTTAAAATGCAT
Organism: Phyllopteryx taeniolatus; assembly: GCF_024500385.1. NCBI lineage: Eukaryota > Metazoa > Chordata > Actinopteri > Syngnathiformes > Syngnathidae > Phyllopteryx > Phyllopteryx taeniolatus. The sequence goes on along the minus strand of NC_084503.1, from coordinate 3,181,737 downwards.
CCGTCAAAGATGACACGTTTGGACACTTGAGAAAGGCGTCTGGTTTAATTTGGAAGTTATCACTTCATGGCGAAGAAAATAATGGAGTAGAAGAAATGTGATTTAACGACAGAGGGCATGACGTTTTGCTAGTAACTTCACTCGATGTTGCTTATGTAGTGCATACATTTATGGCCTAAATCTAAAGATAAATTCATCGGTTTATGCTTTTTTTTTTGTCTGCATGTTTTTGTACTTGAAAATTCCTCTCTGTTGTAAAATTAAACAAATACAAAGGGACAAAGTATTGCCAAACAGTCAAATGTTATGCCTGTATTTCATATCTTTGTTGTTGTAAGCGTAAGGGATAAAAGAAAACGTTATTTTATTCATTCTATATTTTTTAAATTAATCGCCCAATTGCTCGGTTATTGGAATTTTTTTTTTCTGCCAAATATCAGAAAGCGGCATCGCCCTCACAAAATTCCTATCGGTTGGGCCCGAGTAAAACTGCTCCCCACTCCTCACTTCTTACCCTGAGACGAGCATTTGTCCATCTGGGGAGTACGCGCATGAGAGGACTGGAGCCGACTGGCCCGTCAACGTGTGCAGGAGTTGCATCCTAAAGGCTACGAAGGAGGCAAAAAAAATAATAATGAAAAAGTCCTAATTGGCAAGTGAAGACAGTCGAGATCTTGCGTGTTTTGTGAATTCCTCTTTTGTGGTTCACCTCCAGAACTCAGCTTGGTCATGGCCCAGATCTTCACGTGACTGTCCTGTCCACATGACGCCAAGTGGAACTGCACAACTTGACTGTCTGCGAGACAAATTATCAAAGAGTTCCAGAATTGGAGGGTCATTGATTGTGTAGTGGCTCACCCGAATGATTTTTATGGTATAGGCTCACGCTCCCTGCATCTCTGTCACGACTTGCTGATAACAACGTATACTGTATAAACAACATAAAATAAGTAAATCATTTGTCTCTGACCACTGAGGATGTTCGGAGCGAAGGTGCAGCAGGTGACTCCGAGGTCGTGGGCGTTCTTCTCCGCATGGAGCTGGTTCATATCCAGGTCCCACACACGGAGGTCACCGTAAGTGGAGCCGGTGACAAACGTCTGGCCGCACGGGCTGAACGAGCACGCCACCATTGTTGTGTCACTCACGCAGCCGGTCCTTCACAAACACGAGATATTCTCAAAACTCCTTCCACAGTATTGATCATATACAGTCAACCCGTGTTTATCACGCAGGATACATTCCAGCCCCACCAAAGGGGAAAATCTACAGTATTGAGAGGTCATATAAAAACATTATTTACGTAGCTTTACCCCTCCCACACGCTTTAAAGACATTCAAACTCGTTAAAATACAAAACACACCTTTAAAGTATTCCTTCACTGTTCTCTCTCAGTCAAGAAATGGGAGACAATCATATAACATTACTTTGAGGAAAAGCTTCAAGCTATTTGTCACCCCCACCAGTTGAAGATTACTGTAAAACAAAGGACAATTTAAGATTGGATAAACACAAAATGTTCAAACTACTTATTTTTGCCATAAAAAAACACTACAAGATTGGTGTTTGAATACACAATTTTTCATTCTCTTTTGTTTTATGTCAGTTCCACAGTAAACTTATCCTGGGAGTGACAAAAGTACTTGAAGCAAGCACAATTTGCTTCTTATTTGGAGAACTCCACAAGTCATCTTTTTCTCCTCATGGTGATGTTATATGATAGTATCCCATTTTTTTGGGACAGCCAGCGAGTGAGAACAGTCGCCAAGGAATACTTTAAGAAGCGCGTTTTAATGAGTTTAAATCTGTTCAAAATGTGTAGGAAGAGAACAACTTTAGAAAAAGAAATAAAACAGGATTTCCTGTTCTGACAAACCTGCGGAGCTGCTTGGATGGGAAATCCCAGACAGCCAAAGAACCATCAGATGCACCAGAGACCAGATGGACCGAGTCCGGGGAGAGCACGCAGATCCTGACGGGGCTGCGACCAGGATGCTCCAGGACGGCCTCGATCTCCCCGGTGGCCATGGACCACACCAGCGTGGTGGCATCTGTGGAACACGAGGCGAGGAACTGTCCGCAGGGGCTGAAGCAGCAGCAGTGGACGCTGTACCCGTGTCCTTCCAGCGGCGAGAAGGCCAGTTCGGAGAAGTCCCGGGTGTGGTACACCCGCACGGTCTTGTCTCCAGAACATGTGGCTAACAGTTGTGCGGAGAAGGCGCACCAGTTGACGTCATCGCGGTGGTCTTGTAAAGTGCAAATCAGGGACACCATTTGGAGGGATGGGCCTACATTGCGTCAAATAACGAACACATGAAGAACATCGAAATCGGTGCTTCTCAAGTGTGGTTCGTTTGATGGCAAGCATTTATTCGATATACTTCAGATCAAGCTCAAGGTCCATGTACTAGTATGCTCTGTTCTCACTAGTTAGACAACTTTGGCATACTAGTAGTACTTGTCATACAGTAGTGAAAAAACACACCAGTAAGACAGTGGTTCTACTAGTGCACCACCCTGGTCATTCTACTGACTGGCACTGGAATCGTCACCGTATTCTTAAATGCTAAGTAGTCAGATTTACTAATCACTAATAGTGCAAGTAGCAGTTTTGCCACACGAGCAACATGCTGCTAGTATACCAATATTGTCCTAGGCTGGATATCACATAAATTATTTTTCATATTCATGTTCCAGTAGTATGCTCTTTGTCCTCACTCGTAAGTGCACTAGTAGAACCACTGTCTTTTACCAGTAACGCCCCCCCCCCCCCCCCCCACGACTAGTGTCACTTCTAGCCTACAAGTATGAAAATTCAACAGAAGATACTTTAGAAACTCAGTCATGTGTCAGGCACTAGTAGCACCAAAATGCCCACTAGTAGTTTTGCCTCACTAGTAACATGAAGTTGTCCTGCTAGGATGCCAACGTTGACCTGGTAGGGTGCAGCAATGTGTGCCATGCAGTGGGGGGGGGGCTACAAAAAAACAGTACTAGTAAGACACAGTCGTTCTTCTTCTTGATTTACTATTTAATGGCTACGAAGCAAGAGTAGCATGTACCTTACCCAGAACAAGTGGAGGCTATACATATCTGTATTTGCCTTTAATAACGTGGACCAATATTTCAACAACCGCAATAGTTTCGAAAATTAAATCAAGAAAGACTGCATAGATTATCATTACAGCCAAGATAACAAAAGCCAACGCTATACGGAAGTCTTCGTGTAAATTCACGTCAACAAATGTTCGCCTCCAGTACGTCAAGACGATGTAACACAGCTAACAAAAAGACGTAAAACCTTTATAAACACCCATAATTAAAAAATATATATATATCATTTGACTTTACCGTTTTTTTCCTTCGTGCTTTTCGCTCAACGCAGTTTACTTCCCGTTTTTCAGATCGCCGTGACGTCACGTGATGACGCGTCAAGTGATCCTTTTCTTGGGATTTGGGACTGTATTTACATTTCCTGGACGAACACGGGTGGCAATGTGCTGATTCAGTGTAAAGTTAAAACAAATAAATAAATACGCAAAACAGTACACTCATCCATTTATTTGAACATGTCACACACAAAAATTCACCTTCACCCAAGTTTTCTCAGGGCATTGAATCAATCACAAGTGGACTGTTCTGGTCGTCTTGGAAGAGGTTTCGCCTCTCGTCCGAGCAGGCTTCACCCGTTCATGCGACAAGGCTTACTTGTGGGATGTTGCAGAAATTGAAGCCTGCTTAACAGACATGGATGAATGACTTAACTGACTAGTGCTTGTCCAAAGAAAAATTGACACTCGTGTCAAAACCAAAAAAAACATTCCTATATCTTTGGTTAAACAACAAAAAAGCTAAATTATTGCTTATTGAAAGATTACATCTTACCTGCTGTATCTGGAGGTAAAATGTGTGAATTGGTGCAGAACACGTGAATACTCTTCCACGTTCGCACAATTAGCGGCTACATAGTGATGTGCGAGGGAAACTCGTACTCGAAGAAAACCAGTTCAAGAGTTTTACGTTGAAAAACATCCTTTTAATAGGTCCGTGCCACACACTAGTGAAAAATAAAGCTCCTACAAAAGAATGATACTTTTATTCCACATTATTTTAAATAAAGTAACTTCAAGTACTTTTGACTTGGTACAAAAAAATCTAGCTGCCTCCATCAGGCCACAACACACAGCAAGGTTCAACACAGTGGTTACAAATGGCCTTTAGGTCCTCTGGCAGATGGTGAGGAAATGCGTCACCAAAGCATCGCTCAATGCTTGATCCTTTTTTTTTTTTTTTTTTTTTTTTTTTCTGTTCGACGGTGAGGAATGTCGTCTGTGTCATTGTCCAACTTTGGAGGCCTTGTTGGATTGAAATCATTTAAAAAAAAAATAATGTCAAAAACAAACAAACAAAAACATAACATCCCCTACATGCCCCTGTTGGAAGGGTAGGCACTACCAAGATTAAGGATACCACAGTGTTTGCAGAGGATATGTATATACTGTACAAACAATATTTATCATGTTTTCATCACGTTCACTAAAATAGAATGCTACAATCATTCTAAGGCATAAACAATATCTTAATATTCTTAAACCATTTGTACACATAGTTTCAAACAAGACAAAATATTGACATTAATAAACAGTATATACACATAAATCACCCTTGTCTAACTGTCCCTCCGCTGTTCCTGTGAATAAATGCAGTTCAAACAAACAAATACAGTCCTCTGATGCCCAAAGCACTGAACAGTGTAAACAGCTTTTCTTTTCTTTTCTTGGCTTTAGTTTTGATATTTGGGTGAAAAAAAAAATTAGAACACAGACACATTCCTTTTTCGATTCAAAGCGGTTACGCCGAGTCTTCCTTTTCATAGAAAATGAAGTGGACCTTGATTCATAAATAATTATTAAAAAATTAAATACATTCACTATAATACGATTAAATAACAAAAAACAAATATTTACAGGTAGTGGAAAGTATTCTAGCGCAGACACATCAGTGAGAATTCATTCAGTGCAGTGTTCCAACACAGGGAGTGATATTGCACTACGGTACCCCATTTCTCTGGGAGTCTTTGGGGTTTAGGATCCCTGTTGTAATAAATCCAGCGCACTTCATGTAACAACTCTGATTTCATGGTGGCATCTATCTCTCCTGCTTGCAAAGACACATTCTACCCCAAAGAATGAAATTAAAACCTGGTGCCCCGATATGAAAAGTGGAATGGGTTCGTGAGGATGAACAGAAGGTTTTCTTTTTTTGAACCTTGAATTTAGTTTGTTTGTTTCAGAAGCTCAGTCCAGCGCTTCTCGAAGAACCTCCTCATGTTATGACCGGCTCGACCGATGTCGGAATTGTCCTCGTTGAACTTTTCGCAGTTGTCGAACACCAAGTTGACGTCAATGATGAAAGTCTCCAGGTTTTGATACCTAAAATGGGATAAACACAGAAGAGTATATGAGGCAAGGGGCAAAACTATTGAACAAACTAATGTAATTTGTAGACTGGGACTCAACTCAAGAAATGTGGCGGGAGGAAGTAATACGTAAATTAGCTTATAATTTGGGAATTTGATTGTGAAAATATAGGAATTTGGGCATTTAAAATGTCTGCATTCGTTTGGGAATGTTGACATGGAAAATGTGGAATAACTAAAGCCTTGGGAATTTTGAGGGGAAAAATATTCAGAACAGGCAGGACAGTTGGAAGTTGGAATGGGCATGTCTCATTCACTTGGATATTATTATTATTTGTTTTTTTCTTATTGAAAATGGTGGATTCTTAGGAAATGGGTGAAGAGTTTGAAAAATACATGCCCAAATACCCCCGAGAAAAATGCTCTATCATAAAAGACTTGCAGAATAACCCATATGTGAATGCTCTTTTTGTTGTATTTGAAGCATTCGACAAGCGTGAGGCCTTCGCTAAGAGACGGCGGGGAAACTCACTGGCTGCTCACGAGCTTCTCACGTATGGTGGAGAAATCCATGGGCTTTTTGATGACCTTCTTATAGCCAGGGACTGATTTGAGGTTGACGGGCGTGAGGAAAGGCCAGGCGTCCTGATGCCGCTCCAGCTCAGCAAGAAGAACCCTGGTGAGCACACACTTCATTACTATCATCAACGGACATTTCAATGCCATCTATCGTAGCTTTATTTCCCCTTCTGGGCTCCACGCTGGCCAATTGTATCCACCTAGCTTCTTTTTATTATTTAACAAAAAACAAAAACACTTAAGCTGTGTTAATGCAAATTCAATGTGCTGTAATAATACATTATTATACATAATAATAATTTAAGACAGGGAGGTAGATCATGAGTCGCCTGCGGGCTTGTGCTAAAAACACAGTAATTACATTATCAAAATGTAAAGGATACATGTTTTTAACACATTTTTAAAAACATTTCTTTCTAGTGTGTACACCTTGAACTGTTTGTGTTCAAACATCCGTTGCTCAAAGGGTTAAAACCCCACGACACTGATGCTATTTGTTAGCCCGTCTATGGCATTTTGCATTGTTCGTTCGCATTAAGCTAAATGGACTTGAAGGCAAACCCTCTCTTTTTGGAAGAATTGTTCACTATCTGCCAAACTGCTGCTTGTTTTGAAGTAAGGTGAGTTCATTGCCACCTTAACAAATTTTTGCTCACAAATCAAAGCAAAAAAAAATTGATATGACGGCTTGTATCTTGAAAATACCATACGTCGGGTCACTTGTATCTCAAGGCACCATTGTAGTGAGATAATATAAAATTGTCATTTTTGAGGTGGTTGTCCTGGAATTTTAAGGGGTAAAAAATAAATACAAAATAAGCTGTATTTTAGACCAAAGACAAGAACTGATGTTAGTTAAAAACTTTATGCAGTAACAGAAGCAATAAACGTAACACACCAAAGACAAAAACTGACGTTAGTTAAAAACTTTATGCAGTAACAAAAGGAATAAAAACAATAAAAAAATAAATAAAAAAAATAGTAATTTTTGGCCACAACCAAGCAGGAAATGTAGTAAAATCAAACAAGGCTTTGGTGTTAATTAAAAGGGGGGATGAATAAAGAATTAAGAAGCAGTAATAAAGTCCATACCTGCATAAACCCAAGTCCCTATTGTTGTCTCGAGCAGTCTTTGCTCTTTTGACACACACGGGATTCTCCTGATTTGATCCCAGCAGAGCAGTCGAGCCCTCCTCGCTTTTCCTATTGCGACTGTTGTCTTTTGAGCTTTTCTTGGGCGTGCCGCCGGCGCTAGCTGGGTCGTCCTCAGACACGTCGCCGTTCCCGGCGTGCTTCCCGTTCTTCTTGGCCTCGCCACCTTTCTTGCCAGCTCCCACGCTGGATGCTACTAGTTTGCTTGGAGGTTTCTTGCTTTTGGGAGTGGGACCACTGGCCTGAACAGGGTAAAAAGCAATAACTTTCTTCAAAGTCGGCGCCATCACAACAGTACAGCCATCCACTACTGTATAACATCAGAATCAGAATCATATTTATTTGCCAAGTATGTCCAAAAAAAACACACAAGGAATTTGTCTCCGGTAGTTGGAGCCGCTCTAGTACGACAACAGTCAACTGACAGAACACTTTTTCAGACATTAAGACATTTACAAAAACAGTCACTGAGCAATAAAGGGTTATCTGGTGAAGCCGGTACAATTTTATTTTGCGCACTTTGAACAGTTTGAATGACTAATATAGCAATAGTCCGGTGCAATGAGGGCGCAGAGACGTCAAGGAATGTATGCAGTTTAAAGTGGCTAGTAGTGCGATAAACTATTAGTGAAGTACTCGATGTTAACTAGTCCAATTTTATAATGTGACTCGTAGTAGTTGTAGCACACAGCTTAAAAGCTATTCTATCGATTCTTCGACTAGGACTGCATTACGGAGGGTTGATGGTACCTTGGTTATGCAAGCCGGGCAGTACCAGTCTCCCTCTGGGATGCTGGTGATTTTGGGTTTGTGGCAGTAAGTGTGGCAGCCTTTGTCACAGCCGTCACATAGTAGCAGGAGGTCCTCGTTGTCCCCCTTCCTGCACATCTGACAGTACTGACAACAAGTGCGTCGGTTAAAAGCAAATACAGACTCCCTGTCTGCTCCAAGAACAATTTGTGGCAAATGCTTTGGGTCTTGTGCCAGACTAAAAATCGCTCATTTAAAATAAATAAATAATAAATAAATACATTTTTTTTAAAAGTGAATTCTTTTTCACGTATCTTTAGCTAATTTAGCATTTTTTTGTTTGTTTGCCGGTTCACAACGTTAGCAACGTTTTCTTCTCCGTACAAGCACTGCGCAAATTAATACAAGGAAACAAACTGACAGTACAAATTCATTTTTACTTGAAGTACATTCCAGAGTCTGTATTTGTTTACTGTACTGTCGTTGACTCAGTACTTTTGGTGTTACCGGAGTCCATTTTGTATGATTATTTTTAACAAGTACCTGTACTTCTACTTAAGTACAGAATGTGAGCACATTTGCTTACCACTTTCATGATGGAGCGCTCCCAAGCGATGGACTTCTGCAGCTGCTGGATACACATGGCCAGCTGGGCGGCACTGCGCACTTCGGTCAGGGCCTTCCTCCACACCTTCATGCCATGGGCCACCTCCTCTTCACCACTGTCAAGAAAAAAAAAAAAGGGGAAGGAATGGTGACAATGAGAAACGCCACACACAACAGTACACAAATACTTTACGAGATTAATATGGGTGTGGACATGGCAAAATATCAGCTGAACCAAGCACCAACAAGACAGCAAAGCTCCAGCTGGACAGGCATTAGCATTTTGAGAATGTGCGACACTGGGAAGAGGGTACACTGACTTTTGTCACTTAAACGGACATTCATGCAGAAAAGAGTGAACGGGGAAAACCTGTATAAGTTTATGCGGGAGAGTAGTAGACCAAAGCCAAAGTTACTGATGCACAACACCATGCAGATGACTGTAGGGAAACACACAATGCCTTCACAGGAAATGAGCACTCCCCCTCGGAATAAAATGCACAAAATTAATGAAGGAAGAAAAAAAATAAAAAAGTGACAAGCCACCATAAAAAGTCTGCTGTGAAAGCATCCAAGACTGTGAGGGACCATCAGGGGCATGATTCAGGATTACCTCGCTCACACACACTACCGAAAGGCCCATTTCGGTACATTATGAGCGTTGTTCAGTGTGTGAGAGGAATTCAGTAGTGTGTGGGGGGGGGGAAAAAAAAAAAAAACTGTTGAGAGAGCATTTGAGTATCGCATGTGGCAACAGTCAGATTCAAAAGTGTGTGCGAGCGAAAAAATGTTCAGCGAGAGCGTTTCAGTAGCGTGTGTGAGAGGTAATCCTGCATGACGGCCCCTCATCCAAGACCCTGACTTTCGACTCAAACGGAAAAACACACACAAACAGAGGAGAGGGTCTTAACGTGAGAGCGGGGGAGCTTTCGGTTGGAGAGATGACCTACCCTTCCCTGTCAGCACTAGTGGATGGTGCGGGGGCAGGGACAGTGACCGTACCCACATTATCCAGCCTGATCTGAATGGTGGTACCTAGGGGGCTCCTCAGGTACCTTCTCTCGATGTTGCGCTCCAGATTAGCCAGACGGGTCACTGCTATGTCCAGAGGGTTGTCTGGGTGACGCATCACCCCGCCCTTCTCCCCCCGCTCCTCGGGATGATCCTTGCCGTCCTTGTCTCCCCCGTTTGACGATGAGGACGCGGGGCCCGATCTGGTGGGGGGCTTGTGCTCATAATACACCAGATCTTCCCTCTCGGACTGAGGATCAGGATGTGTCCAGCCCTGGGGGAGGAAATCAAGCCTGTCAATACCGAGTTTACACCTGGTCACAGCACATACACAAAGTTGGGGTTATTTGGCAAAATTGTCGTGTATGTTTAAACCTACCCAAAGCTGGAATTCAGTATTTGAGCAACAAACCATCGCTTCTGTATGACGTAGGTGGCCCCTTGTATATGATGATTCTACAACATTTGTATTCTGTTTTGAAGGGCCGACAGTTGGGGAAAAAAGACGGCGGATTGTGCAGAAGAGGCAATTGTTTTGCTATGATTACTGCATTTTGTGCATGCATTGCTCGGGCGGCATGAACTGCTTTTATTTTATGTCAGGCACTTCGTTGGGCAGCTTAGGGGTGCTTGAGAAGATGTGTGGAGTTCACGGTAGGCGGCAGTTAATGTTTAATCATCGAAGCCAGTCTAGGTTTGTGCTTAAGCATATCAGACAGAAATATCCCAGGCAGTACAATGCAGACAGAGTGAGTCATTCCCTACTACGGCTGCGTTTTGTGTATGCATTGTTCGGTGCGTGTATTTTCCCCTCAGGCACCTCGTGGGTAGCTGAGGGGTCCGCCGAAAGATATTTTAAAAATAAATCCTTATTGAACACATTCGATATAAAAAACAAACACTGACTTCCTCGGAATGACGTGTTGGACTGCAGCAACATTTTATTTATCGTATTGATTATCTTCTGCTACAAAAACACAAAATGTTTACCGGCTGCTCTGTAAAACGTGTAATTTTACTATGTATGTTATTTCCGCTACGTCATGTTCGGTGCGCCACCAATTGAGCCGGTGCGGGAATGTCTACAGTAGACACTAAATACAAAAAGTCGAAGACTGAAAAATACAAGATATATAACAAGATGATAGAGGGGCTGGTAAACTTAATCTGCATTGTGTCATTACCTCGGGTGAAAATGACTTTTTTTATTTAAATTTTTTTTTAAAAACAAAATTGAGTTACGCAGTGTTCCATACCTTGACCTGCAGGCTGGCAGCAGTAACCTTCCTCTCGAGTTCCTCCACCTGCTGGAGCACAGCAATGTCCATCTCCATGGCCTGCTCCTCCACACACCAGCCCCGCACCGACTCCACACTGACCTGGCTCTCCTCAAGCTCACGCAGTTCGATCATGGCCACTAGATGGATGATGTCCAAAGCAGATGTCAATCAACAACATGGAACTCCACGATAGAAACCAGCACTTGTATCTTGTCTATCCAGTTGGTTTTTATCATCTTACATTCTTGCCACATAAACGGCATAATCATTATTAAACTTTGAGCCACCGCTATATCGCAGTTTTCCTGCCCTTTAAAGCCATTTTAACAGGTTTTTACAGTCACAAATGAGTGACAAATATAGCTTGAAGAAAGCACGCTTCGCTTCTTAATTGGAGAACTTGTCCGAGTGAGATCATATTTCCTTAAAGTGATGATGTTATAAAAAAGTCTCCCATTTTTCACCAGCAAGAGTGTAAGAGAAGAGGCACTAAGCAATCGTTTAAAAAGTGTGTTTTCAACTGTGTTTAAACCCGCTCTTTATCGTGGGTGATCTGGAACGCATCGCCTCATGATGCGTTTACTGTCCCGTTATACATGCAGCACTTACCGTCCTTGTGTTTAATGCAGACTTGGGGGATGATCTCGATATATTTCTGCACCTGCCTCTGCAGGCCTTTCTCCCTGATACCCCGGCTGTGGAGCGCAACGACCAGCGCTCGCAGCTCCTCGATGTCAGATATACGCCACCAACCGGTCAACATGTCTGAGAACGCGAACACAAGTGGGCGTCCGAGTAAGAACATGCGCACCGTGCGTCCCATTTTCATTCAACGCCATATAGTGTACAGAAGATTTTCACCAAATCCGGATGATCACCTCAGTCTGTTTTCATGGGCATGCGTTTGTGTGCAATTTCCTGTCTACAGTTTTTCCAAACACAGAATCCACACACTGATTGTGTAATAAAGGAAATTATGCTAATGATTTTTTTCCCCCCGTAATTGGTCATAATATCCTACATGTTGCTAATCAGATTTTGCATGCCACAGGCACTCTTGTTAATGTTTTTTTTTTTTTTTTTTTTTTTCCAGATATAGACAGATTCTTACCCTCTGGGATAGGCCGAGGTGCGTGATGGTCTAGAGATTTCGGGATTTCCATTGCAGGAGGCGAGGGCATTGAGGAACTTTTCTCAATGCGAGGTAGAGGTGATTCACTCTTACTGGACACACTTGCCGCCGTGTTGCCCTCCACAGAGTGGCCCAGCATGGGACTGGGGCTGCTGCACAGAGGCAAGCTGGGACTTATCATGCCACTTGACCAGCTCCCCAAAGATACTCCTAGTAATGAAACGCCCGACTTTGCCTGAGAAGAAAACAAAAGGGAGGATTGATTGTGGATTAGAGCCAAACAGTTCAGGTGACTCTCCTGGTTGTTTTAGTTACAATTATGCTAAAATATTATTTATGTTCCTGTTAATGACCATGGACTCTTATGGAATACTGCCACCTAAGGGTATTCACAGTGCACAACACTTTTATCCAGTTGCACCTTTTGGTTTGTCTCATCAAGGGTCGTCATAGCAAGTCAGTACAGTACGGTACAGTATTTTGTGTTTTCCACATTTTATGCTTGAAAATATATTTTTTGTGTGTTCAAATATATTAACAGCATGTTTAAAAGTGTGTTTGGGAATGTGTGTGGGAAGGGCAAAAATATTTGAAAATACTTTTAATATGGTCTCTATTGCAGAATTTCACTTTTGTAGCGGGGGAAATGTTCCAGACCCACCCATGATGGGTGAATAAACAGAGATTTGCTATACTTGCATGAAATCTTGTTTTAGTCAAGATTATGCTGAAATATATTAAGCACAACTGTGTCACTGTTGGTGAGAACGGTTGTCCGTGTCTATATGTGCCCTGCGACTGACTGGCGACCAGTTCAGGGTGTAGTCTGCTTTTCGCCTGAAGTCAGCACCCCGCGACCCCGAAGCGGTATTGACAACGTATGGATGGATATTATCCGCAATTACAGTTTGAAGACAGTAAGTCAATTAAAAAAAAGATTCATTTTTAACTACATTATATGTTTGAAGATTAAGCGCTGGAAACGTGCTAAGACTGAGAACTATGTCGTTCTGAGCTGTGGCTATTAAACTGTTTTTCACCATTTCGGTTTGCCTAAAACCTCGTGACGCACTTTGTGGAGTCTGGCATGATAAAGAAATTGAGTGCCTTCATTCGTATCTGGTGCAATTGTGGCGTGTGATTAGCTAGCTATGCCTCCACCCTGACAATGGATCTTCCCTTTGGCTAGTCCATTGGTGTAGCTAAGGCAGAAGAGCCAGAAGGGGGAGGGGGGATTCTGACTCGCCAGCCAACATATGGACTGCTTTAGAGCGCCTCGTCGTTGCGGCATCTAAAAGCCCTGTGACGACCTGATGGGATAGATTCCAGCCAGCTGAGGCTTTAAGCGGATATATTTTCACTGCTCAAACATAGTTATGTGTTTACACAAGAAAGATGCTAGACAAAGCTTTTTGAAGTCGTATTTCATTAAATTTCTGCCTGGAGGCAATAAGTAGTAATAATAAAAGCATATTTGCGCCACCCAAAACCAATTTGCGCTGCCCGGAACCATTTGGCCACTGCCCATGTTTACCGCATGGACATTTGTTGCCATTGCCAAAAACGACAAGAGGAGCATCTGTGACTTTTAAGACACTATTAGATGTGTAATGTACATATAACATGATGTATGAGCGAGCTGAATGGTAGTTATTTATTTATTTAGTTTTTTTTTTAACCCAAAATGGCCAAAGCTAATCACGAATGCTAACTGTTTAGCAAAAGCTGATTTTGTTGTCTCAAATACTGTTTAAACCATACACTCAGTACCAACATATGCCGTTTTTAACGATAGAATTACAGCCCTCATAAATGAGAAATGCATGTTAGCAGTAAAAAAAAAAAAAAATGTAAATAAAAAAATTTGATGGTGACAGCCCTAATTGACAGTCGATAGGGGGCTGGTTTCAGTGCATACCTTTTATATACTTCTTAATTTTTCAATCAATCAAATTTGGCATGGTTGTTACCACTCTTCTCTGTGGTGTCAAATTTAAAAGCCATTTTATTTTCCCTTTACAGGGACTTGCAAGTTCCCTATTTAAACCCAAACTTCAATTTAGTAAATTAATGGTTTAGTCCAGTTAATTCCGATAAATCCCAGGGCAAACTACTACAGCAATTAGTCTTTCCACAGTCGTGTTTGTATGTGCCTGCAGCTAGCAGCCTCACCTGCAGTGCTGAGAGAGGGTAGGTGAGGAGGCCGGCCGGGTGGTGCGGGCTGATGGAGGCAGATGCCGCAGAAGGAGTGAGAGGAAGAGCGGGTGACGCCGGAGGAGATCTGGGCTTGCTGGGTGTTGAGGACGCCTGGGGGGTGGCATCAAGCGCCCCCGCAGGGGTCGCGGTGAGTGACGAGAGGTCGCAGGGGTTGCGAGGAAGGAGGCTGAACCAGTGTCCGCTTCTCTCGGTCAGAACCCGAAGCAGCTGGTCGTTGGGCTGGAGGGAGAGTTGCTGGGACGGTGTGGGGGAAGAGGCTGGAGGAGTGTTACCCGGGCTTTCACGCAGGGCCGGTAGGCACCGAGCGGAGAGAGAGGTCGAGATCGGGCCAGCGACATTTGAAGCGTCTTGACTGATAATCACGGCGGTTTTTCCTACTGTCGGCTCGGAGGAATTGCGAGAGGGGGAGTACGACGTCACGGTGCTCGTGGCAAGAGGAGAATACCTACGGTTGCCATTCTGTCCAGCGTGAGGGCTCCCCTGATCCTCTGCCTTCACAATTTCTCTTGAAGCGTCTGGACAAAGTTGAGACCCGTAGCCTTGTTGTTGGTAGAAATGGGTTGGAGAGTCTTTCCTCTGGTGGTGCTCATTCTCCTCTTCCTTCTGTTGTTCCAAGCCATGTGGGAGGCCAGAAAGTGAGACGGGTTTGTCCTTCTCCAGTTCAATCTCCTGAGGTTCCTCTTTGACCTTGACTTCCTCTGTTGCTCTTCTCCTCCTCTGTCGCTCCTCCTCAAGTTCTTCTGGAGCTGCATGCAAATAAGACAATATCATCCATCTTGGAATTTAACTCTCGGGGCTCTATGCTGGCCTTTATGTCAAACACTCTCCATTTTTGAACCATTTTATCCGTTTTAATGCAGATGTAATGAAAGTTCCCAAGGGTGGGGATTTTTGTCAGATGTCATTTTAAACTTCAGCTCTTTCAATTTTTCAAAAATCTAATTGTACATTTTAGCTCTATTGTGGCCACTTTTGGCAATGAAACCGATGAAAACCTTTTTTTTTTTTGTATTTCTTATTTACAGGATCAATCATTAATTAAGTTCGGGTAAAATGGTTTTCATTCTAGAGTCAACACTTAAAATGTATTTTTTTACGTTTCCTACCAGATTACCTCATTTATCTGTTTTTGGACAACAGAGCAATTTCAGATTATATTTTTAGTTTCCAAAAGAGTCTTTGAATGGTAAGCAGTAGAAACTTCCTCTGTCGTACAATATGGAACAACAACTTTTCCTTTTTTTTTCTTCCAGAAACGTGACAATACACATTATTACTGGCTTCTGTGTTTCCGCCAGTAAAAACATTCAAAACAAAACACTGGGAAAAGTAAAAAAGTATATCATGATGAGATAGTAAGTCATAGTGAGATATTATCTCATTAAATAGTATCTCATAATGACTTAGGTCACCCACCAATAATAAAACTCGGGACTATGTGTAGATGTTGCTGAGCTCCACAGGAATCTAAAAGTGTGATTTTATTAAGGTATTGTGGAATTGTATGTAACAAAAGGTGATAAAATAATGGGAATTGTCCCATTTCTGCCAAAACATTTTAGTTTTTTTTTTTTTTTTTTTTTTTTTTTTTTTTTTTAACAGGTGGAAACAAGGTTCCATAGCAGAAAGACTATTAGAAATGCAATTTTAGAGAGAGAAAAAAAAAAAAAAGTGGTACTGAACTGAGAAAAACCTAATGTTTTAGGTCGTTTTCCCAATGTGCGCCAAAAGGAATTTAAAGGCTTTAAAAGATAAAGTTAGACAATTTACACTAATGACAAGACATGAAAACTTTATGCAGTAAAAGGAGCAAAAACAAGCACAAAGGGTAGCGAAATCCAACAAGACTGTGCAAGAAATGTCATGAGACCAACACCGTCTCTTATGCACTGTTCAGTACCTTCTCCGCTCTCCATGGCTTCAATGAAGACCCCTCCACAGTGGGGAAGTACCCAGTATCGACGGCGGTAACGATCTTGGCCGTACATCATGGAGCGCAGGGAATGGGATATTTCAAACAACTTTCTTCTGGTCTGGTGATGTTGCTGCAGTTGGACAAGATTATACAGCGTTTCATTTTGTCATACACTCAACAGTATTCTTTGGTAAATGACCAGAGTAAGGAAAAAGGATCCAAGTTAAAATGTCAAGTTAAGGCCAAACCAATTAAATAAATTCTTATTTGGTGAAAAGATAGATAAAATACACAATACAGTGAACCGCTGCTATATCGCAGCTCTGTGTTGGCGCACCCACTATGTATTTCTATATTGCGGGCTTAGAATTACCGTTAACATTTATGCTAATTTCTGTGAGCCAATCTCCAGGATTTAGCGTTATGTTAGCATTAAGATCGTGGACTTTTGTCATTATGTAATTTGTTTGAACATTTTAGTGCTACATTGTTTAATCCTCTTTTGTTTTGTGTCAGTTTTACTTCAACTGAGAGAGAAACAGTTTGAAGTTTAGCATGCTTCACCTTCACTTATTTAGAGAACTGTGTGAGCGAGTGAGAGAAAAGGTGCTAAGGGATACTCCAAATTTGTGTCTTGATAGGTTTTAATAAAGCACGTGGGAGGGGTACAACAATTTCACAAATATTTTACAAAATGGTGTCTCTGTCGTACCTTCACTGAGCACATTATACTTGATTGTTATGAGGAATAGTTGACCTGGTTGTATGTTGCGTGACTTAATTTCACATTTCATTTAGCAACATACAACCCCAATTCCAATGAAGTTGGGACGTGGTATTGAACAAATAAAAACAGAATACAATGATTTGCAAATCATGTTCGACCTACTGTGTTACATCACCTTTCCTTTGAACAACATTCAATAAACGTTTGGGACCTGAGGACACTAATTGTTGAAGCTTTGTAGGTGGAATTCTTTCCCATTCTCGCTTGATGTTCAGCTTCAGCTGTTCAACAGTCCGGGGTCTCTGTTGTCGTATTTTACGGTTCATAATGCGCCACACATTTTCAATGGGAGACAGGTCTGGACTGCAGGCAGGCCAGTCTAGAACCCGCACTCTTTTACTACGAAGCCACGCTGTTGTAACACGTGCAAAATGTGGTTTGGCATTGTATTGCCGAAATAAGCAGGGGCGTCCGTGAAAGAGACGTTGCTTGGATGGTAGCATATGTTTCTCCAAAACCTGTATGTATCTTTCAGCATTAATGGTGCCTTCACAGATGTTTAATTTACCCATGCCGTTGGCACTAATACAGCCCCAGACCCTGACAGATGCTGGCTTTTGAACTTTACGTCCATGGCAGTCCGGATGGTTCTTTTCCTCTTTGGCCCGGAGGCCACGACGTCCACAATTTCCAAAAACAATTTGAAATGTGGACTCGTCGGACCACAGAACACTTTTCCACTTTGCATCAGTCCATCTTAGATGAGCTCGGGCTCAGAGAAGCCGGCGGCGTTTCTGGGTGTTGTTGATAAATGGCTTTTGCTTTGCATAGTAGAGTTTCAAGTTGCACTTACGGATGTAGCGCCGAACTGAATTTGCTGACATTGGTTTTCTGAAGTGTTCTTGAGCCCATGTGCTGATATCCCTTACACATTGATGTCGGTTTTTGATGCTGTGCCGCCTGAGGGATCGAAGGTCACGGGCATTCAATGTTGGTTTTCGGCCTTGCCGCTTACATGCGGTGATTTCTCCAGATTCTCTGAAACTTTTGATGATATTATGGACCGAAGATGATGAAATCCCTAAATTCCTTGCAATTGTACGTTGAGGAACATTGTCCGTAAACTGTTCGACTATTTTTCACGCACTTGTTGACAAATTGGTGAACCTCGCCCCATCTTTGCTTGTGAATGACTGAGCAATTGAGGGAAGCTCCTTTTCTACCCAATCATGGCACCCACCTGTTCCCAATGAGCCTGTTCACCTGTGTTTGATGAGAATTTCTCATCATTGTATTCTGTTTTTATTTATGTTTAACACTATGTCCCAACTTCATTGGAATTGGGGTTGTACATTTCCAATTATCTATGAAGGCAGGAACTAAAATAAGAATAAAACAAACAATACCTTGGCTAACTTCTCTATCTGCTTTTCTAGCTCCTCCACGGTAGTGGCTTGGTCAACTTCATCCTGGCACAAGACGGAAAAAAAAAAAATATTCACCAAGGCCAAAGTTATTAAAGCAATTTAACATTCGTTTGCTTTCACCTCATCATACGTCTCCACTTTTTTAACCTTTTTAAGGTCATCTTCGTCCTCGTCTTCATCATCGTCGGCAGGATCATCGCTGTCGTCGTCGTCTTCGTCGTCGTCGTCACTGTCGCCGCCGAGTTTTCTCTTCCGTTTGATCGCAGAGGACGGAGTACCGAGAGACTGGTTCTCTTCCACCCCCACACTGGCTTCCCTCTTTCCAGTGCGTTTGGCATAAATGGTTCGCAATCTGGATTCGCAAATAAGAGTTTGAGCGCTGTAATGTCTGTCGTTATAAGTCATTCTGTAACACCACAAATAATATATAAAACTTACTTCTTAAGTTTCCCCTCCATGATAATCTTATCTTTCCTCATGTTTGCCATCTGATCCAGGTTCTTATCAATCTCACTGAAAGTAGGGGTGCAATACTGCGAGATCAGTTTGCTGGTTTCATACATACGGTACTTATTTTGTACCTACACTACTCACAAAAATTTGCGTTATTGGGCTTTCGGATGGAATTTCAGTAGGAACCTAAAATGCACTATAACCTTTACTAGGTGAACTTAATTTGACCTTCTCTAAATTTCTGAAAGCACGTGTCCAATGTTTGAATGCTTTTCTTGCTGTTCTCTAACAAGGAGCTCAACAGCAAAATTCCCAACAGGTGTTATTTAAAATTCTACTCGTTTAACTTTTCTAATATCACTGTAGTACTAGTAGCTTTCAATTGGCTGGCGACCAGTCCAAAGTATACCGCACCTCTCGCCCAAAGTCAGACAAGCGGAATAGAAAATGGATGGACATACTGGATGCATGCATTTGTCAAGTAGTGCACATTTCTGCCTACCTAGTAGTAACATGTAGTTGTCATACTAGTATGCAAAAATGTCATACAGTAGTGGAAGGCAGTAGAGGAAAAAAATTAAATAGACACAAAAATGTAAATAGTAAGAGACAGTTGTTCTACGACTGCGCCAAGTTGTCGTACTAGTGAGGAAAAAGAGCATACTAGTACATGTACCTTAAAATGGGTAAAAGGATATGTAATCAATGCTCAAACATCTTTCTGTAAGTAGCTGTTCTCCAACAATGAGATAAATGGCAAAATGCACAACTTCTAATTTCTGAGGACATCCACTTCCATGCCTTTCTGTGACTCCTCCAGTCTCTCCATCTCAGTTGCTACCCGCTGATGACTTTCGACACTCCCAAAGGTTAGTGGCCAGTTTCATTTGAGAACATCACGCACGAAGCCTTGCCATTGTGAGTGGCCGCTGAACTTGTAGCGTCATCAGCAGTTTGCAACCGCGGTAGCGACCGGAAGAGTCGCAGAAAGGCCTAGAAGTCGAGCAAAAAGTACTGAAACATTCAACAGCTGGACAGGGTTTAAAGAAGGTCAAATTAAGTTCACCTATGAAGTGCATTTGAGGTTCATCCTGAAATTTCACCCGAATTGTTCACCATCTCCAACTTTGCGTTTGTGTCGTACCTGATAACGAGTTTACTGCAAGCCAGCTCGTTAGCGAGGAATCCCAGGATGGAGGCCTTCTGGGAAGGCGTGTGGGCCTGGAAAGCCTTGGTCTTCAGACTGAGGGCCAGAGGGGCCAGATCGGTATTGGCACAATGGGCCCCCATGTACATCTGCAGCACCTCAGACACATTATCCCTGTTGATGCCAACGTTGGTCAGATGGTCCCCCAGCATGGTCTTTGTCTAGCACAGAAGGAGAAGATGTGAAAATATTTTTTGTAGCTTTTAATTATACTTGGGGTTATCAAATTTTGGGAAGTTGGAAACTTTACCATAACTCAAAATTATTGAAATAAACCAGGAATTTCCTTAATTGAAGGTTGGCTCTTAATAGGGAACTTATGGTTGGGGGAAAATATATTTTAGCATATTCCTTACTGAAACGAGTACAGTGGGACCTTACTTGAACATACCAATTACCCTAAATTCCCCGTTAATTCTCAATTAATTCCCATAAATTCCAATGGCGTAAGTTTTCAACTTGAAATATTACCCCAATTCACCAGTTTACAGTATCTTCTGGAAAATTGAAATTTGAAAATATTGTGGCAACCCTATTTATACTCCAAAATTGCAATAAGATGCGCTAAGTGGAATGAAGCGTAACCTGAACATTTACTGTATACCTGTGTGTGTTTTGGAAAATTGAAACTCAAATGAAGTATCCATCCAGCCATCCAATCACTGTGCTGCTAATCCTCAGTATAGGGTCGCGTGTATGCTGGAGCCCACCCCCGCTGACTTAGGGCGAGAGGTGAGGTATACGTTGAACTGGATGGCAGCCAACCGCCGGGCACATAACTATTCACCACTCACACCCAAGGACAATTTAGAGTCTTCAATTATCCTACCATGCATGTTTTTGGCATGCGGAAGGAAAACTGGAGTATACCGAGAAAAGCCACTCAGGCTCGGGGAGAAAATACAAACAACACAACGCCAGGCGACGGACCTGAGCTAACGACGTCTGAGGCGGATGTGCTAACTAGTTGGCTCATGAATCAATATACTACGTATTGTAAACAATCCCACGAGACGAGATAGTGAAGTTTTATATCTGGACTTACCTTGTGTCCAGGAGGTAAACCTGGATCACAGACTGCCAGAGAGAGTAGTTTGACCAGGAGATCTTGGACTTGACCCATGCTGTCGCCCACATTCAGCAAGCCCTCCTGTAGCATGCCCAGCGTTGGGACATCAACGTTCAAGTCCAGGCCCAAAACCTTTCCAAAGCCTCGCAAGAACTGCATCAGCATCAAGCAGTCAGACACTGCGTGTCCTGGGAGGATCAGGCCGGGAATTCTGGAGAACTCAGGGAGAGCCTGAGGAAGACGATGTGGGTATAAAGGTGTGTCAAAGGCATTTGGTGACTTCCTTTATTATTATGTAGTACTCCCATTAGCCACTTGATGGCATATAAATAAAACTAATCACCACTACAGGGGTCTTATGGCTATCAATAAAATACTGCTTGCTTATCATCTGATAAACAAATATTTAGCAACATACCAGTACGGTACCTGATGTTGATTTTCTAGGCACATATAAGTATGTTCCAGAATATCTTCATAACATTTGCTATTGATTGTGGGGTGGGTTTTGACAATTTTTCCTTTTCTGCAAATACTAAACGTTTGGAATTTATGAGGTTTGTCGATTGTTGAGTAAAATAAAAACATTTTTTGTATTTTACTCAACATACACATAACAAAAAACAAATGGCTATATTTGAGAACTTGATCATCCTTCTTAATTTGGGACTACATCTACACTAAACCACACACGAGTATATAAATAGAGCTACTACTCAAGATCTTAACTACCTTCTGATCAGACAGGCACATGTCTTCATTTGGCTTCTTCAGCTCTCTGGCTATCTCCAACTCCAGCCTGCGTTGCTCCAGCTTGCGCTCTTTGTTGAGACGCTTCTCGTCCCTTTTTTCCTGCCGCAAGCGCTCGCGCTCCTGGGGAGTCCGGAGTTTGCAGAAGCATTAGAAGGAAAAGCATGTGTACATTTGTGCGTGTGTGTGTGAAAACAGACAAGTGTTAGATTGCAGCTATGCATTCAAAGGGAAAGTGCTCGAGGGCCAGAATCTTTTGACTCGGGAGGGAAAGAGTGAACAAAAGAGAACGTGGGAAGGCGACTTGGGAATAATGACTTCCAATTTTTATGGTGTGGTGTAGGGGTATATCCAAACTGCGACCCGCCATCCATTTTTAGTACCCGCGGCAACAAAAGTCAAATAAGTGTGGGGGTTGCAACACCCACCCACATCCCCTTGTGGGTGCAATGCTCCTGATCACCACTACTACTAATAGCAATCATAATAGTAATAAACGAAACTTTTTTTAAGGCAGGCAAAAAAATGCAAATTCACTGTTTAGAACTAAAATAGTGTGAAAATGTCAGTTCAACAGTGCTTTCTGCTTTGTGTCAATGTCCGATTTATGAACATATAACGTTATGAACCTCAAGTAACTGCTTGAAAAATGCTCAACTTTCTACTTGTCAGCTTTCTACAGATTTCCCTTGTTTGAATCTGGAGAATCTTTAACAGAAAGCTGTGACATGGCACTTTTTCAAAACAGCTTAACATAGCGTCACTATTGGGCGGAAACCAAATATGGTCAAGTTCAAATTTGTTCACAAATCGATACGAATGGTGCGTCCTCAATAGTCTTGAAAATAGTTTGAGAATAAGCCATTAACTCACTTGTCTGAGAAGTGTCCAAACCCTGTGCCTCGTTGCTTCAAGACTGAAAGTAGTTTTTTGTTTTGGGTTTTTTTTTAACAAAAAATGAGGGACACCAATCAGGTTAGATGCATTTGAGTAAAAAAAAAAAAAAGATAGCTGTAATGTTTTGGCGCAGAAGGAACTAATTTGCGTGCACATTCATTTCCGTCTATTAAACTGCTTAGTCCGCTCATCGTGTTGTTTTATCACATCACTCATGGCTTAAGACCTTTGAAAATGTTTTACAAGATGATATAACCACAGTTGTTTATTTTTGTGAAGTATTAAAGGCTTTTCTGGGTCAGCGTCAGCAGACTTTGCGACATGTCCATGCCACTTTAATCCATGATAGCTTAATAAACTTCCCTTAATAAACTTCCCTTTTTTGTTTTAATTTGTAATGTAATAATTGAGCGATTGTTGTGTCGATGCTAGTGTGCGTATATGATAGCAATATACAGTGAGATGCAATATCAAGATGGCGTGTCCTGTGAAGTAGTGATTTTGGAGAGGCAAGGATTCCGCCAGACAGCAACGATTAGATTAACGATCTAATTTTCTTGATTGATTTTAGCCCGGAAAAATGTTTGGACACCCCTGGTGTGGACGTGTGGTGTGTTTGTCTTTTTAATTTGGAGCCTATGGACTACCTCTGCTTTCTTGCGAGCCTCAACAGCTTTCATCAGCATTACATGCTGCCTCCTCCTCTCTCTCTCCTATAGTGGCAGAAAACAAGAGGAATATTACAGTAACAAGAACATACTGCAAATAGCCCAGTCAAAGGCCGTACAATTTTAGTATGTATTAAAACAACAGTAATGCTCTAAATTCATTAGAGGCACCATACTTGGAACAAACACAAAACGATGCTTCACATGTATAGACTGTCACATGTATGGTGGAAGCATTAAGTGAAGAGTACAGTAGTACGATGACAACCAAAAAGCAACACATAGATGCGGTACGTAGATGTGATGACAGGCTCAAAAAAAAAAAAAAAAAGAGAAGCAGCTGGAATCAGCGACGGCGTCTGCATCTCTAAGCTAGAGCGCATAGAACACAAGCGACAAAATATTGGCTGCCAGAAGGTAATATATGGTATTAGTCATCGGCGATGTTTGTTTGACGCTTTACGGATATTTTGTGGCGGGGACGACAAAAAAGGAATGAGGAGCTACAAACACAGCAGTTACACTTCAGCGAATTTGGCAGCTTCAGTATTAGCACAGTATGAGACTGGGGAGGATGAGACATTTTGTTCTCTGGTGCATGATACACAGACTCCCGCAAAAGGCCAGACGCATCACAGGTGACTGACTATCATTTTATTTGATCTCTTCAGGTTTTCCCCCTCGACGGACTGTCATTCCCACTGTGAGCCACCAAAGGACACAATTACCACTAGTTCAGTCTGCCAAGAACATTCCTAGCACACTGACTCAAATGGTTGTGATTGTGATGCGCACAACAACAAAAAAAACTAGCAGTCCCCATGGAGGTTTGATTTTTTGTGTGAAATGGAACATAATACAGTGCTTTCTAGGTTTATAATGCAGTGAACCTCAGCAATATCGCTCGTTCCCAGCTATAAGCGACTTTTAAAAAAAAAAACTTTTTTTGGGGGGAAAATAGGTTTTTACAGTTCAGTGTTACCTTGACTAAAGAGTGCCCCAACTTACTGTTTTTTTTAGTTCCATGCTTTGCGTTGCAAGCCAAAATTTTAATTATCAGGCGAGCTTCAGATAGTGAAGTTGGGGGGGGGGGAGATGAGCATTCTCACGAGGAGCATGGAGAAGACGTTCAAACAGGACTAACGGCATTGTAAATGGCCAACCAGGGCTGGACTCAGATCTCCTGATGTGGTTGACGTCTCTAGTCTCCAGGCCACGCCTCTTAAAAGATGCTTACAGATGAACACTAGTTGTTTATAACAAATGTTTCTTTCCATTCTCTTTTATTATGTGTTACAATAATGTAGTAACACGTAACAATTTCAATTAATTTCCCTTGGAAATTGTATCTGATATGAGTAAACTGAGTTACGAGCTTGGTCGCTGAAGGAATTAAGCTCGTAAGTCAAGGTACCATTGTACTGTATGTTAGCGTTAAGCTAACTGACTTTTGTGACATGGTTTGGTTGAACATTTTGGTGTTTAAGTATGCAGTGTTTATCTTGTGTTTTATGTGTCAGTTTTCTAATTATTTTGGGAGTAACAAACGGCTTGAAGAAAGCACACGCAGCCTCTTACGTGGGCAACTGTGCGAGCCACAGTTTTCTTTTTACTTCTTCAAAGCCATGCGACGCGATGGTCTCGCCATTTCGTGACAGCGAGATTGAGCACAGGTGCCAAGGAACACTTTTAAAAAAAGTTTGTTGAATTAGTTTACGGAGTTTGACTGTTTAAATGTGTTTGAATTGTGGGCGCGGGATACAAGGATATAAAAACTTTTTTTTATATGGACTCTCTATCTCTCCATTACCCATCGTGGGTGGGTCTGAAACGTATCCAAGCGACAACGGAGGTTCACTGTACGCTATAAAATCCACTTCAATTGCCCATTCAACCTTTCAAATACCAATATTAGGTATTGGAATTTGTACCCTAAAAGTTTAGTTTCTGTGTGGGTCCAATGGGATGGATAGGCAGACCTTTTTGAGATTCAGCTGCAGCTGCGCATTTGTGAGAATGGTTACAAGCAGGCGAAATACAGAACCCATTTGTCTCCAGGCTGGAATTGATCACGGCGATGACCTTATCTACGTGCCGTTTCGACAATGGTTCTGCAGTTAAATGAGCGACTCCGACTGAACGGCTGAAGTACCTCCACTCTCCACCACAAAGACAAAACGATGGCCAGTAACGATAAAGAGGCCGGCGCAGGTTTGAGGTCCAGCACTCGGACGGCAGAACAGATGCACGGACCAACAGACACAAACTCCACGTCGGGCCAAATTGTCAAACACTCATTGAGTGGCGTTGCAAAGGGGTGGAAAATTTCTGTCAAATTAACAGAACGTAAACTGGAAATGTTCCATGTAAAACTACGGCGATTAACTGGGAATTGGGGGTACGTTTTAATCGGTATAATATTTAAGCTTAAATACAGTGGTGCCTTGAGATACAACAGACCCGACATGGAATCCTCATAGGCACATTTTCTGTATCCTTGGCGAAAAACGATTAATATTACTGCAGTTTACTGGGTCACTTAAAGCAGTTGGGAAAGTCTTTGTTGTTTGTCTTTATGACTGCATATACTGCACCCCAGTGGCCAAGTGGAACACACAAGAAGGATTTGCAATGAATTAATCATGGTGCACTACGTGTTTAATTCCCCACGTTCTATTTATTTATGTTGTTACTTTATGTTTCATAAAGTAATAATATTACCATTTTTCTTGTGGGGGCAATGGCATGTCCATTCATTTCAATTAGGAAAGATGATTTGAGATACAAGTGGTCTTTGCGCTACTAACATGGTCCAGAATTGAATTAAACTTGTATCTCAAGGCACAACTGTACAAAAAAAATAAATAAATAAATAAAAAATAAATAAATTTGCCTGACTAAATGCAAGTTTCCTATTGCGAGCCAACTTTCAATTTGGCAAATTCCTGGTTTATTCTCCTTTATTCCCGTTAACTCCCGTGGAAGGTTCTCGACATTTGAAAATTGCCGTCATTTTGCAACCCTACTCATGAGCAATACGCCACTCCAATGCAACAAGACGATGTATGTGATGGATGGAAACTCCTGGAGTGCACTTTGAGACACGGTGAGTGTGGTTTGGCGAGCAGTCTTTGCAATGCATTCTGAGTAGAAGAGGGGGCGGGGGGTGTGAGGCAATGGGGGAGGGGGACAGAAGCTGCCTGGCCAATGTGACAGGGTCAGTTGTCCCTCAGGACGAGCAGATGGAGGCAGCATACTGACTTTTTTTTTTTTTCTCTTTTGTTTGTTTTGCTGGAAAGCCATGCAGAAGAATGTAGTATGACAGCAGCCAGTGCTACACTTAATGCATTGCTATGACAACCATAACACAACCAGTTACACGATGCAGGTGTTAGATGTACAAAAATAAACATACCCATACCATATCTAGTCTATGCCTCTCCAACTCCTGGCAGAGAGAGTTGGCAAAATATTATGAAACACGTAATATCCAGAACCAGAAATATAAAAGAATTTTCATATAAAAGAATTACGCATCACTTTCATAAGTTGATGTTTGCTGATTAACATACACAATTTCACACATTTACTTAAAAACACACACTCGAGTTTATTATTCAATTGAAGTCAGAGGCAAATGCTTCTTTTGTTGAGCGGAAACTAGTGTTTTAAGTGAAGTTGTAGCGAGCGTACCTGGTGCTTCAAGATCTCCGCCTGCTGCCTCCTCAGTTCCTTCTCCTTCGGGGCAAAAAAAGAGACATGAGAGGGGAAGATCAATACACTGTGATAACGCTGCCAATCTAGGTTTTGGGTTTTTTTAGGAAGCGACGCCAACTGATAAGGAACGCTGGCGAGCTTCAAAGTAAGAAAAAAATAAAATAAAATAAAAAAAAAAAATGCTCAATAACATAGTATCCTGCAATTATCTCAACCGGCTTTTATATATAAACTTTGGCATAGCAGGAGGACAATTATGTTCTTACGAGTGACCAAAACTGCACTAGTTGACTTCTCTACACTCTTGTACTACTGGTTAAGCACTAGATGTTAACTAGTAGAATCTTATCACGCCACCAGTTGTACTGGTAGCATGCAACTGTCAACAAGTGCAAAGTTCTGCCTCACTAATAATATGTAGTTGTCCTTCTAGTGAGGACAAAGAGCGTACTAGTACATTGGCCTAAAGATGGATATCAAAGATGTATCGAACAAATGCTCAAATGACTTTACGGAAAGACATTTGAGCATTCAGTATCCTTAATGTCCGGATTAAAGTCAATGTACTAGTCTGCACCATATGCACAATCAACACTGTCCCAGATTATCGCACTACTAGTCACTTTAAACTGCATACATTCCTTGAAGTCTCGCCGCCCTTTGCACAATGATCATTGCACCGGACTATTGCTATATTAGTCATTCAAACTGCTCTAAGTGCTAGAAGACTCTCAATTGTGCAAAGATTTGTACCGGCATTACCAGATAACTAGCAACCCTTTACTGCTCAGTGACTGTTTTTCTCAATGTCTTTCTGTCAATTGACTTGTCTGTTCTCGTACTAGAGCGGCTCCAACTACCGCAGACAAATTCCTTGTGTTTTTTTTTTGGGCATACTTAGCAAATAAAGATGATTCTGATTTTTGGTTTACTAACAGTCTTGGCATGGCTGCAGAAGGCTCAGAACTTTTGTTCGTGCTGCACAAACATTGGCGCCGCGCTTCGGTATCTTTGCTTTTTGCCTAAAATGGCCACCCCATCCCGCGATGCACAGCAAATGTAGTAGCGTTGAAATTCTTTCCAGAGTTTTAGTGAGTCATACCTTTATTCGCTTTTCAGCCTCCAATATTTTGGCATTGGCCGCTTCTTCCTTCTTTCTCCGCTTTGCCTGCAAATACAGATTCAAGTCAAGAACAGAACAGCCTGTCAATCGGTCTCGGATGAGCTCGGCTCCCCCCCAACTTCAACCCAATTGTTTGTGGTTTTCCGGTTTCAGCAAACATTCCCCCCCCCCCGAATGTCAGTCAGATTTGTATAACACTGCCAATGAATTATGTATCTCTTTAACACGTAATTGTGAAAATGTTGAGGCCTCCTGTTAAAGAGCGTCTAGTCAACCGTATAGACTCAAAAATGATTTTGTCCTAAAACACTTTGAAGCTGCGGCATTATAATTGCAAGCGCCTGGCAACGTGCGTCCGTGTACGTGTACGCATCCGGGTGTGTTAGTGTAGCACCTTTCCCCCACCCCCCCCTCCACTCGACCCACTTACGCTGAACTGTTACTGTTGTCTGATGGGGAGGGGGGGGGGCGAAGAAGAAAAGAAAAAAAAGACTTTTCTGTCCAATTTAAATAAGGTCTGAAGAGGCACCAACTGCCATTTTAATATTCAACAGCCGTCAACCAAGACCAATTTAGCATTAGTTCCATATGGATTTATGCCTAAGAAGACGCAACGCCTCCAAAGCATGCCACTATTCAGTAATGAGCTTTAGGAAGATTAAAAACACTATAGAGGGGCTGCAGCTATCCAGGAACATTCTGCTTAATCAGGCGCTGTTGGGTCAGGTTCTGTACCTCCAATATTTGCTGCGCCCTGAGTTCTTTCTCCATCCGAATCTGCTGAATACGCTTGATCTTTTCCTGTTGGGGGGAAAAAATAAAATAAAAATTGTAACCTGTAGATGTTGTTCATTTTCAATGGAGACATAGAATGTCAATTTTGACCAAGAATATCGTCATTATTATTGTCTGTATCCATTTATGGATGACAGATCTTTTCAAAATTGATTAATGGCCCGTCCGAACGGACGATTAATCCTTAAAAGTGTCTTTTTTTTTTTTTTACATTTTACACCACTTGTTTTGGGGTTTTTCCGTTACTGCTGTTTTCCCACTGTTTCAAGATTCCCCATGACCCTTCACTCAAAGACCAACTGGTGCATGTTTTTGCAGGAATAGGCGCAAATGTGGTGGAAAAGACAGTTCTCGGACTGTTTTTAATTTCCCTCTCGAATAACGTTACCAACTGTCTCATAAATAATACATAATTATGTCATATAGTTACATTATTCCCACCACCTTTGCTTAATTTAACACACACTGGTTAAATCGAAAATCCATTTCAGTAGACATGGACCAAACTTTATAGCACATGTACATAAGAATGACATTTTATTTGTGTGTATTTTGGATCACTTTTAACAAATAGCGTCAGGGTGAAAGAATGACATTTAGTGTATATTTATTGCTGAAAATGTCACAACGCTTCAAATGTGACCCTTTTCGGATAGAATCACTTCACGGTACGGCACATTACCGATTCATTTCGGCCAAACAGACAATAATATATTTAACGCGGGCCGTAAACTGAGACGCGAGCGTATCCGAATCCAGCTGCTGAGCATTTCTTATACACGCACACGCGCGGATTGGATTTCAAGGGGAAAGGAAAGCATTGTTCAGCACACACATCGAGTCCACATACCTGCTGCTTGAGAATCTTGATCTGCTCTTTTTGCTTCCTCCTCTCCTCTGCCGCCACGATAGCTGCAAGAGTCAAAGAGGGGTTTTATTTGATGAAGCACAAAACTGACCTACACAGCTGGACTCTCAGATGTATCCAGTGACAGATTTAGTAGGCCCTCCTGGTCACGCCGTCCGCTTCCACAAGCTGTGTGAGACTGAATCCGTGTCTGAATGTAAATTAGGGATTTGCAATCAAAGAAACACGCAGGATCAGGTAACAATTTGATTTATGAATGCACCTCATGCACAGTCAAAGTGAAACTCAAACTACCGGTATGTTTTACTTCTCTCCTGATGCAGGGAAGAATAGCTGCTGCAGTCTCCTTTGCCAACATGATGGTTGTGTGTTAATGCCAAAAGGCGAGTTTAACTGTATGCATTGATGTGCTAACGCCATCCGCATGGGGAAATCACACAACCTTCGCTTTCACTGGTTTAGTGCTTCACAAATTTACTAGACTACCCAATGTTAGGTGTGTGCCACAGCTGCGCCAAATTAAGAGCAGTGGTAATTACCATTGGTAATTGTCATTTTATGGTTCTGTAATGGTTAATTAACCACTATGGAGAAGTTCTTTAACCAAATGGCATTTTTAATGCTTTGAATATAACTCATTGTTTTTCACAAGTGTTCACATTGATTGTTTTAAAATCATTTTTAAAAAGGCACATTATTATATCTTGATTAAAATATGAAATTATACAAATTTGCTCGCAATTCTGAACATGAAAATGTGTTTTAATGGTTCAATTAAGTCTTCTCTGTTGGAATTAGGGTACAAACTGTGAGGCTCTTGTGGAACATTTCTATTGGGAAGCCTTATGCTGGATATTAACATGATCAAATTCCACTTGTTAACAATCATCTATTAGTAGTGTCTACTGCTTTCTTTTTTTTGCCTCATTATTAACATGTAGTTGTCCTACCAGTGTGCCAGAGTTGTCCTGCAGAAATGTCATACAGTAGTTTACTAGTGAGGATCAAGCATGTACTAGTTCCTTAAGCTAGAAATCAAGAATGTTGAATAAATGGTCAAACAGTTTTGCATACAGTGCCACAATATCAATTACCAGTTAAAAGTCATACAGGAGCGCAATGGCTGAGTGTCCAGTATAGACGTCAACAGAACCAAAACAAATACAAATTTATAACAAAAATAAAGTTCCTACCTTGCTGTTTCCGAGCCTCTTTCGCTGCACGCGCCAGTGCCTGCTTTTCCAGTTTTCTCATCAGTTTCATCTGGGCTGCCTGTCGGGCTATTTCTGAACACCACAAAAGGAAAAAAAAAAAATTGTCAGTGAGGCATTTCTTTGACTGACCTTCCTTTTCTGAATGAATGATGAGGGGGTTGTGTTTAGTTAAGTAAAAAAAAAGGGAATCTAGGACAGTGGTGGGACGTACAAATACTGTGTTACTCTACTTAAGTAGATTTTTCAGGTATCTGTACTTTATTTGAGCACTTATTTTTCTGATTGCTTTTTATTTTTACTGCCTACATTTGAAAACAGATATCCTTACTTTCTATTCCTTATGTTGTCAAAAGAGGCCCGACACTTTTTTCAACGTCCACAGACGACAACATGACATAAAAAAAAAGACGTAAATAGAGAGGTTGAGCTCTTAAAAGAAAAAAAAAAAAAAAAAAAAGCAGCAACGGAGGAACATTAACTAGACAGCATTAACGGCGATGATGCAACAGATTCAGACAAGCAAGATATTCCCCAACCATGGCCTTATTTAAGCGAATTCTTTATTGTTGTCGGCTGGCGTCTAATCTGAAAACAAACATACAGGTAAGGTGTATTTTATCAGTTGTTATTTTTAGCTAATTAGTTGTTAGGTAATTTCTAATCCATTTTTATTTCTGTTGTTTTCTTTTGCTTAAGAGTCTGCAATGTGCTACTTGAAGTAAAGGAGCTCAATCAGCACTTGTGCTTTTCCCATTTATTTTGGCTACTTTTGCCAATGCTGATAAAGCAAAGGCGCATGTGACACTTCATTTACTCGAGATATGAATATTGACTGCAATATTATTATCAAACAAGCAATTGGGAATACGACTAGTTCTGTATGTATATGACCCAGTAGATATCCTCTACTGACCTTGAGCTTCTAATTTGCGCAGTAGTTTGACCTCACTGGGACTGGGACCTTCCGGCACCAAGGGGTCGCCCACATTCGGGGGTCGACCTTTCCTCCGCCGGTAAGCTTTGGCACTGTCGCTCGCTAACTGACGTTCCGAATTGGGGGGACGACCCCTGCGGCCTTCCATTGCCAAAATGTGAGGAATGACTTCCTCTTCCTTCAACAAGTTCCACTGTAAACCCTGGAGAGCCAGAAAACACATGCAGAGAGAGTTTGGGAGGGGAAGTGGTGAAACATTTTTAACACTTGAGGGAGGATTTAATTAGGAACAAAACAAAACAAAAAATACAACTATTGTTTCACTGGAGCAGGATTAATCTTTTCTATGTAATTACAACCACAATTGCAATGAAGTCGGGACGTTGTGTTAAACAAATAAACAGAATACAATGATTTGCAAATCATGTTCGACCTATATTTAATTGAATACACTACAAAGGCAAGATATTTAATGTTCAAACTGATAAACTTGATTGTTTTTCGCAAATCATCATTAACTTAGAATTTTATGGCTGAAACACGTACCAAAAAAGCTGGGGCAGGGTCACGTTTACCACACATTTTTAACAACGTTCAATAAACGTTTGGGAACTGAGGACACTAATTGTTGAAGCTTTGTAGGTGGGATTCTTTCCCATTCTTGCTTGATGTACAGCTTCCGCTGTTCAGCGGTCCGGGGTCTGCGTTGTCGTATTTTATGCTTCATCATGTTCGACTATTTTCTCACGCATTTGTTCACAAAAAGGTGAACCTCGCCCCATCTTTGTTTGTGAATGACTGAGCAATTCAGGGAAGCAATCATGGCACCCACCTGTTCCCAATGAGCCTGTTCACCTGTGGGATGTTCCAAACAGGTGTTTGAGGAGCATTCCTCAACTTCCTCACTCTTTTTTGCCACCTGTCTCAGCTTTTTGGGAACGTGTTACAGCCATAAAATTCCAAGCTAATGATTATTTGCTAAAAACAATCAAGTTGATCAGTTTGAACATTAAATATCTAGTCTTTGTCGTGTATTCAATTAAATACAGGTCGAGCATGATTTGCAAATCATTGTATTGTTTTTATATATGTTTAACACAATTGGAATTGGGGTTGTATAAATAATTATATAAAGTGGTCTTGTTTAGATGTTAGGAAGGTATAGATTCTTAGGTCTTGTTTAGGTTTTAGGAAGTTATAGAGACCAAATAACATGGCGACACAGGCCACCTGTGGAAGTAATGTCATCTGTGTTTACTAGGGTTCTTCATGATTCCTGTCCCTGCCCTGACAGTGACTGCTGCAAAAAGCTCAGCCTGAACAGGGATCAAGGAGAGGGGGGGGGGGGAGAGCATGGAAAGAAGTTTATGCATTTATTCCATATCAAGGATATCTAGCTCAAATTAAAACATTTTTTTTTTAATATCCTCATTAATAAGATAATTCAGGGCACAAGTAAAATGACTGTGTCCTACGAGTAACATTTTTCTCAATTTCTACTACTAGTATGCAATTAACCCTTACTAGCAAACGACTGTGACGCACTAGTCACAATACTAAGCGTGATGGATTTGCTTTCCTACTGCCAATGTGTCAGGCAGTAGTGGAACTTTGTTGTTCTACTAGTCTGCTGCATTGTCTAACCAGTGACAACAAAGAGCGCACTAGTACATGGAACATAAGCTGGAAATCAAGGATGTCGAATAAATGCTCAAACTGTTTTGCAAAATGCCGTTTGAGCATTTATTCGATGTCAAAAATATCTAGCATAACGTCTATATACTAGTATGCTCTTTGACCTCACTAGTAGGACAACTACATGTTGCTAGTGAGGCAAAAGTGTTGGTAGTTCACAACTGCATGCTACTTGAACTACTAGTGACATTATAGAATTCTAGTAGTTAACATCTAGCACTTCAACAGTAGTAGAGTGCATATGTCAACTAGTGCCAAGTTTTGCCTCACTAGTTGTCCTACTAGTACGCCAAAATTATATATTTACTAGCTTGCAGACGTTCTAAAGCAGTGGGGAAAACAGTAATACTAAGATAGTCAACATACAACTGCGCTGAATTTTTTTCACTAGTGAGCACAAAGCGTGTAATACTAGTACATGGAACTTAAAACTGATATCGAATAAATACAGCTTTCAATAAAACATTTATTCGATATCCTTGGTTTCCAGTTAATGTACTAGTACACTCTTTTGTCCTCAATAGTAGGACAACTTTGGTATAGTAGGAGTACATGTTACTGAGAGAAAAATGTGCACTAGTTGACAACTGTGCGCTACGAGTGAGATAAAATTCTACCAGTTAACATCTGCTACTTCACTAGTAGTAGTAGCAGCAGCACGCACGTCAACTAGTGCAAAGTTTTGCCTCACTAGTAACATGTAGCTGCCCTACTAGTATGCCAAAGTTGTCCTACAAGTGTGCAGAAATGTCATACAGGGAGTAGTGGAATAAACGTTACTAGTAAGGCAGTCGTTCAACTAGTGCGCTGAATTGTCTTAGCAGTAAGGACGAAGAGCGTACTAGTTCATTGACCTACGCTGGATATCAAGGATATTAAAAAATTAATAAAATGCTCAAACGGCTTTCCAAATGAGAGGGAGAGAGATGAAAGGCAGTCACCTGGGGTCCTTCTCTGGCTTCATAGAAGTCACCAACCCTGATCTTTGCACTGAAGCTAAAATTATCACGCGTGATGCCGCTTATTCCATTTCTGGATAGATACTACAGAAGAGAAAATAATAAATGGCGTTGGTTCAGGCAGAAAAAGGCGAAATTAGCGACATTGAAAAGCAGCTGGGAGGCTAACTATAGACTGGAGGGAGTCTACGATTACAGTGCATCTGTGCAGGTCTTACTAATCACAGTAAAAGCCAGGGGACAAAAAAAAAAAAAAAAAAAAAAAAAAAAAAATTGCCTTTAAAGGCTCTCAAGGAAAGAAAAACTATTGTGACCTTGGGGTGCACAATTCAGCCTCCTTATCTGTGGCCAGACTTTTTTTTTTTTTTTTTTTACTGCCTGCTGATTGATGGATGAGCATTGAGTGGATTCTACTGAGCAGCCATTTTTCTATTTGGACCGCTGCAGTAAAGGCAGTTTTGACAATCACTGCTGAAGCAAATAAACATGAACTGCGGCGCACTGTACAAATGAGGCCAAAGCTGTGCATCCCAACACTAACCATTTCTCATTGCTTTGTGGAGGGAGAGGTGAGGAAAATGGCACAAGAAGCGACACTAAGAATAACATCTCTCACTATTAGGCGTACAGGAAGCAGAATGGGAGGAGTATAGCTGAGGCAAATGTGGAAATTATATCAAACAAATACTAATGCACATTGATCTGTTTGAGCAATATAGCCGCACTAGATACCTTCATCACATCTGGGTATTGTCTCAGCTTCTTGCCACTTGGCGCATAGTAGGCTACCTCTCCCTGAGGTCGCCCTGACACGTTTTTGATTCTTGTTTCTCTCCGCCACCTTGGTTTTTAACAATACAAAAAAAAAAAAAAAAAAAAAAACAAAGACAAAAAAAAAATTAGGAAAACAACAAAACACGAAAAAGCCCGCGGACGGTAAATGCATAGACTGCGCAGATTGAAGTGAGTCGTACCCTAACTCCAGAGGCGTCATCAAATCCTTCTCATCCACCCGCTTCCTCTTCCCTAAACCTGTGGAGAAACAGTTCCGTTGTATTTCAAAACAAAAACTCCCACGCATTACTTTAAAATACCACATTCAAACTAGATTAAGTAAATTCTGTAGAAATTGCATGTGAATGCTGAAGACTTGGGGCAAATGTAGTACGCAAAACCTGTTGGGTTAACGAGAATTGATTTAATCACATGAAACTGGTAAATGGACAAGAAGAGTTTAAGAAAAGCAGGCGCGCAAAGGCTGCACAGCAATGACTGCTGTGGCTACAAATACAGTATATGTCCTACTTTCTATAGTAATTGCTATACACCGATAGCGGCGTGCCAAAAGAGTAGTCAGGGCTCACAGGCATGCCACTACAGGACCTTGGCTCTCCGGTTACTGCGCTCTTTCTACTTTTCTAAAGGGAACGATTTCTCTTCAACATATTGTGTTATGGAGCGCAGACCACGCTTGAGTCGCATTCGGCAGCTTTTGCTTTGTGGTATCGCGTACGGCTTTAATGATGATAAAGTGAACATCTGCTGCCTGCAACAAGTCAGCAGGAGGTACAAAACCAATCTTCATCCCTCTTTTTCCACAGAGTCTGCATCAGATATTTCACACATTACCTAATGGAGAGGCCAGGCTGTAGGAGGAGGAGCCAGGAGAGCTGTGATAGGCCAAGGCACTGGAGCTGGTGACAATAGTGGGTGTCTTGATGACCTGGAGATTGAGAGGGGAGCAGCTGCTGGCTGTGTGATTGGCTGAGGTGGTCAGTAGTTCTGGGCCTTTGGTTAGCCTGCGGGGAGCCATCTCGTTCTTTGACGAGTCAGATGACAGCGACTTGGACACTTTCAATTTCTTCCCAGAGATGTCACTGTCGGAGTTGCTGTCTGACTCTGGACGTGAGTAAAACAGAACACAATGTCACTGATACGCCGCTATATTGCAGATTTGCAGCATTTAAGTTTTTTATTTTTATTTTTTTTTGGGGGGGGGGGGGGGGGGGGGGGGGAATGGGTTTTTACAGCATGCAGGTAAGTCAAGAATTGAGAGTTGCGCCTTCCGTGTAGTGCCGCAGCATGTCGGGCAGCACTGAAGCCTACTTGAAGAGATGCAGCATAATTAAGAGCAAGAAGAGGCAGAGACGTCCCCAACCATGCG
The DNA here is from genome assembly GCF_024500385.1 of Phyllopteryx taeniolatus. NCBI lineage: Eukaryota > Metazoa > Chordata > Actinopteri > Syngnathiformes > Syngnathidae > Phyllopteryx > Phyllopteryx taeniolatus. The sequence goes on along the minus strand of NC_084503.1, from coordinate 3,145,008 downwards.
CCAGTAATGGCCATTGTTCCCACAGAGCAGAAAGAATGGATGTCTGATTGTTGGTTAGGGTATGCTGTTTGTTATGGGTTGCTGCTCGGTGGAAAGTAATTAGCATAACATTGACCCTCATTTCCATTAGCCCATCTATGACATTCCACATTATATTCTAGTATTACAATACCAGACCATTTGTTAGACAAACTATTTGGTTGAAAATGAAACGTTTTATTATCTTTTGTTGGAAGCTCTGTTTCTATGTGTTGCTGCTCCGTAGCATTTTAAAGCAGCATTTGTTTAAAGGTGAATAATTACGGTAACTTATATGCTAATTTTTGTTAGCCAGAAGTTAGCAGACTGTCATTAGACAAAATTGTATGGTTTTAGTTCCGTGGTTCTCAAAATGTGGTACAAGTACCACTACTGGTACACGAAAGAATCACTGAATTAAATGTTCAAACTGTGCATAATGTTAATGGAATATGTTTCTTAAACCTCCAGTACACTAAATTATTTTAAGTACAGTTCAGTTGTATTTAACTTGAGTACAATACCTTTACGATTAATCTTTTCGAACTGTTTTCAGTTATTTAGGTACCATTTTTTTAAATTTAACTTTTATGTGTAGTGCATTTACATTAAACTGTTTAAGTAGATATTTTCCTCTATTTAAGCCCAGAATTAATGTTTACATTGTGCATAAAGTTACAGTGGCTTAAAAATCATGTACTTTTTTTTTTTTTTTTTTTTTTACAAATAAAATCTCTCTCATTTTTGATTAACAGATGAGCCTACTACACTACTGTATCATCAAGTTAGTCATTAGGGTGGTACTTTGTGCAAAATGTTAGCGAACCACTGGTTTAGTTGATCATTTTGGTCAGTTTTATAGTAAACTTCAACTGGGAGTGACAAACAGCTCGTGTTTTGCCTCTTATTTGGAGATTGTGCGCGTCTTCTTTTCGTTTCCTCAAAGTGATGTTATATGACCTCCCATTTTTTGCACGCAACAAACAGACACTAAAGCATACTTTAAAAGGTGTGTTCTAATGAGTGTGAATATGTTTTAATAGGTTTAAATGTGTTTAAAGCGTGTGGGAGGTGTCAAACTGTAAAACTTTTTTTTTTTTTTTTGTCTCCATTAGGGGTTCAACTGTTTATAGTTTTTAAGGGAGGCTCAAAGAACGCAAAGCGTTACACAGACACTGTCTCAACTATCTTCTTGGATAGAGGTGACAAGTGAATATTGATCCATTACTCCTCAACGGCTCCTTGAAGTTACCGGACTTTGGCAGAAATTGGCATTGCTGTCATACATCTCAATCCTAAGGTGCAAACATGCTTGATTTGTGACAAGTCGACTATCCGAGGGCTGTAATGTTTACAGCTTCCGCGGAATTGTGTACAGCGCCTTGCAGCAACTGGCTGTGCACGATCATGAGCAGTCACAAAAACAACAACAACAACAAAACAGACGGTGATTCCTCAGGCAACCCTCAAAGGGCCGTTACTCTAAAATCATAAATATATAATCACCTCATATGTATATATAAAAAAAACGGTGAGAACCTAATATTTAAGTATGTAACCATTGTTCAGTCTATGTTAAGGAGGGATTTAGTGAAAAAATGCTTGTAATATCTGTAAAAAGGAAAGTAAAATTGCAATTTTGGTACATTTTTTTTCCTGCTAAAATGAAAAGAATTAGCAGATCATCTTTTTTTTTGGGCAAGTGTGCAATTTCATGTAATATTCTTTCAAAAGAGGCATTTATGGCTTAAAGCACTCCATTGTAGCAGAGGAATGACAATTTTGATTTTAAGAAGTGGTTATACCTTCTGCTGACCATGGACAATAATTACATATTTAAGAAGTGGAAAGCTGTAGAAAGATTGTACGATAAGCAATTTAAGAAAAGAAAAACTGTGGTAAATATCATTTTTGAGACTGTTTTGAACCTAGCTGTTGTGTAAACAAATTTGAATTTGAAGGGTCAAAGAAATAAAAGTATTGGCTATTTCCTCCAAAAGACCAAAACTATGATGTAGTAAAAAGCAAAAAAAAATCTTAAATCTTAAAAATTACAGAGTAGACGATGAAATAGAATTTCTACAAAAAAGCAGAAGGGTAATAAAGTAAAAAAAGGCCAGAGGGTTAAGGTAAGTGCTTGTGTTATTTGCTGCTGTACAAAAAAGTACCTACCTGACAAGCTGTCATCAGAGTCATCGTCGTCGTCTTCCTCCTCTTCTTCAAGGTCATCGTCCTCGTCATCATCATCGCCCGAGTCATCGGATTCCTTATTGGCGGGGAGACCGGCCGCAGGGTTACAATTACCGGGGATCCCCACCCCGGGGATCCCCACACCGGGAATGCCGACTCCCGGGATCCCGATCCCGGACTCTCCTCCCCGAAACAAATCTACTAAAGACTGTACCAAATGGTTCTGAGAGAAGCCTTTCCAGTTCGCTAAAGGCCCCGTTTGTCCCGGTCCTTGTGCCAGTCCTGACGTCTGCCCCTTCCCCTTTGGGGTCTTGCTCTTTCTGGATCCAAAGCTCGCGGCATGAGGTGAGGTAGTAGGCGGCTGCGACGGAATCCCAACCTGGGCGCTTGTTTGGGTCCTACTCGCCCCTGTGCTAAGATTGACAGGCATTGACCCACCATCAGAGTCGCACTGAGGGGACTTGCCTTGAGAGGCAGAGTTTTTGCGAGGTTTGGTGATGAGGGCCAGAGGTGCGTCCTGAGTGGTGCTTTGGATGACTCCGTTGGGGTGATTAGGTTCAGGAAGCCCGAGCAGAGCGCTCGAGAGGAAGAGGTTGGAGTGATTGTTCTGGGGTGGAGGAGGCGGAGCGGGTGGCAACGGTGAAGAAGACGGGGAGTTCCCCTTGGGAGACTTGCTTGGCCCCTGCTTCCTCAGCTCAGCTGGGAACGTCTGCCCTTGGGACATGAGAGTCTGGGAACAGGAGGAGGAGAGGGGAGAGAAAACAACAAGAGGCAGGGAGTCAAGACGGGGGGAGGGAGCGGGAAAGGCAAAAAAAGAGAGAGGCACAATGAAAGGTCAGAAGAAAAATGGGGGAAATGGAACTAAGTGCAGTTGCTCCAGTTGTCAGTTTGTATCACTGTTGATTGTTTGAGCAGCTGACCAACTACAATGCAGACCACTGAGACAGTTAACTGTGCGTCAGGAAAAATAACCTCAGGCGTGGTACTCAGCAGCGCTCACAAACTCGCAATTATTTTGAAAAGTCCTACGATCGTTTTGATCATGTTTGCTCTTACACACTGAGACCGAGCTTGCTTGAGTCTGTCTTTAAGAAATACAGGTTAGGTTTTAGCACTGCACTTTCAACTATATGTGATATTAAGTGAAACTAACCAATTTCACAGACCGTGAAATACAGCAAAATTGCTGAAAACCACAGGGGGAATTTAGGCCACTGTAAGCCTCTATGCTTGTAGAACAGAAAAATGGGTAAATCATTTAGACACAAAAAAGAGGATCTCATTAGGCTTAGCCGATTGTCATTCAAATGTCTATAAAAAAACAAAATGTGACTTTTGCACCAACAACAGCTTTGAAAAATGTCTGAAAATCTTTTAAAGACAAATTCTATAAGATTAAAGTGCCAACTACATGTACCATTACTAAAATAAGCAATTTTGTTATAATGACCGATATATTTTCAGGTCAAGACTACTTGCTGCGGAAGGACAACGGTTCAAAATTCAATGACTTGGCTAAATGGAATGATTTTACCAGTTTAAGTCTCTAAAAATGAAACCATAAAAAAAAAACAAAAAAAAACATGTTAAAATCATTTATGCAGTCGCAACATAATAAAAATGGTTTTGGGTGCTTTCCTCATTTTAGTTTCATTCTTGTGTGAAACTTCACCCGAAACCCTTGATGGTCGAAAGGATACACTCATGATGATTTAAAAAAAAAAAAAGATTTCAGACATTGGTGTGCCATTTATAGAAACAACAGATTGGAATCCCCTTTGAAATTGGATTTGAATGGTAAAAACCCTGTTCCTGAGCCTAAAACTTTGCCAGTCTTGATTTGGACTGGACTGATTGAAAATGCTCTAAAAAAATAACTGTAAATGATTGTCCAGCAATGCAATGACATCATATGTTCATCATTACTTTTCTGTCCATGACTGAAGTGTAAATGTTTAGAGAAAGATTAAGAGCTCAAGAGAACTCCTCCCCATAGCGCGTTTCATCTTTGGCAGCCCCGCTATTTTGTGGATTTTTAAGCATGCAACATGCAAAATTCTCATCTTTTGTTATATTGTTTGCATGTAGTTCTTCGCCCTGTGAGTTAAAGTAGCAGTTGTTTCAAAGTTTGTAATTACTGTAATATCGATGCTAAATTCCATTAGCACGTTTATGGCATTTGACATGATACATTAGCATTACACAAGTGAATTGACGTGCTACAAAATTATAGGGTTTGGGTCATCATCAATATTTCATGTGTCAGTTTTACAGGTAGCCTTCTGGGAGTGACAAACAAAAGCTTGAAGCAAGTACAGAACGGTTTTGTTAAAGTCCTGTTATAAGTCTCTCAGAAATATTTTTAAAAAGTGTGCCTAAGCATGTTTTAACTAGCTTAAATCTGTTGCATGTGGGAAAGCTTTATCTATTTAAAAAAATGATCTTTTATATCGTATCTCTATGTAGTATATATATTTTTTTAAGAGTAGGTTTGGACCATATCCCCTGCGATCAACGGAGGTTCACTGTAAAATAAAATTCCCAGTGTGAATGCTTGGCTTTCTCTGCTTGACGTGCTCAATTAAAATCAGTCGGTCGGCTTACCTGTTTCAGTCTAAACTCATTGATCTGCGTGAGCGAGTCTTCGAGCAGTTTCCTTCTGTTGTTGACTTTGGCACTGCCCGCATACTGAGGTGGCTTCAGAGAGGACTTGTGGGGACTCGTTACAGATGAGGTCAAAGTGAAATCTTTCGGGGAGGTAGACAGGGGGAAGGCCGAGCATGGGGGGGAGGGCACCGAAACAGGCTTGGGGGAGGAAGAGAGGGAGAGGGGAAGGTGCTGAGGGGACAAGGAGGAGGACGAGGGCAGCAGTTTGGGGCGTTTGGGAGAGGCAGAGATGGAGAGCGCATTTGGAGAGTACGTGAGGGCGATGGGGGAGGAAGACGGCGAGGAGTCTCTGTGGGGCTGGCCGAGGAGCGCCAGGGACTTTGAGTTGAGAGCCAGACCGGTCGACTGGATCACACTAAAGTGTTGCTCCGGTCTGGATCGGGAAGAGCGTAAAGCCAGTGGTGAGGTTTGGGACAGGACAGGGGGGGACACAGCGCGGGCTATGGGAATGAGGGTTGGGGGGTGGGAGGGGACTGTCTGGATGTGGTTGTCCTGGGCTTCTGCAGTGTGGACCCTACAGTCTGTCTTTCCAGTGATTGGTAGCAGAACCTGGGACGGGGGAGAAAGCACAACATTTAAAAAGCCAGCTGGAAGAAAGGATTTAAGGATTTATGTTCTATTTTAGAAAATGACCCAGCGGTGGGCAGTCAAACACTATCAGAAGCATTCACTTAGCATTTACAACCTTAATTCTAGTATTTGTTCCATGAAAATGTGTTCATTTATTCCTAACCGTCTATTCTCCTCATTTTGCAACATTTCTCTTGGCTGCACTGGTTCCAGTATTCGTAGGTGGACGTTAGATTTTTTTTTTTTGGGTCCAATCAGAATTCAGCCTCTATGTGTTGCCACGTCAATCTAATCTGCCCAGGGCCTTCGGAATCCGTAGCGTTTGCCCATGTAACCTAAACTATATTAGCAATGGGACCTTTTCTTCAACCAATCAGATTCAAATTCTGGAGTCTGGTTGGTTGGTCAGACCAAAACCTGTTACAACTAAGTTTGATCTGTAACCAACTCCCCACATTAACACACTCCATATCGTCATCTCTGGTGATTAAAATGCATTTTATTTCATTTCTGTTTTCTGTCATTTCATTGGATTTATATTGATTCTGAACTGCTCCAGATGTAGGTAGCACAGGTGCATGTTGTCACACGTATTTTGTGTTTGTGTACAAATTCATGGTTTTAATAATTGTGATGCGATAGTGGAAGATTAAATTGGTTATTAAGTCCCCACTGAAGGCCCAGCTACCAAATAGATTGCCCGCCACCAATGTTTACCATTGATATTTACCTTTGATTTCTTCTTGATCGGTTTCTCAGAGTCTGACAATTCACTGTGTTTGTCTTCCTCCTCATCCTCGTCTTCGTCATCGTCCTCGTCATCATCCTCCGCGAGGTCCTCCAAATCACTGCTGAGTGACCCGTCGCTCGAGCTGTCTGAAGATGTGCCCGTTTCACTGTTATTCACTCCAGAGGTCTCTGCTGCCTTCTTACGCTGCTGCCTCTGAGGTGAGTGACAAAAAAAATGGCAAAAAAGAATCACATTTAAATCACATTTATATGCATGACCTCAAGAATCAATATATAGTATTAGGTTGTTTAATTGGAAAAGTACCCACAACTTACCCTCTCCTTTGTTTTAGGAGCAAGTTTTTCCATCGTCTTAGCTGGGCTATTCTGACAGGGACTCTTGGAGGGCTCTGCTTTTTTGGTTAGATTGGTCGATGCCCGGCCAGGGGTCGGACTTACAGAAAAGCTCCCTGGCTGTGTTGTGGGCAGACAGACGCCGCTGCCATTTACTGCCCCGTTCACCCCTTCAAACGTAAAGAAGAATGTCTGTTTCACTCATGTGCTTTTCAGAGAATGAGGATGAAGTAGTATGATGAAAGATCTGTAACTAATAGCAGAATGGAGTGAGGCAGATATGGATTTGAGCATGCATCATCAAACATGCTGACTGCAAAATATACAAGGCCAATGCTAAGGGCTGACATCATAAAGGAGAGACTCGTGCGAGGATAGAAAACAATTGCTCTCAAGCAGGGGAAACTGATCATGAGGAGCGACAATTGGTTGGAAAGTTGGTTGGTTACAGTGGAACCTCTGAAAGTCAAATGCTCCTGCAGTCAGACTATTGTGATTAACACTTGGGGCAAAAAATACGCCTCTGAAGTTGTGCAAAAGCAGTTTTTACAGTCACGGTGAATTACTTCATCCCTTTTTCCAATGTAGTGAGACCTCACTCAGCAAGCAGTAATCTCATTTCAATATATACTCGTTTACTTTATGGGAAGCTGCTTGAGCAGTTATTCAATGTGCTTGATATTCAGCTTAAAGACACATTAGTAGGCCTATAGTGGTACTAGTAGTGGAAAATATCGCAATACTAGTGCAGTATTTCCCAACCTTTACTGAACCAATGCTCCGGCACACAGCCAAAGAAAAAGTGTGAATACTGAAATTATGATCTTTTATCAATTTACCGTACGCAAAATTGACTTAATGAAATCTGGGCCAGCTGTAACGAACGCAAAGCTGATATACTCGCAGGAAGTCATTATTATTATTCTGTTTTATACATGATAACAGGTGGATACACAGGGTCATTTCAAGTGGACGAGCATATAATTGCTTAATTTGCCACTATATGGGGCTGGCATAGATAGATGAACACATTTGTATTCATTCTTCCAGAGATTTATTTTATTTTTTTTTACTTACTACATGTGTAATGGAAAATGTGACGTGTTACCTAAATAATGTGTCTTGTGTGGCATACCTTTAGGTGGGTCTTGGCTATTCTTGCTGGGCATTCTAATCTGAACAGGACTGGCGCTGTGGTTTGGCTGTATATGGGGGGTGAAGAATGGAGGGAAACCTATGAAAGAAGGAAGAAAGGCAGCAGCTCCTCGTCCATGGGCTTCAGCAGCTCGCCACCACTCTGTCAAGAGGGGAAACAACACCACATCATAAGATTCAAGGGAGAGAAATCCGTTTTTAATCTTCCAGGGTTTTTTTGGCCCCTCATCTTACCAGACAGGGCTCCTAGTTGGGGGTGCGCAGCCAGAGCAGCCGACATACCAAGGGAGCCAAGGCCTCCAAATTCCGGCCTGCCCACTCCAGTAGTATAGAGGGCCCCGAAGGCTGGGTGGTTGACCAGAGGAAAGGCACTTGACAATGTGGAGCCAATGAAGGGCTGTTCTCCTGCTGCTCCAAACAGACGGCCTGGGAGAAAAATCAACCAAAGTGAAAGCTTTCTAATGTGGCCATAGGTTTTTTGGGAACCAGGAATAAACCCGGAATTCCTCTTAATTGGGGACTTAGTTGGTGAAAATATATTTTCAAATAAACTGGGGAAGGGGGGGGTAAGAAGGCGCAATTAAGGTACTGTAATGCTCTCGAATGTGGACAAGGAGAGATGTTTATTTTGCATGATGGATGTCTGCTTATTATCATGCTTCAAATTTGGAATGTCTCCAAAATTGCCAAGCTTTAATTCCCACGACGTTTTCCATCCCTTTCGAACCCTATGTAGAGCAACATTCTGGCTAAGGCAGTATGCGCAAAAAAATGGATGCTTATCTAACTCATTGAAAGATAATTTTACTTCCTCCCAAATTCATGACATTGGCGACATTTATTTTTATTTGTTTTTAAACCGGTCATAAAGTTCATACATGTGATGAGTATTACACCTACAGTTATTTCACATACCCATTTGACACATATGCATGTGAGTATTATTATTTATCCAGGTCATTTTATTCTCATTTATTTCCCCCCCCCCCTCACAAACATTTACTGAGGTACAATTTTTTAAACCCAATACATTTAAATTGAATCATTAAGTACAGTTTTGATTTTCCTATATTTAAACGCACTGTTGTTCCAACTGTGCATAATGTTACAGTGGCTTACAATAATATCAAAAATTCTTTTTAGGAATAAAACCTCTTCCTTATTTTTGATGAACCCATCCGGCCTATTACGCTACGGTATTTTCTTGTTTGTCGTGATGGTGGAATGTTTTTTTTTTTTTTTTTAATAAACACTTTGAGCTATAGCAACATGATAAACAGTGTATAAAATAAAGATCATCTTCTACCTGTGTATGAATTGAATTCATTCTAAAAGGAAGCTGGAGAATTTGGGGCACTGACCTACTGCATCAGCATGAAAATCTATACTGGTGGAAATGTGTCATCATCCCTGACTGACTATTGTTTACTGGTATGAGCTCTGGGTTCCCAAATGTCAGAAAATGTGAATACAACCATATAGTCTTGGTGATGGGGGGAAAAAAGTGCGTGTGTAACCATTTCCCATCTTTTTGGTATTCAATTTCACCACAGAAGAATACTTCATCAACATCATCGTCGCCGAGAGTTTTCCTGAGCACAATAATTTCCGACAAGGGCGGCTGCCACGTATTACCTCCTCCCGGAGTCAGATGCAATTTGGTGTGAGCATATTTCATGCAAATTCAATTTCTGCTCAAGAAAAGGAGAGCAAGCCTGCATGATGCCTCTGCATAAGCAAGTAATACACACGCGCGGAAAGTGATGACTGAAGAAAAGGAGAGTGTTGTGCAAAGGGCAGATGAATATGTCAAACTACTATGCACATGCACACACCAAAGAAATGTAAAACGCACTCGGATAGCTGGATTTTTTTTTTAACACATTCACTGCCATTGACGGCTTTAGAAGTCAAATATCCATGTTAACTGGGAAGCCTGGCAGTGAAGGACTTTAACTAATGCACTGGTATATACTGTACATTATATGTATTTCTCTTAGTTATGATTTTGACTATTTTTTAACAAACATGGGCTGAAGTAAAAAAAAAAAAGAAAAAAAAACAGCATTGCACAAATGCATATTGGAGATATATAGTTATGAAAGCAGTTTGGACATTTATTCGAGACCCAACTACTACTACGGTTTTTGTTCTCACTAGTAAGACAATTCATCAGAAAACTGATGCAATGCTAACATGCTAATAGTTATTATGTTAACTTGTAGCAAGATGGCCATCTGTGAACAAAAAGCGCTGAGGCAGAGCGAGAGTGATTTTGCATTCTGTGCTGTGGTAAGGTACATTTTTGAAAGAGAATAATTTTGGCATGATAAATAGCATAATAGCAACCTCAGTGGACATAGCGCTGAGATACATAGATAATGATTTTACATTTTGCCTTGGGGTAAGGAAACATTTAAAGGAAATTAGCTCAGGTGCTAACAGTTTGTATGCCAACATAAAGCATGATGTTACTGAGTACAAAAGACGCTAAGGCAAACTGATAGGGGATTCTACATTGTGCCCTAAGAACACTAGTAGAATGAATGTCTTACTAGTGACGTTTTTTTTCCACAGTAATCCCTCGTTTATCCCGGGAATTACGTTTCAGACCACCTGCAATCAACGAAACCTGCGAAGATGTGACCAAGTATTTATTTTATTATTTATATATATTTTAAAGTTTTACGCATAACCATGTGAGGTAACTATCTGTGACTGTGCTGAACGTGTTTGACTTCAAAAGGTAGGGCCCTGGTGTTGAGGGATGTCCCCGTCAGTGAACGAGAGTGTAGCGTTGGCTGGCTGTTAATTGGCTTAACTGTTAGCCACTCTGTGTTGAGTTAGTCTTTGTCAGTTGTGGCAAGCGGCAGGTCGTGTGTGAATGTGCGCGCGTGTTTATTTTTTTTTACTTTAGTTCAGTAAAGCAATTCTAAGGGCAACAGCGGCTGCGGCTAATCTTGCCCGCTAGTGGAGGGAATACAGTTGATTCAAACTAGCGGTGGTAGGCCATATTAAATTAGCCAACAATGTTTACTTTACCATAGACGTGCAGTTTGCTTTGCAATAGGCATATTGCAATTTAGCTTCTTTTATTAAGTGTGAAATGATCTTACTTTTACGCACTCTCTCCACCTGGCTTGTGCTTATTGCTTTGCAGCACCAGTCAGTGTGGAAAAATAATCATGATAAAATGAACAATATGTGATCTGAAATTAGATGCGTACGATATAAAGTTTGACACAGTGAAGCCACAAAAAGTGCGGTATGGCGAGAGGCGACTGTCCTCCCTTCCCACTGGGCCTTGTAGTAGCGGCGCTAGTGAAGCACAGTAGTTTACTAGTAAGTAAGTAAGTAAGTAGGTGAAAAAAATGTGTTATTTGTAAGACCGTCATTCTACTAATGCACTGAATTGTCTTACTAGTGAGGACTAATAGCGTACCAGCAAATGGATCTTAAACAGGATATCCAGGATATGAATAAATGCTCAAACAGCTATCCATAGTAATTCTTAAACAACCATCAGGCTACTTTGGGCTTGACAAATGAGCGTGTCACCCTTTGTGTTTGCGTCAAGGCCTCTTCTCTAGCTCAAAGACAGTAAAACCTACCTTGTGAATGTCATTACAAGATGCTGAATATGTAGAGCGAGCCTCGCCAGCCCGGGCTACGGTGTGTCAAGATAAACGACTGCAATGCGAGCCCCGGAAAAGGCCAGCAGCGTACCCAGCATTGGCTTCTGCTTGCGGTGCCCACCTCTCCGCATCAACACCCCCGCCAGCCCCCCACCCCCCGGCGCTTCCCTTCCCAGGCAACACAAAGTGACATCTGCAAATGACTCCTCAATATTAATGCAGGCTTCCGGAAGGCGAATAATTAAATCTAAAAAATTTCAAGTAAGGAACGACATAGCTAGGATTTACCTACTCTCTCTCTCTCTCTCTCTCTCACTCACTCCGTCGCCCTCATTCTGTTTCAATCCACCCTCCACTCTGGGAAACTGCACCGCCTGCTTCCCCCCCCCCCCATGTTTGGATGCTGCCGAAGGGGGATTAATTTGTTGTTTGTTGCAGTCAATCAAATTTCCACAGACAGATTTAAGTTAATTGCATCCGTGAGTTGATCCCAGAAGGAGAGTGCTACGAGCGCAGATCAGCTTTTTATTCTCCAAGTGATATCCTCATCAATGACACACGCGCCGCACACAAAAGTGCGTCGCCGCACACGCACACCAGCCAATGATTTGTTTTACTGTTCTTTTTCTGAAGCGTAAGAGGCGCATTGAACCTTGAATCAAGGCCTGCACATACTGTCACGATACTGTATCTCTGATGTTACCTGCATTACTTTTGACATGCTCTTGTTAGTCTTCCTCAGAAAAGCCTTTTTTCCTTTTAATTCTAAGATGTAGGAAGAAAGATGGCTTGACAGCAAGCCTGTCAGCCTAAATGGGCACCATCTGGTATTAGGCTTTACACGATCAGGATTTTTGGGGCCGATAAGCGAGTTTAAAAAAAAAACGATAACCGATCACAAAATGGAGCAATGTGCCTATTTAAATGAACGGTTCATTTACTGTATATACTCGTGTACTTCATTGCTCCAAAAATTTTTATTTACAATAAATAATGTATCTTTGTTCCTTTATTTCTGCCAGTGAGGCATAGTGACAGACAGAACAAATGATTGGTCTTCTATTGGATGGCAGGAAGTAAATACAGTAATTAATGTATCCACTTTTTCTGACATTTTTGTTTGTTGGTGTTCCGTGAGATTTTGCAATTGTAAAATATGTTCCTTGGCTCCATAAAGGTTGGAAATCACTGCTCTTCGTCAGATCGTGTATTCTAATCAGTCAGCTCAAACCAACATTACAACATGACAGAAATAATGGGTGCTAAGTTACTGTCATTAAATTACTTTACTCACACCGAAACTTTAGAGAATGATTCGACAAAACGGCGGCATGTTTACGTACCGCCGTTTGTGATACTTGCTAGCTTGCTAGGCTACATAACATTTTATTGCCTGCTTGCGAGCCGCATCGTATTGAAAGTACGTGAACATACCTCAAGCAAGCCGTAAACGAACGTCCTCTCCTGTCCTGAGCACCGGTGCCCACCAACACACGTTTTCCCCCATTTTGTCCTTATGATACAGTCGGCGCGCTCCACTCTTGTTGTCGTCGCCGCGGTAACGAGTGCATCCGGTCGCATTTGAGTTGACAAGATAAAGCCAAATGATCGCAAAAAACGGCCGTTACCAATCAGCCCGATAAAATTGGTGTAAAGTCTATCTGGTATACAGTACAGGGGTACCTTGACTTACGAGTGACCCAACTTACATATTTACGAAGATAAAAGCCGTCGCTCTGCTGATTTTTTGCTTTGACTTGTGAGCAAAAACGAAATTGTCACGTTAAGGACGTCACGGATCGGTGCATGCAGTCACACGACGAATATGCAGTTATCTGCACTCCAAACCAGGTTGCGGTAATGCGCCTTAAACTGTTTGCCAACCGCCATTTAACAAAACACAAGAAGAAGAAAAATTGGTTATCATGGAAAGTTCAGATGACAGACAGCACATGCACATACTGCAATGATATTCGTCGTATGACTGCATGCACGGAACTGTGACGTCCGTACCGTAATGGTTCAGGACGAACACAAATACCGTTACACCTCTATTGTACAGTAAAACACACACTCATAAATTAACAGACTGTATAGAATTGAACAGATTCTGCTTTTTGAATGAAGAATGTTTAGATCACAACACAAAGCAACAAAAACAAAACAAAAAAACAATCAGACGTTGGGGCACTCATAAATCAAGGTACTACTGTATTCTCCCTTCCTTATAATTAAACACAGATGTAGTGGGAAAGTGATGACTTGGCAGAAATCTTTTCAGCCTAAATGGATAGCATCTAGGATAATGTATAGCAGTTGCACAAAGTGGAACTTTGTACAAAAGAAGTGGTTTGCTTGCAGAAAGTTCACAGAGCTCACCTCGCATTTCATTTGATGCTGTGTCCAAAATCGCTTATCTAGAAAATCTGAGCTCACGTAATGGGAGAGAGAGATCAGCACGATGTATAATGCATGAGGAAGCAAATGTTTTAATGGCGTCTTCTTCGGAGCAACACCGAGGACAAGGAAAGGCAAAAACACGGCGCTTAATTTTATGCTTTCATTCCTTTATCTTGTAACAAAAAAATGTGGGTTCTGTTTGAGGAAAAGCTGGATGCATGCGAATCTGTGATTTGCTGCGTGTCAATAGCAAAAGATTAGGTGATGAAGGGATCATCAAAATATTCATCTTGAAAAGGTTCTCTAATGATTTAACAAGTTGGCATTTACATTATCATCAGTCCTGTTTGTTGCATTATTTGAGGTTTTTTTTTTTTCTTCTTGAAATTGGCAAATTGCAATCCATCCATCCATCTTGTATGGCGCTTAACCTCACTATGGGTTTTTAGTGTACTGGAGCCTATTCCAGCTGACTTTGGGCAAGAAGTGGGGAATTGATATAGAGTGTAAAAAGGAAAATAAAAATGTGAAATTCAGTAAAATAAACAATTTTACATTTAACATTTAATTGTATTAAATAATTGGTTATATGTTTAATTGTATTAAATAATTGGTTAACATATAATTAGATATATTAGCAATCCAACATGCCAAAAGTTTGCATTATCTTTTCTTTTATTATTAAAACAAACAATATTTGTTGTATTTATTATTTTTCCTTAAAATTGGTTTAAAATGAATTTATCTGATTAAATAATTGTTTCATTTATTGATTAGAAAATAATAGCTAAATAAACCATATGCATTTTACATTTCTTTTTCATTTTATTAAATAATTAGCAAATTTATTGCAAATAAGGAGAAAAAAATGAAGTATAGACAATATTACATACAATATTTATTGTATTCGCAAAAGAAACCATTTTACATACACTGCATACAATTTTTCATTCATTTGAATAATACACCATTAATATATTAGCTAAATAAACAACTTTCCATACATGTTTTTATAATGTATTTATTTTATAAAATAAATAGTTTATTTATTGTAAATAGAACAAATGAAAAATAAAGAAAATTTAACATTTTTGTATTGGGTAAAAAAAACATTTTACATATACCCAAAATATTCTATTTATTGTATTGAATTATTGGTTAGTGTATTTATCATAAAAAATAAATTGTAAATAAAAAATAAAACATTTGGTTTACTTATTGTATATACAAATTTTCATAAAGGATTTTCATATAATATTTTAATTAGTAAAATAATAAAATTTTATTAGTTTATTACAGCGGCACGGTGGCCGACTGGTTAGAGCGTCAGCCTCACAGTTCTGAGGTGCGGGGTTCAATCCCCGTCCCCGCCTGTGTGGAGTTTGCATGTTCTCCCCGTGCCTGCGTGGGTTTTCTCCGGGCACTCCGGTTTCCTCCCACATCCCAAAAACATGCATTAATTGGAGACTCTAAATTGCCCGTAGGCATGACTGTGAGTGCGAATGGTTGTTAGTTTCTATGTGCCCTGCGATTGGCTGGCAACCAGTTCAGGGTGTACCCCGCCTCCTGCCCGATGACAGCTGGGATAGGCTCCAGCACGCCCGCGACCCTAGTGAGGAGAAGCGGCTCAGAAAATGGATGGATGGATGGATAGTTTATTACAGATAATAAAAAAAGAAAATTTGACATATATTTTGTGTTTATTTTTTTTGATAATTGGTGAATGGATTATCCTGACATCAATTACAAATGTTACATTTAAAACAGGGGAATGAATTATTATTGTTTCATTATCCAAATAAACTGGCCCATCGGTCCGGTTCAACAAATGTGGCCCTTGAGCAGACGTTTGCCCACCCTTGCGCTAACCAAATAAATAGAAGGATTCTGAGTGGATGACAAATGTTAAATCATGCAGGCAGAAGATCTCCCGCTCTTGCTCCCCCCCACTCACTCACACAAACACTCACACTTAAGACACAAACATACACATCCATACAAGTTTGCGCAAATAACACACACACACACACACACACACACACACACACACACACAGTGTCATGCTGAGCTCGACTGAGGCAGCTGGAGCCAGAGAGTTGAAGGTTGTCAGGAGACATGGCCAAGCATGTGTGTGTTTCTCACACAAAAGAAGCCCCTAATTGTTTGGGATTCATTAATGCAGCAGCTTTTCAATTGCAACCCAAGCTGTCAGCGTGGAAGGAAAAAAAAAAAAAATAATAAATAATAATCCTCATAGTTGGGAAAGAAGTGTATTCACATACTAACTGTATAATTAATACGGCAGGAAACTCATTTTCATGCTAAAGAATGGAGGATTCTGAATGCTATCGCGACATGAAGGTGACCGCATTTGTCACTTTAAATGGTTTACAACAGTGATTCTCAAAAGCACTGAAAAACAAATTTCATGATGTGCATCATGTTACAGTGGTTTAAACCTGTTTTAATCCAGTACATTTCAAGATTTTTTTTTTTTTTCCAGAAACCACCGCACCTGAGAAAAAAAAAAAAAAAAAAAAAAAAAAACGAGAGACATAAGCCATGACTTACAAGTGTCAATCATTTGTCACACAATCGCTGGCACAGTCGAGGCGAGGTGGTTTCTTCTATATCAAATTAGAGGCACAAGCCAGAAACGTCTCGTTTTCGCAGATCGCATTCATCGCTGGACTGTCAAGTCATAATGACTTTAAACAAATGCGACAAAAAAAGGGATTTTGTTTTGAAGTGCAAATTCCCAATTTGAGTACATTACACATTCACATTTAATCTTTAAGAATTGTTTGGTTCTTGACATTTACTTAGGTCCGTGTTTTTTTTTTTACCCTGGGTTCGATCAAACCCCAGGGGGTCGAGTGAGTGAGTCTCAGCGGTGGTCAAAGAGACACACACCGAGTGTGCGTTGTTGTGTCCAATCCATACACTCCACTCGTATGATGTGTGACAACTCTTCAGAACAACACAGATGCCACCAGATTGTCGAAAACAACATGCAGCACCTTTGCGAGCAACCCTTTTTGAGGATGGTAGACATTCAAAACAAAGACTTTGTTGCGGAAAACGATAAGAGCGCCTCTTGCCAAGGGGAAGCCGAGCATTCCTTCAATGATCTCACGGCAAATCCGATTGGACCGGATCATCGTAAAAAAAAAAAAAAAAAAAATTACAGTTGGCGACTCGCCCCCGCACACAAAGTTGGATAGTTTAAAAGTGGTTTGCTCGCTCCCATTCACTTCAATGTACGCAGCGTGGTATGTACCGCTTGGGTACCATGTGGCAAACAAGCTTTGTTATTTCATCCCTATGAACATTATAATCGTAGTTAAGTATTGTTGTAAAACACAATATTTGATACTTACGTGAGCGAAAGCTCACGTTAATTTTGATTGTAATCTGCGATGTTGCGACGGACCGCACCGGCGATTCAAATTTTGAACCAGTGGCCGATATGAAAACAGTTGCCAAACCCGGTCGGGTGTGCTGCAGCCTTAAGGCAACAGCAAAAGTTACACTGATTTGCAATAATATTACGTTTGTAATTTTTGAGTCAAATTCATGTTTTATTTGCTTTGTTCTTTGAACACAGATTTGTACCTACTTTTAAGTTGAATTCTAAAACTCACATTTGATTTTTCCAATTACGAAGAGTTGTGGTGAACATATGCACATATGAAACTTCAATACCTCCAATAGGTTAAGAACTACTGATTTAGGTACAACTTTACTTTTATGTGAAAATTAACAAACTGAATGGAATGTTTATGTGTAGTTTTTTTATTTTCCTATATTTAAAGTATAATTTTAAAAGTGAAGTGTATTTTTGTATAGTTTTTTTATTTTCCTATATTTAAGCACCGTATTATAAGACAAGGAAACATGCATAATGTTGAGTGGCTTACAGTAATATTAAATATATAGGACTTTTTAGGACTAAAACAGCCTTGTTTTTGATGAACACGTATTTTGATGTTGGTTATTTGGAGAGCTAAATATTATTTTTGGTATAAAATGTTTAAGAACCCCAATATGAGCATAATAGAAGCAGGTGGGATTTTTCTTGAGTCGTATTGTTTTGTCGATTAAATTGACCAAAGGTTGACCCAAGACAAAAAAAAAACCAAAAGTGTTTCTTACCAGAGGTGCTAAGGGTGGATCCCAGCACCGAGGGGCTCGGGGCCAGGCTGCTCTTTGAGTGGGGAGCGGGAGATGATGACGAGGAAGAGGAGGATGAGGAGGAAGAGGCCGCAGGGGAGGAGGTGCGCGCAGCAGACAGGGTGGGCGCAGGGGAGGCCAGCCGCTCTCCAGACTCCATATCTGTCAAACACAATCCAATCAGCGGGGTTACAATAGCAAAAAAAAACACACACACACACACTGGCAAACACACAAACCTAAGCAGATACACACACACACATGCAAACGGCCACACCTGCACAACATCTCCAGCACGCACGCACACACACGCGCTGACACTTTTCCTTTCACATCTCACTTCCCCTGAACAATATTTCTATTTAGCCATGCTCACTGCCTCTCAGCTTCTATTGATTCTATATGAGGTGGCGAGGAGCACGTCAGTCTGACTACAAAGCACATTTTGACTTTTGGGATACAAAAAAAACCAAAAACTGCAGCTCTCCCAAATGCAGCCCAGGCTTCCACTCTGGTGGAGGTTGATATCGAGATGTGTGGGGCAAAAAATACTCAACCCAAAATCCACTAAGATCATATTTACGGTTGTTTGCAAATGGAATCGTTCAGGTTGGCCACCCCATCGCGCTGCGCCTGAATTCATTTCCAGCTGATTTTGATTATACTGATTGGACTTGATTAGGAAAGCCACACCCCTGTCTATATAAAAGACCTTACAGCTCACAGTGCATGTCAGAGTAAATGAGAATCATGAGGTCAAAGGAACTGCCTGAAGAGCTCAGAGACAGGATTGTGGCAAGGCAAAGATCTGACTAAGGTTACAAAAGAAATTCTACTGCACTTAAGGTTCCTAAGAGCACAGTGGCCTCCATAATGCTGAAATGGAAGACATTTGGGATGACCAGAACCCTTCCTAGAGCTGGCCGTCCGGCCAAGCTGAGCAATCGGGGGAGAAGAGCCTTGGTGAGAGAGGTAAAGAAGAACCCAAAGATCACTGTGGCTGAGCTCCAGAGATGGGAGAAAGTTCTAGAAAGTCAACCCTCCACCAGTCGGGGCTTTATGGCAGAGTGGCCCGACGGAAGCCTCTCCTCAGTGCAAGACACGTGAAAGCCTGCATGGAGCTTGCTAAAAAAAAAACACCTGAAGGACTCCTCGATGGTGTGAAATAAGATTCTCTGGTCTGATGAGATCAAGATAGAAATTGTTGGCCTTAATTCTAAGCGGCATGTGTGGAGAAAACCAGGCACTGCTCATCACCTGTCCAATACAGACCCAACAGCGAAGCATGGTGGTGGCAGCATCATGCTGTGGGGGTGTGTGTGTTGACATGAAAAGAGGACATAAGGTTACTTTTCACCATTTTTAGGCGGTCTCATCCCTAAAATAAACAGCAGCAGGTATTATTATTCGAGAAAAATACAGTGATGCCTTGAGTTCATTCCGTGACCAGATTCATAAATCACTTATCTTAAATCAAATTTCCCCATTGATCACAATGGAAGAAGAACATTAGTGTGTTCCATCCGCCCCAAAATCAAAAACACAAATCTATAACATTTTTTTTAATTGAGAGAAATGGCCCTCTACACACTACGAATGAAAGAATTAAACAGCTTGTCTTCTTTTTCCCCTTCACATTTGCATCACAAATATTTGCCTTTTTCGCCACATTTGCTCCTACTTTTCTACGATTTCACTTCACGTTTGCGTCTCAAATGTTTGCATTTTTCGCCGCACGATTTCCATGCTTTAATTCCATACACATAATCGACTTCTGCTCAGCAGTCACTTTCACAGGAAGTAAATGTTTCACAACACAAAGCAAAACTCATAACATGGAAAAACTCGTAGTCAGGTCTAGACAAATTTGTGTTAACTGTGATATGCTGTCCTACTATGAAATCTCCACAAGAGATCTTCCTGAGGCCTTTTTAGGCTACATCATCATGGAAGGGCTTTAAAGTGATCCATTAAACACAACCACCGCGCTAGCCATTATCGACCAATCGACAACATCAACTCTAGCAAGAAGTATTTCTGCAGCCAAACATCAGACTTACATTAGCCAACTTTAATCTGCTTTTGCTTAAAAAAACAAATGTGCCCACACGGTCGCCAGCGTGCGCAGCCAAACAAATATGAAAACGGAATCCAAACATGAATTTGTGCACACGCGCACACACACACACACACACACACACACAGTCACCTCCCCGGTCTTTCACGTCAACCTGACTCTTTTCCTGTCTTCTCTTTTGCCACATCCCTCTGCCTGACACTAATCCAGCAGTGGAAATCCCCCTCAAAAGCACAGTTTGCAGATTGTGTTTTACAGGCAGGCTTTGTTATTGTGTCATTACATATAAACAGTCTCTTCCTCCATCTCTTTTGCCTTCCCCCTTTTCCGCCACTCTCCCTCACTCTCTCACTCCTCTGCAGAGCCACTGATTAAATCTCTGAGACAAAAGCTGCTATCCTCTGAATATCAAGTATCAGCCTTTCGCCAGGAGCAACACTGACAAGAGAGAGGGAGCGAGAGGAGAGAGGGGGTGAGAAAGAGGCGCAGATGACAAGGAAACCTGCTGCAGTCCACAGGGAGGAGGCTGTTGTGCCATCCGTCTTGGACTGCCATTGCGGCAGTGGAAAAAAAAAAACCAAAAAAAAAAACATGGTGGTTGTCTAATGATGAGCAAGGTCAAAGGTCCAGCAAATCTCGCATCTCGCGCAAGGTGACACAATGTGAGCTAAAGAGCCAGAATGACAAATGAATGAATGCTCCATATTAGATAAGAGTAGATTTGAGTACATCGGTGAAACGTAAATATTTTACCTCTCGATGACGTTCGGTAAAATCTGGGTGGAGTGTTAAGCACTTGGTAAGGTAATCGCCCCCCATGTCACAAAGCTTTATTAGCAAATCTCTTTTTAAGCGATGTCACATGGCTAAGAGGTCCCGTGGAGAAACTGGTTTTTATCAGGCGTCAAGTTTAAGTCCTGAATCTCAAAACAAACGTCCATGACAGTCGGAAGGTAAATGTTCCGTAATCATCGTTCCGTTGTTGACTTTACGATCTGGAAAGCCAAAGTCCATGTCCATGACAGACCAAATGTATTGTATATGTTCTGTAATTGTATTAATGTTCATCATTCCGTTGTTAACAATCTACGCTTTGAACGTTTGCTCCAGGAAGACGAAACAAGCAGAGTTCTTGAATCTTAGATTAGTGCCTTTGGCAAGCAGAACGAGGTAAATTTCTATGCGCTTAAAAAAAAAAGACAGATGTATGCTTCACTGCATTAAGTCCTGATCTTGGAACTCGCGTTCATTTGGACTCTGCGTCTAACGGTACCAATCTGCAAATAATGTAAAGCACCTATCTGAAAACATATCGCCTCTTCCTTGAGCTGAGGGACAGCTACATTAGCCTTAGTGCAACGAAAACTGCTGACACTCTTGACATTCTGTGGAATTGAGTCAGACTCCACACGAAAAAGTGAGGCTCGGGTAGAAAAAACACATTCCTTTTCAAAAGAGTGATGCCTGTGGCAGCTCGTGAAGAAGAAGAAAAAAACCCTAAGTATCATTACAAGTGTGATGAAGATGGAGGGGGGAACTGTGGCCCTTCATAATTATCATAATGTACATGAAAACAAAAGGCTCGTGTCTCAGAGGACGAGCAAGCTTATGTGGTGTCAGCTGGTAAGTGAAGCGCATCATTCCCTACCTTTTGCAGACGGGGGAATGGGGGGAAAGAGGAAAAAGGAGATGATAAAGATGGAGGAGAAAAATGATAAACAATGCAGTGGGATTTTGTGGTGGGGGAAAAAAAGACAGATGAAGGAATAAGACCAAACCAATCCTGTCTTTTCTCAATATCTACACCGACTGCTTCGCCTTGTCAGAATGTGATGATGTAAATAGAATTGATTGCCCTCCCTAACAAACAAGAGGAGAAGAAAAAAAAAAGCCATCCCTCCTTTGCAGAGGTGGAAAGCAGTGCTGCTCCCCTCCCCCTCATCTGCTCTCATCTCTCAAAGGGCCTCTTTTCTGGGGATGAGAGATGGCGAGAGAAAGGACAACAAGGGGGAGAAAAGAATGAGAGGCCAGTCCATCTTCCTCCAGCGGCCACCAACTGATCACTCACAGCAATTAAATCCAATAACAATAATTCCATTGAGCTGGGCCGTGTATCGCCAAACAACGATTGCAACACTGATGCAGTGCCAAGGTATTTAAAGATCCAATCCTGACTTAATTATGAGAAATTAAAATGGATTTAGCATCAGAATTAGCTTGATTTTATAGTTAATTAACAGCATACGCCGCGGTGGCAAACGCTACAATATCCGTGAGCGGCTAAATCAATTTGACTTGAACAGCGGCAGCCAATCAACAAGAAGCGCTGCGAGCAGAAACAGCATGCCTTGCAGTTGCAAGGAGAAGGGAGAGAATTTATGCTAATGGGCCAGCTATGATTTATAAGGTGTGTTCCGGTGCACCACCGGTTCAACACAACGCCCAGCTGTCAATGCATGCGGCCATTAGTCGCTGGGCGCAACAGCCCTTTAGGAGATTGTATTGCTATAAACAGCACCGTGGTTTTATGGTTGCATGTAGGAAGGAGCCTTTGCATGTCAGCTTCATCTGAAAGAGGTGAGGTGGGGGATGAAGTGTATAAAGGACAAGAGAGAGTGGTGGTGTACTCCCCTGTGCCGCTTCCAATGTGGCCTCGCATCACACGTTTGTTTTCAAGTGTTGCATACGATTTCTCAGTATTGCAATTACGGCTCTTAAATGTATTATTTTGAAATGTTGGGGCAAATAGCTTTTCAATTAAATGCAAACTAATTCATTTTGAAACATAAAATATTTAAAAAAAAAAACAGCTGACTTGGTAACTGGCCCGTGCAGATATTACATTAAGAAAAATATATACATATATATTGTCACATCCTGTTAGCCCATCTACGGCGTTTCGTATCGTACTGTATGTTAGCATTACGCTAACAGACTTGGTCTTGAGCATTTTGGTGTTCAAATATACACTGTTTGATTCTCTTTGCTTCAGGTGTCACTTTTACATTCAACTTCAACAGGGAGTTTTTGATATATGGCTTCCATAACCGCTTCAGGTGCTTTCTGTGTTTGCCATACTGTTGCTGCGTGGGGCCCTGTAGGCCGAATAAAGTACGCTAGTTTACCGAATCACGCTCTTCCAGTGTTCATTCTCTCCACATCAAATTCTACAGCAACGACAAATAAAAAGCTTGAAGCAAGCATGTTTGTCTCTTTTTGGGGAAAACTGCTCACTATCTGCGCCCGTACTGAAAACACATGACATCGTATCCATGGTGAGGTATCGCAGGACTTAATCTAGTATCGGTATACACCATGCAATCCTAGTTGTATGGCTATCTTTCATGCAAAAAAACAAAAAAAAAAACACCATGCTCATATAAGTGTGCATGTGTTCCAAACGCAAACCCTCCCCTACCCCCGACGTAAGTGTCCTGTCCCATTCCCTCCTTACCCTTACAACAACCACACACACAACCACACACATGCTCACAGAGTAACAGATGGCTGATACTAACTGAGATAATCCGCCAACAGAGTCATCAGCATGGATCAGTGGTAATCAGAGTGTGGACACAATGTCTCTTCTCCGGCCGTAATGGAAGGAGGGCTCGGGAGGGAAATGCATTATTCCGTGTGATGCCCTGACCCCATTCAAAGACACACTGTGGTGGCTTCCAGCTCGCTTTCTTCCCGCACTTTACTGCAGCTGACAAAATGGCATCATGACTGCATCTGCTACACAACCGCTCTCCTTGTACACCTCAAAGATAAGCAGCCTTTACAAGATGAAACTGTCAACACACAAACTGTGTAGTTATGGCCAGTCATTTGCCAAAAATGACAAATGAAGATGACTTAAGAGTATCAATAATACCACCATAACATCCATGTTAAATTCTGTTAGCTCGTCTATGTCTTTCGCATTATATGTTAACACTAAGCTAGCAGACTTTCGTTTGACAAAATTACATGGCTGGTTGAGTATTTTGTTTTGTAACTAATGTTTGCTTTGCTTTCGTTTTCAGTGTTAGTTTTACAGTAAAATTCCACTCGGTGCGACAAATGCTTGAAGCAAGCACCTATGTCCATATGGATATTTGCTCTGCACAGTCTAGTTGTCAATGCACCCTATCTGACAAAGATCATCTCGCTTATGGCAGCGGAGAGCACGCGCAAGCTCGCCTGACCCCCTTTTCTCCCCCCCCCCCCCCCCCCCCCAGCATGCACGAAAACCACTCGAGCCACAGTCAATCACTGGCTTGTGTGGGTATGTACGCTATTGTACAACATCCTGCTTTACTTCTTGCTACATGATTTTAACTGTCATTTGATTAACTTCCATTGCTAAATAACGGGCCAGTTTTTTTTTTTTTTTTTTTTTTAATACAAACTGATTAAATGGTGTTGTATTGACCACTCGTTTACAATTTGAGACAAGCATGGTTAAGTTATTATTTTTTTAAAGGTCTGAAAGTGGACGTTTCTGAAAACAATGTCGTTACTAGTGTCCACATTCAAGTCCATACAAAAAAAAAACTAAAAAAAAAAACGCACCTGTTCAAAAACGGAGGATGCACGCATTTGTTCATGAAGGGTGGGAATAAAAGCCTGGTGTGTGTGTGTGTGTATGCGCTGCCCAACATAATGAGCTTGATAACGCTTCTTCAGTGAAGTGCACATTCACTATGACTAGCACAGACGTATTACTCCCATAACTGAAATTCTCAAACTCGCCGCACGTGTTGCTAGCATTCAAATGACAGTTTGCAGGCATTTTTTGCAGCACGGTGGTGTCTACGTATGTGGAACTTTAAAAACAAATTTGAAGAAACAAATCCCTTAACAAACCCTGACTGTGAGGAGGGCGCAAACGGTGATCGTGGTTCATCACTCGTGCCGCCGCTTTATCCTTTATCGCAGATTTTTAAGCGAACGTTTTTTTATGGGTCGTTACAATACACAGGCAAGTTCAAATTTTAAGAGTTGCGTGTCTTCAGTGCAGCACCACGTTGTGCCGCAACATGCCGGGCAGCACCGAGGTCCTCTGGTAGAGATGTAGCTTAATTAACAGCAAGAAGAAAGAAGGTCCACCAATTTATGTTAGCATTAAACTGGGAGACTTTTTGTGAGACAAAATTAGTTTGGGGGAAACGTTTTGGAGTTTAAATATACTATGTTTCAGTGTGTTTGGCTGTATGTGTCTGTTTTACAGTAAACTTCAATTGGGAGTGACAAACAGCTTGAAGCAGGCATGCTTTGCCTCTTATTTGAACTGTGTGAGCGAGTCTACTTTTTGTTTCTTCAAAAGTTCAGTTACATGACAGCAAAAGAGTGAGAACAGGCACTAAGGAATACTTTTAAAGTGTTTTTTAATCAAGTTTTAATAAATGTGTCTTTATATCATGTAAGATGGGTAAAACCATATACAAATGTTTGCATGGTCCCTATATGGCAGATTTTTACCTAGCGCGGGTGGGTCTGCACTGTATCCCCTGCGATTGATTAAAAGGGGGTTTACTGTACATTCAAAATCCAACAATGAATTGCAAAGTATGTTTTATCATCAACGCACAGGCGCAAAGGCCAGGCAGCGAGTACAAAGAGACTGCGTGCCCCAGTGCGGCCTGTATAGGTGTCAACTGCCAGTGACTCAGGCCCCTCCCTAGGCCCTACTCCTGCCCAGTGACAGATGGCAGTGCGGGGCAACGTCGGGGATGGGCACCATCGCTCACCACGCCTCGGCTCGCCTTGGCTGTGCTGCTGGCCACGGGTCTTATTACAGTCACACCACTGCCCGCCTGTCTGCGTCCATGTAACAGTGGAGCTTACCACACTAGCGCTGCTTACTTCCCAGCCAGGGCAAAAAGGTAAAGATATGATCCAGATGCAGTGTGTAAGCATATGTGAGGGAAGTTCCCAGTTGTGGGGTTTAAAGGTCCCCCCCATAATACGGCTTTTCATCCATTTCCTTGTAAGGGGCTTTAAATAAACTATAAAAACCAGGAACATGCTGCACTTTGTGTTTTTTTTTGTTTTTTTTTCCCAACAAGAAATTGGCTCGTGCCAAATGGCTTTATTTGGCTCTTCAAGTGCACTGCATTTGCCAACAGCTGGAATCAACAACCATCCGTCATTGCCCGGTTCCCAGTGACAATAATGTGATTTTGGGACATGGTGATGACTCGCTGGAGAGGAATAAGATAGGCTTGTCACATTGCGTTTGATGTCAAAACCTATGTGTGACAGAATAGTGTTACTAAGCTCCAACAGATATAGCGCCACTCCCATTTCCTGTCCATAAATAGATGAGAATGAGCCAGAAGTGAGTGTGTACTGTATTGCGCGCGCGTGTGTGTGTATGTATGCATCTCTGCGCACAAACACACCCATAATGCACCATTTTAAATATCATGAAGTCAGCTCAATAACAAATTCCCATCTCTTACGCTCATGCACATCTGCATCCAGCCAAAGCTAATTATTCTCCCCATGGTAACAGAGCAGGGTGTTCGCATCAACAAAACAGCAATGTGCAGCAGACAATCATCCCTGATGAATCTGCTCTTCGCTCATCTGACAGCCTCGACGCTCATTACACTTCTACAGAATGAACGCGATCAGCTCGCCACATTTGTCTCCTAAACTAACGACTGAAGCGCAGAGCAACACCATCCTGGTGACGAACATTTATACACACACCCATGACAATACCTTCCTTTCATTTCCCTCAGGCTTACAGGAATATACAGTAATTTATCTTCAATTTCTTATGTCCTACATTACTTAAATTGCACGACTACCATGATTTTTAAGGCAAGACCAAGGGCCTGATTTACTAAAAGTCTGCACGAGCAAAAAACTGGCACAAAGTTGACTGCGCATGCAAACGGAAGCTGGTCTACGGGCCTCTGCCAAACACACAAAATTGTTGTGCAGTTCGTTATGCAATTTATCAAGCTCAAAACAAATTGCGGTGGCTGATTTCACGTCTTTAAAAACTGCGTCTAAAAGGCAGGGGTAAACATCGTGGCTGTTATTGTGGCGAGGAGGCTTGGGCAAAATATGATTCAACGGCAAGAACTGATCCATTGCGTCCGTGTGAACATTTTTGAAATGCCAGAAACAAAAATTATCGAAACATATCTATTCAGCGACACAATTTGGGAGCTTCTGAATGATCTAAGGGCTGACTTGGCCCTAGTCACGCATAATCAATCACCTTTGACAAAACCTTCAACTCTGCATTAGACTGCACTCATGTGCAACTAATTCCCCACTCAGGAAGAGTTTAGTTCACAGTCGCACACACATTCATTGAATGTGTGATTCTAAAGTGTTCATAAACATGCCAAAATATTCAGTTAGTTTGCCCATTGTACTTCCAATTCCATCACATAAAACTTCATTACACGCGTGCAACGCTCGCTCAAATTTGTCATGGTGACAGCCATCAGAGAGCTACCTGAAGCGACGACTCTTTTCACCGCTTTTACACCTGTTGCCAATTGTGCCGCAGTCTTAGTAGATCACGCGCAGCATGCCCAACAATAGCGTGTGCAAGCTGTTAAAGGTGAACATGCAATGCAACATGCATAAATAAAAATGCATGCATTAAACATTCAATGGCAATCCGGTATTGAGGATTTTAGTAAATCAGGCCCCAAGTATCGTATAGATTGTGTCCTATTTCATACCCAAATGCTTTACATAAAGCAAAAAGAAACTACAATAGGAACAACTATATAGACTACAATGAAGACAAAATCCTTATGTATTGATTGCCAATGGATTGTTTCAATGTGTACCTCTTCTGGCAGTGTGCTCCTAATCTGAGCAGCACAGAAACAACTTGAAAGTGACCCCATGTTTCTTTTAAATTCTAGGAGCCCCCAATAGACCAGAAAATGCGTACCTGAGAGGTCTCCAATGTTCAGATTGGGTCAGAAGACCTGATATGTAACTGAGTCCTAACTGTGCCGCACTGCAATGGACAAACAGACGTTTTTAGCTGATTCAGTGAAAAAGAACTGCGGCTCTTTGTGTTCTGAGAACTGCAGTTTAAATGACAAGCTTTCCTCAGGTTCTAACGCTGTGAACAAGCAGCTTGAGAAAAATGTATTAGTCAGTGTCTCATATTTTGGCATCGCACTTGTGATCCTTGTGGTAGAATGCGTATTTGGGATTCATGAAACGCATTTGAGGATTGAGTTTGAAGTTCGAGGAGACAATGTATTGGTCCCAAAAGCTATGACTTGAATTAGGAATTTTCTGATCATTTTATGTGGCAAGAACGTATCAGAAGTGAAGAGAAAAGATACTCAAGTGCAACTGTTAATTATCATGCATGTACGTTAAACACGTATTTGCGCACTTGCTCTATTCCAGCTACTCTATCCCAGTTCCCACAGCATGAATCTCAGTCCAATAGTAATTGTACCCTTGATTTTTAAACATTTGATACAAATTATGCAATTGGCCTCACAGATCAAATCCAGGAAATACAAATTCTAATAGCACATTTTTCCTCTGTGCAAATTGTTGGAAAGCATTTATCAAGGTCTTCATTATCAACCTGTAATAACCTCTGACAATGATATCATTGCTTGATTGCTGCTTGCAAAATTATACGCAGATGTTTTACGCTACAATCAACAATGTTCACTGTCCAACTTGCCCTACTTCTGTTTTGGACCTAAGCAGGTGCTGATTTACACCTGCAACACTTCTGTTGTCTTGTACAACTTTGTTACGATCCCTTTATTTGAACAAGAAATTTTAACAGTGCAGCAGAAAAGGTTGTGACTTGAATGGTTCATTTTTTCCCTCAATGTTTTACATATGAAAAAAAAAAAAAGCGAAATTGTAAACTTGTGCAGTTCAAGAAGAGATTATCAACCCTTATGCAGAGCGCAAACGTAAAGGGAACAATGCCCAAAAAACAAAATGGTATCAGGCCTTATCAAGGGATGAGGGGGGGGAGGGAGCGCATAAGCAAGTGTGAGAGCGACTGAGGAAAGAAAATGAGCACAGTACATCACATATGCATAATGCAAATGACATGCATTTCAAACAGCAAAACCAACTGAAAATGACAACAATGGCGCAGCCAGAGGAGCGGCAAGCCATTCCTTGCGCATTTGTTTCAGCCGCTGGTGCGTATTTGCCCTTCAAATTAAGTCATTCAAAATACAACTTTGAACCAAACAGTGAGTCTAAGTGTTTGATAGTAGAAATACAGCACCATACTCATGACTGCCAGTTCCTGTGACCATTTACTGCTCCTGAATCACATCTTGCTAAAGAAAGTCATTTTCTGCTGCTATATTTCTTCCTCGCTGGCCAAACTGTCCAGCACCAATCGGTCCATTACATTTACAGCGATGGAGGTTACAGTGTGTCACAACCAATTCCGTTACTTCCTAGTTTCAGCTCCAACCTGTTACAGTAAACAGTACATTTACTGCATGTACAGGAACATGTAAGATTTTTCCTCTTTTCAATTACTGACTATGAAGTAGTTAATTATATTGTACCTGCCTGGGGTTGCATATTTTTAGGACTTTTCGTCATCGGAACGTTCCATGGGAGCAGACGAGAATTTATGGGAATAAAGCAGGAATTTACAAAATCGAAGGCCGTCTTCAAATTAAATTCACAGATTTCCCCCCCAGCTGACAAATTGGTCGTTCCCAATTTTGGAAAAATTATTTTCCAATTAAAAAAAAAAAAAAAGTTTTTAATTTTTCTTTTTGGGGTAATCAACAAAAAAACACTTATTGCCAATTTATCCCTTCATATTCATGAATTTTTTTTTGGGGGGGGGGTTACATTTTTTCCCCGATGCAATTATAGAGGCTGTCAATAATCTGCCGATTTTTGCTATGCGCGTTCCAAACCGGTCCCCATCCCCTGGGGTTTTTAGCAGGGGTCCACTGTAATCTTCATTAAAATAACCAGATTCAATGCAAGTAGAGTGGTAACTTGATTTATGAGCCCCCCAACATCCAAGTTTTTTAAGCCATCGCTTGGTCGATATTTTTTCAGGTCGACTACACAAAATTGACTCAGTATACCGCTGTGTTCTACCTCTTCACCATCTAAAGTTCTCATGGAAATGTACTGGAAACTTTCTGGAAATGATCAAAAACCTATGAACAGCTTTGTCGTGCCCTATTCCGACAAGAGAAATCTTACTTGGTTAGCAGCATAACCTTTGGTAAATGGACTGCACTTAATATAGATGACACTTTATGTACATCATCACGGTGCAAAAAGCGCTTTACAAAGCTTCATATTCATACACACATACATCTGGCACTGCCAGGCCCACTGGGAGCAAATTACGGTTCAGTGTCTTGCCCAAGGACCACATGCCGACAGTCAAGAGCCGGGATTCGAACCCTTCGGTCACTGGATGACCCGCTCTACCAACTGAGCAACAGCCGCCCCGCAGTGTAAACATGACACACGGTAATATTTTTCATTCACCATTACATCCCCCTCACACACACACACACACACACACACACACACACACACACACACGCAGACAACACACTCGAGGCGAACTATGTTAAATATTACAAGAAACCATTAGCCGATGAGACAGTTAAGTCAGCTGGCCGGTTCAACTGAAAGAAAATACACCCTCTCCTATTTTGAAAGTTGATAAATCATTTAAGTATATTTTCAAGTCGGCATAATTTCAGCTTGTCCGCTTTATTTCGTCTATCGGGAATCCAGATGGAATACTTTACAGCTTTCAAGGATGGGCTGCTATAAGCTTTAATTGTAATTTTGTATGTATAAAAGTACTATATGTATGAAAGTTAATTATGAGAATTAAATAGGTGAGAGCTACTACTTTAATGTGTACCAAAGCAAATGCTGTAAAATAACATTGATGTGCAACATGTCCGGATTAGTTTTTTTTTTTTTTTTTTTTTTTTTACCATTGCAATATGTACATACAAAATGTTGATTAAAGACTTCTTGTTCACTGGTACTCAAACCACTCATTTATTATTAACAATACAAAGTGAAAAGGCTGCTTACATCTCCACTGTGTTCATTATGAAAAAGCCCATTTACACCTTTCTCCATCTGAGGCTCTCCTCCTCCTCACTTTTTTTTTTTTTTTTTTTTTTTTTTTTAAATGTTTTTAACTTTAATACTGTCTGATGCCTTTGTTAAGACTGACATTAATAAAACCCACAGACGTGAAAGGATACTTTGAAAGTGAGAGATTGCCGCTGACAAAACGCCGCCAGATGCACCCCAAAAGGTTACTTTGTTTTAATTTTATTTTTAAAAAAAAATATATATATATATCAATAATAAATCCAGCGGAACCTGAAGGTGAGGAGGATAAACAGAGCGGATATCGACAAGACTGGCAAACAAACCATCAGGTTTGTGGAAGACATTTTGTCACGTGTATGCATAAAATGTTTAGCTGGGTTACATCGTGCCATCCATTTCGCCGTCAAAAGCGTGCTTGTGTGTGCCGTTAATCCAAACAACAGAAAAGTCAAGCTCAAGTTCGTTAAAAGGGAAATCGACCAGCTTATCATAGTCGAACAGATTGTACGTTCCAACAGCATCAGCCGCCAAAAGAGTCACTCAATGTCACAATGGGCTCATTTACAAATGATGCTAGTTTCGGCTACATCATACATGCGGTGCTTAACCTGTTTTTGTTCTCCCCAGCCATTACTAGAGGAGCTGACACCATGTCGATTAAGCCTATCAGCTCCTATCAAATCTATTTTATCTTTTATATTTTTGTGCCGACTGGTGACATTCCTCCGCTCGCTCCACGCTTAACTGGCACACCGAAAACGACGTACCGGAAATGGCGTATTTTACCAGAAGTTACGAACTGCAATTGGAACCATTGTCTGCTAAAACATATACTGGACAGTACTTCATGTTAAGACGACTGGTCGGAAGAGAATGCTGTTGTATTGACAAGAGAGGAGGGCGGAAGAGCAGCGGGCAGTCAGCCACTCTGTTCCGCTTCACTGCAACATGGGAGGGAGGCCAGCATGCACACACACACACACACACACACACACACACACACGTGCGTAGACAAGCAGGTACACATTTGCACAAATGCACACTTTCTCCACAGACACAGAGGCAGCGAGCGATAGCGAGAGAAAGAGCGAGAATGACACACATGGTGCTGCAGGTGAGGTGGCGGCACATCACAGCGCTGCCATTTTTTCAGTGTCTTGCTCAGGGAGAGGCGCTCTGACATTTTATGAAGCACTCTGCAGAAATCAGCAGCTTGTAATGGCGGCTGGACTGTCACTCCTTCTCTCTTCACACACACACACACACACACACACACAAATCTCTCCCTCTCCCGCGATGATTTTCACGATATTATCTCGTGATTAGCATAACGTAATCAGTTTTACCAAATTGGGTTTTAATTGCACGGAGCAATCTTTTATCATTTTTTTTGTTGAAGCTTTTAGAGCTTTAGTGTTTTTACTTTACTTTACTCACTGTTGAAAATGACTCAATAATACAGTCAAGAAATAGGTGAGTTTATTGAAGGGATGCTTGGCGTCAATCTTCGTACAGTGAACCCCCATTTGTCGCAGGGATACTTTCTAGACCCACCCGTGATGTGAAAATCCATGATTTACTGTAGAGAAACCATATAAAAAACATTTTATATAGTTTTACCCATCCCACGCACTAAACGCATTAAAATTCATTAAAACACAATTAGTATTCCTTAGCGCTCACTCACTCGCTGTCAAGAAATGGGGGACTATTGTATAACGTCACTATGAGGAAACGAAAATAACTCTTGCTGGAACCCTTTTTGAAATAAGAGGCTGTGCATGCTTGCTTCAAGCTGTTAGTTGAAGACGCACAGTTGGAAGTTTACTGTAAATGTGACACACAACGAAAAATAAATGAACACTGAATAGTTAAGCACCAAAAAGTTCAACCCAACTCTGTCTAACAAGGTCTGATAGCTTAACGCTAACCTATAATGTGAAACGCCATAGACAGGTTAATGGAAATTAGCATAGATGTTATAGTAATTATATACCTTTAACACACATGGAGCAGCAAGCCATACAAACTCAGCATAAAACAACTCGCAGGCATTTTTCTCTTTACTCTGCGGGAACGACTATTACTAGAGATGAGTAGGGGGGCTTCTCTGCCTCTTCTTCTTGCGGAAGTATTAAAACAATTATTTAAGGCTTCAAATGTTCAAAATGGAAGGTGAATGTTTGTAAATGGTACTACAAATCTGCGAAAAAAAGTATGCAAAGGATGAATCGTGATAGCGGGAAATGCGGCATTATAAATTAACAATAAGCTCAAGCTCCTGGCATGTTAATGTGTTTTAAAATGGTGTATAAAACAAAGTGTTAAGTTTTATTTGACTTGTGGATATTTAAAGGTAACGATTTATACACGTGTAAATGCAACGGCATCTAAATATAGCTGCTTAATAATGTTATCTGCAAAAAAAAACATCAGTGATTAATTCCCTGGCATGTTGTTGTGGCTGACAAGCACGGACGGTGTTGAGCAATGATTAACAGCTAGTGACTCTACAAACCACATTAACACAATGTTTACATTAGCCAGCCCTCATTGAGGCCATTACTGCTGTAAAAAGGCTAACTGTCGTCTTTTGGGCAGATGGCAGCCTGTGGCCTCGGTAGGCGACAATGACTAAAATGCCTGGCACCCAAACTTTCCCCCCCCCCAAAAGTTTCACTCTGGGCCAGCACACTTTGGAGTAACCCAGAATAGTATGCCTGCAGGAAAAAATATGATTCAACCTGAAATATGTGGGAAGTGTCGAGGCCAAATCTCGCAGTGTAGGCTACGCTATAAACTTAAAACTAAGCCGATTTCATTAAATGTGACATTTGCATTTGTAATGAGAAAAGGGGTGAAAAGAAACCCTAGGGACATCTTTGTACCATTAGAAAAACTGCACGTGCGGGCGTGGGCACGCACACACAAGCTGCAATATCAGGCAATTATTTACATCCACATTACACGAGAATTACACAAAGCAGCCAAACTGTTATGTTTTCTTGCGTTTGATAATAAAATATTACAGTTTTCGTGTGTGCAAACTCACTGTGACAGGAAATATTTTCAAGCTTTCAAGGTGGACTGAGTAGATAATTCCAGACAAATAAAAGCTGAGCATCTACTCCCACCGTATGGCTCTCAGCAAGCCAAAGAGAGTCCATGCAGTCAATTCACATCTTTTTATAATTTCATCCTACTTTCCTAGAAAAAAAAAATGCAGTAAAGTGGTACCATGGCTTACAAGTTTATTTTGTTTCATGACTATGCTCGTATCTCAATCTAATCTTTTCCCTTTGAAATGGAAAATATTAATCCTTTCCAGCCCCCACTCCAAAACTCACATTTTTGTTGTGTTTTTCAATACGAAAAATAGCACTGCATAATATTGCACTATATAAAAACA
Organism: Phyllopteryx taeniolatus; assembly: GCF_024500385.1. NCBI lineage: Eukaryota > Metazoa > Chordata > Actinopteri > Syngnathiformes > Syngnathidae > Phyllopteryx > Phyllopteryx taeniolatus. Next base: position 3,110,546 of record NC_084503.1, on the reverse strand, counting down.
TACAGTAATAACCTAACAAAATAGAAAGTCAAGACTCCTCCTGCTTCAGTATAGCACATATCGTTAAGTACGACGCTCACTACTTCACCAAGTCAACTTCACACAAATCTCGCTCAGGTTGTATGCACTTTCTGAAAACCAAAGGTTAGAAAAAAGAAATTGAAAAAAAAAAAAAAAGATTGTATTTTTTTTAAAACCCCAAATTTATTGAATACGCAGGGAGAAACTGCCATAATATGTTCTTGGGGTTGGTTCCCTAAAAAAAAAGAAAAAAATGAAAAATGACAAAAAAAGTTTTTTTTACTGGGCAATCTGCATAGTATGTGGGGGGGTCCAATGTAATTGAAAATGCCTTCAATCCATTCCAATTCCCCAAAAATAAGGTATTAAAACATAAAAGAAAATATAAAGAAATAAACTGGTTTTATGAAATGTAGTTAAGCCGAAAGTCACACAAACGCCAACATCTCCCGACTGTGGACATGTGCCTTTAAGGGGTGTAGCTATTGAGTGACATCAGTTCAGTTTTTTTTCACATTAATGTACAACCCCAATTCCAATGAAGTTGGCACGTTGTGTGAATTTAAACAAATCATTGTATTCTCTTTTTATTTATGTTTAACACAACGTCCCAACTTCATTGGAATTGGGGTTGTACACACAACACCCCATATTGACAGAAAAAAAACTGAATTGTTGAAATTTTTGCAGATTTATTAAAAAAGAAAAAAGTATTCAGACCCTTTGCTCAGTATTTAGTAGAAGCACCCTTTTGAGTCAATACAATCTAATCTTAAAGTAATCTTTTTGGGAATGATGCAACAAGTTTTGCACACCTGGATTTGGGGATCATGTGCCATTCCTCCTTGCAGATCCTCTCCAGTTTTGTCAGGTTGGATGGTGAACGTTGGTGGGCAGCCATTTTCAGGTCTTTCCAGAAATGCTCAATTGGGTTTAAGTCAGGGCTTTGTCTGGGCCATTCAAAAACAGTCACAGAGTTGTTCTGAAGCCACTCCTTCGGTATTTTAGCTGTGTGCTTCGGGTCATTGTCTTTCTTGAAGGTGAACCTTCGGCTGAGTCTGAGGTTCTGAGCACTCTGGAGAAGGTTTTCGTCCAGGATATCCCTGTACTTGGCCGCAGTCATCTTTTCTTCTCCCTGTCCCTGCAGCTGAAAACCACCCTCACAGCATGATGCTGCCACCACCATGCTTTACTGTTGGGACTGTATTGGACAGGTGATGAGCAGTGCCTGGTTTTCTCCACACATGGCACTTGGAATTAAGGCCAACAATTTCTATCTTGGTCTCCGTCAGACCAGAGAACCTTATTTCTCACCATCTTGGAGTCCTTCAGGTGTTTTTCTTTTAGCAAACTCCATGCAGGCTTTCATGTGTGCACTGAGGAGAGGCTTCCGCCGGGCCACTCTACCATAAAGTCCCGACTGGTGGAGGGCTGACTTTCTAGAACTTTCTCCCATCTCCAAACTGTATCTCTGGAGCTCAGCCACAGTGATCATTGGGCTCTTCTTTACCTCTCTCACCAAGGCTCTTCTGCCCCAATTGCTCAGTTTGGCCAGACGCCCAGCTCTAGGAAGGATTCTGATCATCCCAAATGTCTTCCATTTCAGCATTATGGAGGCCACTGTGCTCTTAGGAACCTTAAGTACTGCAGAATTTTTTTGTAATATTGACCAGATCTGTGCCTTGCCACAATTCTGTCTCTGAGCTCTTCAGGCAGTTCCTTTGCCCTCATGATTCTCATTTGCTATGGCATGCACTGTGAGCTGTAAGGTCTTATACAGACAGGGGTATGGCTTTCCTAAGTCCAAGTCCAATCAGTATAATGAAGCACAGCTGGACTCCAATGAAGGTGTAGAACCATCTTAAGCATGAGCAAAAGAAATGGACAGCACCCGAGTTAAATATATGAGTGTCACAGCAAAGGGTCTGAATACTTATGGCTGTGTAATTTAAGTTTTTCTTTAATAAATCAGCAAAAATGTATACAATTTCGGTTTTTTTTGCCCTGTCAATATTGGGTGCTGTGTGTACATTAATGATGACAAAAATGAACTTAAATGATTTTAACAAATGGCTGCAATATAATTACTTAACAGTTAACTTTCCCGTGTCTTTGTTTTGTGAGGACCCACACGCAACAACACTGAGCGAGGCGCTCACCAATTGGATGCCCACGCAGTCGAGCGAGCTCATTAGCTCTCACCAGCTCATGAGCTTGTGGGCTAGCGAACGTAATGAATAGTTAACTTTTCCTTAAGTGTCCCTGTTGTGTGGACCTGCGTGCGTTACATAGAGCTGGATGGAGTATTAGTGTCTCTGTTGTGATCCACACGTGTGGCAATTCCATCCGGCAATTCCATTGGCTCCACTGCGAAGTTGCCTGCTACTAGCGGCTAGCAGTTAGCCGCTAGTGGGCTCATGGACCGGCGGACTAGCATTGAGTCCATCCTAGCCCAAATAGTTTTTAGCCCAGAGATGGTGAAAAACTGTTTGACACCATCTCAACAATTCAGTATTATATTGTTCTCAGTCTTTGCATGTTTTCAGCACTTATCTTCAAACATATTTAATGTATCTAGAAAAAAATACATCAATCTATAATCATCAAAATTATACATAGTTAAAAAAAACAATCCTGAAATATTTAACTCTGAGTGTGTGTAGTGAACCTCTTGAGTTTCACTTTTTGAATTGACCGAAACCAAATTTTAAGATTTTGACACTATTCTAATGTATTGGTATTGGTATAGCGCTTTCAAGGGACTCAAAAGACGGTTTACAATTGCGCACATTATTCATTCACGCCAGTCACACTCTAGTGGTGGTTAACCACTTGTGCAGCCACAGCTGCCCTGGGGCAGTCTGACAGAAGCGTGGCTGCCATTCTGCGCCTATGGCCCCTCCGACCAATACCAAACACGCAACCACATTCATTTATAGGAAATGTGGGTTAAGTGTCTTGCCCGGGGACACAACGACAACATGCGCTCAGGGATATGAATCGACTACCCTCTGGTTTTAGGGCATACCCCAACTTCACAGCCATGTTAAGGAATAAGTCTTTATGGCTCCTGAATGAAAAGAAAGATAACCAGCACAGCTCAACATTATCAATGCCGTGTCATATTAAGAAGCAAGAGAAGTTGTGTTTTTAGAATTTTTGGCAGTGGCAAGGAAGAATTTACCCAAAAGCGCAGAATAATTACACACTCCACTGAAGAGCCTGCTTGGGGACATTCAATGGTTAGATTTACCACCCAATGTATAGTTGTTTTGTATGCAATTGTTGTTAGCATAGCAAAGAAATTGAATTACATACTTCATCTGAGGCTTAGGGGCGGATTTAGCTGTCTGCTAGAGCACCAGTGAAGGAATAGTAAGAGAATTGTGTTCAAAAGTGATTTTTGTGTGTGAAATTGCTCAATTTTTAACACTTTGGGCTGCCCATTTTGCCATCATCACTTGCGCATTAGGAAATGATCTTGACACTTCCTTCACTACAGTTACCAATGGTTGTCTGTGTAAGGTTATGGCTGAAAAAATATCACACTCAACGAATAAATGTATGTCATTGGAAACAGCACTCTGCCATTCTGTGGTTTCACCTCTGCTCCTCTATCCAGGGTAATTCTGCCCCCCCCCCCGGGTCCAAATGTAGAAGGCCATTTTCCAAAGCCCAGCTGTGCCTTTAAAAGACTTTCTATCACAGCAGCGACCGGCTTCTCTGTGGGTGAAATGCTGTGCTGAATATCCACAAAACAGAGATGGGGTTTTTTTGTTGTTGTTTTTGTGCCAGTGACATGTCTCCATTTCCTGTGTCGCCACACACATCCCTCGTGCAATTTCAGATAGCTCATTTCATAGTCTTTGTAAACAGTGCACAGCAGGATACTTCCGGGTGGCAGAAAAGTGATTGATTGACTCGCGTTGACCTGAACTAAAAATGACACAAATGTGCTGTGTTTGGGGTTGTGCCAACAGCACAGGAACGTGGAGGTAAACAACATTGTACATTACACATTACAACGTACACTTTACCCATATATGCCCTAATGCAACACAAGTCGCACTCGGGCATATACGTCAAACTCAGGCCCGGGGGCCAAATTTGGCCCATGATGTAATTATATTTGGCCCGCAAGAGCATATCAAATGTGTATTAGAGCTGACATGCGCCACTGATATTACAAATCCCAGAATGCTTTGCTAGTGTGCTGGCCCATCAGTCTAGACCGGCGAGCGCCCCTTCCCTTTCTGTTGCAGTTGTTAGCAACTATGCTACCAGTCTCCTCGAGCAAATTTACACTTCTCTTTCCCAAAAATGGCTAAACACAAGATGGAAAACCGTTAACTTCCAAGACAGGTGGGAGGCAGATTATCTGTTCACTAAAGTAAAAGACAGACCTGTTTGTCATGTGCGGAGCAACATGGCTTTAACAAAGAATATAACATAATTTAATAGTTGTTTTTAATGCCCTTGACTGTTAATAGTTTGGATTTTTATTGAAGGGCATTCTTATTTTTTGGCTTGTTTTGTGTTTCACCTTTGAAAAAAGATTTACATCAAAAAGAAAGTTAGTTGGAGATAAATAGAAGATGGAGAGACAGAAGAATTCATGTTATCCATTTAAATACAAAACAACAAATACCACTGATGTCTTTTATCGCAAATTTGATTTCTCGTGTTTATAATATCAAAGTTTGTTTATTACAGATTCAGTGTTTTAAGCAAAATTTAAGTTTGTTGTCATATGATAAATATGATGCGCTACATTTCTGCAGGGAAGGGAAACATGCACATCACAGTGATTTTTCATTAAATATTGAGTTTGGCCTGCGATGTTGTCCCAATTTTAAATTTTCGCCCACCGTGAATTTGAGTTTGACACCCTTGCATTAGGGGATATACTGAATGGTATTTTTCCACTGCATGCGCTTAATTGCATTTTTATTTATCTTTTATTCTTTTGAATGAGTTTTCTCCATAAAATGTTGTATAAATGTCAAAAAGTTAAGAGAAACTAACCGTTAACGGTTCTTTTGGGAGTTATTTACCAAACCACGCTGTGGTGACCCCTGACAGGCAAAAGTCGAAAAGTTACTTCTTCTAAGCTCTTTATTCATTTCACCATCAAAAGACCACATCTGTGCCAGTCATGCAAGCAACAGAAAGTCACTGAATTAGCCAGTCCCTCAATAATCATGTTAACCCTATCTGAATTTCCACCACGTCTATATTTTCATCAAATGCAAATTATGGCCGGCATTCCGTTTCCCTTCGAGGTAACTTACTTCACAAAACTTTGTATCTTCTTTTCGACTTGACACTTCACAAATTCACACTACGGCTAATCATCATCATTCTAGTCATTACGCTTTTCTCCCCCCCCCCCCCGTCATCCTGCTTTGGCAAAATATGTAAAGGTTTGCTTACTGGTGGTGCCACTGGATGAAGCTCTGTCTTTTGGTGAAAACATCTACACAAAGTTGTAATATTTGATCCTCTATTGTTGGCTAAGTGGAGCTCAGTCTTGACATTGCTGCACTGCGATCACACTCCAACAGGTGGAATCACACAAGCACACACAAAAGGTCAACAGTGGAACGGGTGCCACTATATTCCAGTCTTTCCAGTGACACAACATCCTTTCTTAGGATTGTCTTGCTTCCTTGTGGATGATCCAATCGCACAGTCCGTCCCCTCCTGTTGTTCCATTTTTAAAAGGAGGAGTCCAAATGGGTAAAGCGTAACCGCGATGTGGGTATGCACTTGTGTGTGGCTAAGACTGAAACGAAAGCCGTCTCTCACCCACTCAGCGTCCCAGAGGGAGTCAGAACCCAAGACCAGTGCTTAGGGTCTGTCTGTTCAGACACATTGGCTTAGATTACACACGGCTCAACTATGAGTCATCCTCAAGAGGTTGGGGGTGTACGGGGTGCACGCTCTCACTGTTGTTTTGCTCAAATGCAAACACACATGCTGCAAACACACATCCTAGCTGTACGGATAACCGCATCATAGGCTCAGACAGAGGAGCCTGTGGTTCCACACACCTGCCGAAGACAGATGTTGAGAATAAATCAGAAACCCAGCTGCATATGACAACACACGCCCGTGGAAGAAGCAACAATACCGCTAGCGCACCTGACATGCGTACATGAGAAGAAAGTCCACATTACGGTGCGGGCAGAAGAGCTCCACTCATATTTTCTGTGTATTTTTCATATGTAACCGGCTTCAATCCTCCATAGATGAGGAGCTCTGAGAGGAATTGTTCTGGAAGACGAAATCCTCCAGCGACAGACAAGTCGCAACAAGGCGGAAAAGCAGTGTGGGTGTTTTTTTTAAGAGGAAGCGCTTTTTCCCCCCTGCTGCTGACTCTGTGAATTTCATGATTCCTTCATTTAAATATAGTCCTGACCAGTTTAGGAACAAAGACAAAGGCCCTTTTCAGAAGTGTTGCACATTTAAACACAGAGGACAGATTATATATGTTGGTGCTGTGACCTCTAAGCGCATAATCCAAGCATGTGACATCACTCTACATCCTGTCACTCAGTGTGGCCCACTTCCTGCTTCCAAAAACAAAAGTCACATCCATGCAAACACGAGTGTAGCTTTTGTCATGTCGGTGGGTGTCCTTTGTCAATTCGGTTTTTTAGCTTTTGTCGACCAACAAGCTGGCAGAAGCTGTGTGTGTGTGTGTGTGTGTGTGTGTGTGTGTGTGCACGCGCACGCCACGCACGCATCTGTGTGTGTGTTATGCAAGTGTCTACTGTGTGTTTATTAAAAACCCTTCACGCTTTGTGGCCCAGGAACCGGATAAAGCAGTGAGTTAACCAGCAGCTCACTGACTTTATCTCCCTCTTTGCTGTCTTGGAATGCCAGCCTGCTGTGAAACTCCAAGTATGTGACGTCCTGTTACACCACATAGTGTGTGTTTGTGTAGATGAATGTGGGCATCAACTTGGGGAAGAGGGCGTGCGCATGTATGTGTATGACTATTTTGCTTTGTCTTTCCAAGGCACAAAGCCATTTGGGAATGTCTGTGTCTTAATACTACACTAACTGTGTAATTCTTTATAGTCTAATTCAATTGTATTATATTTATGAATTGAATTCCTACTATTCAACCATCAGTACATGGTATTTCAGTATGGGATACAGTATTTAGATATTTTTCCATTCTTTTGTTTGTTTCTGTACTGTATGTTTGAAATAAAAAGCTCAATAAAAAAAAATGGATGACAAAATGACAAAACAAAGCACACGTAGGTAGCCCTTGTGATGTCTATGAATCCAACAGCCGTGACTCGCAGTAAAGGGGACGAAACCACACAGTGTGAAATGTGAGAAGACAAGCCGACATTGTTTCTCAGGCGACAAACATGTCTTGTGTGTGTTCGAGGAATGCGGAGTTATGTTTCAAACAAACATTCTTCATACGAGGAATTAAGAAGTGCCTTTTACCGGGCTGGGATCAGATACGTTAATCAGTAATGGCCTGTTGTTGTACTTCAGACAGGCCGAGTGTGAGCCAGTGCATGTTACTAACGAGGCCAACGCCTCATGGATTTGAGCTGCTTCAAAAACTCAAACCCAAGAGATAATCCACCTGGATTGTTTCCATATAAAACATAAGGGGGGAAAAAAAAAATCCCATATTTCTTCCCTCTTCCACCCACAATAGCTATTAATATCTCTCTTGAGAACATTTGCTCATGTCCCGCTAAGGACTGGAATTCCTGCTTGAAACACAGTCATCTTGGGAGGAGTACAGAGAGGCGGTCAGGCATTCATTTGCATATTTACTCTTTGACGTCAGGGTTTTCGGAACTTTGTCTTCCAAAAGGCTGAATACAGAAAAACGCAAGGGCTACCTTGAAATTCTTCAACATGCTAAAACTAGGCCACCAAGGAGTTACTTTTAAAAAAGTACCGAAAAGATCACATTAAGACACAAAACAAGAGCAGTTAGAGCAGTTAACTGGAGGATCACATATATGTTCACAAACCAGACCGTGTCACAGAGCAGGAAGTGGAGGAAACCAATTTTCGCTTCTGAAACGGAGTTTTCTGTCTACACCGTTATGAAGAAACTTTTCTTTATTTTTCTTGTTGGGGTAATCCCTCCCCATCTGTGATCACTTCTCAAGATTTGTTGTTTTCTCCCCAAATGGGGTTTGGAGTTTTTCCTGGCCCGATTGGGGTGGGGGGTTAGATTAGGGGATGTCGTTGAGCTTTCTCAACTGTGGGCCTGTGAAACCCTTTTGACTTTTTTGTGATTAAAGGCTAAACAAATAAACTTGACGAGTTAATTACTTTCCGTCTTTGCATTTCGTCGCTGTTGGGAGGAATCCTCGCATCTCCCATCTCCAAAATAAATCCCATTTTGATTAATTTATTAAACATTGAATCATTCAAGTTGATACTTTATATTGCCATCATACAGCATTAAGCACCAACATCGACACAAACCCAAAATAATCCTAAATTGCTAATTTAATTCACGAAAAAAGAAATGCTATTCGGTACGAACATGTTGCTGCTACGAACCATGCGCGTCAAGGTTTGCGCTTGTGCCTACAAAACAAAAGGGCTTTAATACTTCACAAAAGCAAATGACTATCGTTTGTTTTTCAAAAGGTCTAAGAGCGATGAGTGATGCAATAAAAAAAGAAGATGATTAGATGACTACGTAGTGCAATAGGGGGAAATGAATCTGCATGCAAACTTACCTTTGTGGCTGACGTGATTCCTACTCAAATGTATCTCATCGAATTATTTGCACTTGCTTTCATCTTAGAAACTAATTAAAAAAAAAAACCCAGACTTTCTATCTTGATGAGACATAATATCATAAGACTCCCGCGGAAGGAGGAAGTGGTGGAGTTTTACGACACAGTCGGAGTGTCCCGTAAGAGTTAATAGATTTGTTTTCAACACTTTAAATTGGTTGACAATGTGTAAAACTAAATGATGTGGTTAAAGACCAGTAGTATGGCTTAGTGGAAAAACAAAGGGACAATAGTTGGACATATGGGATCTCCGCCTGGTATTTAGAATACTCTATATAAAACTTTATTAGGAGTAGTTAGGGGGCGTCGCAGTCGTGAGGGATGTGAGTATCGCACCACCACCACCCCACTTTTGACACGCACACTTTCCCTGTGCTTTTTATGTTTTGGCCAGTTCAAATGTTATTTTGAGGATATGCCAGGCCGCGCAAAAATGGACGGCGGGCTGTAGTTTGGACAGCCCTGCTCTATGTGCATCCAGTCTCAAACACCGGCTAATGGCGAGGCACTCAAGACCTCCGTCTCGCACGCACACACACACACACACACACACAGATTTAGGTCAATTGAAGTGACGTAATCTGAACCCTTCCGCACAACATACCTTATTCTGCTCCTGTCACTCAAACAAAGGTAACCTTTCTTTGAAAATAATTCTCCCTAATATCAACAAGGAGCGCTAAATCCTCTCAACCTGACAAGAATTGTCCGCAGCCGCGCCAAAAAGCTGTGTTAAAATGACAGCGCTGTAAATTGTTTTAATTATAGCCCACACAGATAACAGCCTGCAGTAACCATCAGCCTTTTCTTCGAGCCTTCTGCAAGATCCACACACAGTATTCCCTGGAAAATGCCATTGTTGTGTATTTATTGAAAAGCGTGTGTGTGTGTGTGTGTGTGCGCGCACACAAGTGTGTGAATACAATATTCATTTTGCTGCAGGAGGACAATCTATGAATAACAATGAGAGGCGCTAATGAAATCAGCCATCAACCTGCGATACATACATATTAAAGCAGGACCTCGGAGTGTCATTCGCTTAGTGCATCATTTGTTCCTACTCTTTTTTTTTTCTCTCACCATGCCACCTGACCTTTAGAGTACGTACCCCCACCGACCGTTCCCCACGCCTCACTACTTAAAATAGGAGGTGTACCAATAGGAGGTGTACCCACAGGGCTATGACTGTACTGCATTATCGTTAATATTTTGTTTACCCTATTTAGTTGACGCAATACTGAAGAGTGATTCCTCGACTTTAATACGTTCACAGTGACGAAACTCCTTTTACTATTATAGCAAATAACTTCCTCATTGTCATGAATTAATCTGTTCCACTCCTCAAAAAAATGTTTTATGAAGGAAAAAAAATGTGAAATGGGGGAAAAAAAGGAAAAGAAATTAACTGGTTTCATAAAGAGTAATGAAGCTCTAGCTCATTTTTTACCACACAGTGAGTTCAGTGTGAGCATCTTCTCCATGCTCCTTGTGAGTGTTTTCATTTTGTAATTGTGTATTTGACTGTCTTGTTCATTGAAAGGCTAAAAATGCCACTGTGGCTCTCCTTGCCCACGCGCGAGGGCATTCCAGTACTTTAACTGCTCCATTTTTATTTACTTCACTTCACTTGAGCATTTTGCCTTTCACATTTTTTTACAGATTCCAGGCATTTTCCCTCACCCTATCATTTCTTTACATGAATTCAACAATAGTTGTATGCTTAATATTCGGTGAGTATCTAGAGCGTGCACGTAATTCAGATGTTGACGCGCGACACGAAGCAAAAAGAATAAAAAAAATAAAAAGCAATGATTCGTAACTGGAATTACAACTGCACACTGTATTGGGCTTTACAAGATAATGGCCAGTGAGTGTGAACTTGTCAAAGTTTTGAAATCTATGAACCTTCTTTAGAGCAAATTAGTATTGTAAATGTTAACTCGGGTCCAACCAAACTGCACCTTGTCTATAATGTCATCTTATCCTAGCTGCTCCTCCCTTTTGCCTGTGAAGACGCTCTGGTCTCATCTCTCCCTTTCTTTCCCATAACCCCCACCCCCACACTGGCAGGGAAATGGATCCCTCCACCTGACAGTGGCCATTTTGAGCCTTCGCTCCTCTCCTCTCTGCACTCCTGCTTCCCAGTAAACAATGGGAGAGGGATAATTGATCAAACAGCCAGGGAACCCTCCGAGCAGGGAAGGTCACCGCCCGCCGGCCCAGCTCACAAAGGACGGGAGGGGCAGATATATTTGTGTCAATATGTGTGTTTGTCTGTGTAGGCCATGTGAGTGTGAGCTTAATGCGTACATCTATACTTGCACGTGTGACAGAGTGAATGCAACGTAGGGCGGACACGCGTGTAAGAAGGGTGAGTATATGAGGGTCCCTGTGATGCTCTCGAACTGCCATTTTTCTTCACTGACTCCATCTGCCACAGAGCCATTTTCTGCCTCCCGAGCCGGGAGAGGATTCCGCACGCCGCGTTCACCTTCATGTCACCTCCACACAGATCACGCCTTGCTGACGCTGTATATGCCGCACACACTCTTCACAAAGACACACACCGCTACCATTTTCCCTCGCCTGCTTGCAAGGAACAATGACAGTAGCTGGACAGAAGTATCAGGTGACGATAATAAGGCAATGCACATTCTAGCTTTACATCCAATGATGATAATGCTTGGTTTTGACAGTACCGTTACGTAACAATGTTTACTATTGTGATTGCACATAACCCGCAGGCCTTGGAAGATTTTTGTTTTTGCTTCTTTTATCGCGTTAAGTTTTTTTTGCTAACATCAGTGCTTATCAGCAGTAGAAAACAATTCAAATTCCAGTTTGTTTGCAAAGTGTGCAAGTTGGAAAACATTTTTTTTTCTCCTCATATCGCTAATAGAATTCTTTTCCTACAGCCAGCCGAGGGATCGTCCACTTCTTAAATTAAAATGTAATTATTGTCAAGAGTCAGTAAAGGTATCGCCACCTATTAAAAACAAATTTGCCATTAATTTGCTCCATTGGGAGTGCAGTCAACCAATAAAGCCCGCTTTCGGAAACATGAAATTGCTCCCTTGTCCGAAAATAAATGATGTCATCTGGTAGAAAACAGAAAAAAATAAAAAGTTCCCAAGGAGTTGAGTCAGGGGTCACCAACCTTTTCGAAAAAGAGTTGTCTAGGTGTTTGATACATATAGAATATATGACGCTACATTTCGATTAATGAGTGTTAAGATTTTCAAATGACCAATCCTACAACATTCCTAGGGTTAGGTATAGACAATGTACACTGTATCACTGGTGAGCTATTTTTAGAACAGGCCTTCGGGCTACTCATGTGTCCTTGGGGGCTACCTGGTGCCTGCAGGCATGTTGGTCAATTGTATGATTCAATCTAGTAAATAACAAGCAATTAGAAAAATGTAGTGTTCATGCGTATCAATTGGCCAAAAGTGACCACGCTAGAGCTAATAAGGCACAATTTGATCTAAGCAGCATATACGGAGCTGATGACAAGCAGTATATTGTGGTCGGTGCTCTGCGCTCACCGTCTCTGTGACGAACATGCCTCTTTCGTAAATATTACATTATAATATTTCACTTGCTCACTCATACACATTGTGTCCAAGCCACTGCATGGTTGATATCACTGTGTAACCATCAGCGCTGTGCATTGTGGGAGTGTCTACTGGGGCCGTGAGACGCGACAGGGGCTGAGGGATTCACACGCCTCTAAAAGACAGCCAGAGGGGAAGAGAGGGAGGGAGATGTGCAAGGCGTGCAGGGGTGGGGGGGGCAATACAGTGGGGGGCTGGTAACTGGAAATGAGAGATGGCATTTTAAAGAGGAAGCTGAATTTCACCTGCAATTACCGTAGCTCCGGGGCACATGGCTCGGTTAAGAGACATTTCATTCCAAAGCCAACGTGTATGGCTGCAACACAGAGAGCCCGGAGAGGGGAAAATCGAGCAGTGTGGAAAAGTCTCCTCTGCCCAAGATGGCCCTCAGCAGATGTGGCGATGAAAGAAAGGACGCAGACCGAAATGTAACTCAGGAGAGGAGGAAAGGATGGAAAAGAGGAGAGAAAGAGGATATCTCATTCAGCAGGCCCCAGCCAGCCATCTGCACACCACACCAGACGGCTGAAATGGGCCTCCGAGAGCACACGGTCACACGCTCCCAATCTCGGTCGCATGCACACTCACACATAAAGAACAGAAAGCAGATCAAACCCAGCAAATAGCTGAAGAAAGCTGCCTGTTTTTAATGATTAATATCATTCTTCGCATTCGTTCTGGTCTTTCGGTGAAACCTCATTTTGTCCCCCTAAGTCCAAATGGAGGCGGTAATGCTTTCCCCGAGGCTCTGCGTCCTGGCTAGTCTCACCGGGCGCGCTGCTGTGTTTCATAGAAGTGTCTGCACAAATACTGTAATGAGCTCTCCCTGGGAGCTGGGGGGGTGGGGGGGGGGGGGGCTCCTGGCACTGCTAATAGTTGCTCTGGACTGCAGCTGTATCCAGGTTACAACCCGGCCGAGCCAACAGGCCGGAGGACGCGCAAGGCCGAGTTGGGACAGCGACAAGCATGCATGGAGCCAGAAAGGCAGGTTCTGAAATATTAAAACCGATTATTTGGAGAATGATGTTGAGCGACAGGGGTGCTGAGGAGACCAAGCAAAGAATAAAAGTGTAGAGGAGATGCGGTTTTGGTCATAAATGCAGAAGACAGACTCAATAAACCAAGAGACTCGCAGAGCAACAGCTGCTGGCGGTCCATGTGTGCGCGTGTGTGTGTGTTTGTGTGAGGTACAAATGAATGACTGTGTGTGTGGTCTGCTTAAAGATCAGCCAAAACACAGCAAAATATACATGTAGCATATGCACACACCAAATACCAAACACCTTTGTTTTCGGCTTTAAAATGTTATAACAACATGGATTCGGCCATTAAAAACAAACGCCAGCATGATCATCAATTATCAGACGTCCACGGTCCTGATGGCAGCACATTTGAACATGTTCAACCAAATAAATGTTGCGACAGTAAATCCGAAATTAAATTGACAATTGCAACTTTGCACAAAATGAGATGATGTTTTCAAATACCAAAAGTCACCTTGTATCAGTTTATTATGAACTAATAAGTATTACCAAGTGAGATATGCAATGTCCATAAATAAACCATTCACATTATGTAGGCTAAAGATCAGTTGTCATTTAAAATAGGATTACCTTTTGTTTTTACACCTAAAGGCGGAACCTTTTGTTTATTTATTTACTGATTGATTTTATTAACCACCGCACGCCGTTAGCTTCGGCGTTAATAACTATTTTGGAACATCCAGTTATGGAAAATTTGTAAAAAAAAAAAGCCCAAGGGACCTCACGAAGGAATTAGCACCATTTTTGTTCAACAGGTACGACGCTTATCGCCTCCTTTTTTTAATTGATTGTACGTTCAAAAATAAAACTTCTCGCCGATAAATGTTGCATTATAGTAACACTATTATTACAAGCGAGTCGTGCTGCCAACATAAACAGCCATAGCTAACGTTGAGTTGCAACAGTTGGAAGTCAGCAGCTTTTCTTTGAGAATTATAAAACCATACACCGGTGGTGAATATAACACTAATACTACCACTGACGTCAGTATGAATCGGTTAACTACAAACCAGAATGAACCCAATGTAACACAAACGTTAACATTTTACAACGTTCTCTTTTCCATGAATCTTTATTGGGGGGGAAATGTTTAGAAATTGACACAGAGTTTCCACTTGCAATCCAGTGGTTTCGATAATTGGGGTTGTTTGGGGTTGATAAAGACGAGAGAGGAAATAACACATTCAAGATCAGTCCAAGGGTCACGGATTGCAATCATCTGCGAGAGACTAAAAGGTTTGTGATGTATGACGTGTCTAAAAGTCTAATCCTAATGTTTCACAAATGACCGTCGTGAAATTGTGTTGTATGACAACACCCAAAACTCTGCATTGTGTGCTCGACGTCCCAGCATGAACTACAAAAAGCACACACACACACACACATGGAACACCTCTTGTTGCCCTCTCTGGGACAGCTTGGGTTCTTAGCTCTTGTTTTGTTGTCAGGGCCCCAATTCATTGTGGCCCCCTCATGACCACGCGCATTGTCGTCCAGGCGGGCAGCCCCCAAGTGGACTGAGGCTCCCTGGGCACGAACAGTGATTCATGGCACAAGGGCCTGGAAAAGAGCAGCCTCACTCTGTGCTGGTGACAGGGAGAGCACAAGCCTTTTTTTTTTTGGCAGAGGGGGTAAATCAAAAGTCTGGCTGGTGGACTGAACCCTATTGAGACTGTGTAGCTCAAGATGTGGGTCTGTGTGTGTCTAAAGTACACTCACTCTACTCAAGTAGAACTACATATACTTGTGTAAAAAAAAAATAATAATAATAATAATAATAAGTGGTCAAAGTAACGGTTAAACTTTGCAATTATAATTTGCCTGTAACATTTAGTGTGTGTAAATGCCAACACGCGAGTTGAATGACTTGCCATGTGTGTGAAATGCTAGTACGCATTTGTGCTAATGCGTTACTTAGGTTAGTATGCTAACTCATGCCTGGATCAGACTACAACACACTTCCCCCCCCCCCTCTCACATGGCACTATGTCATACTACTGCCATAAAATTGTGCCATGCGTCGGTCAGACACTGGCAAAACTACACAACACATATATTGCGATATCATGTCAAGTTAAAGCACTGTCAGGGGGGGGGGGCGGAAAATGTGTCAACGCTACCGGATACAAGCTTTACCGTAGCGGCAAAAAAATGATCGCTGCAATGTTTTGTGTTGGAAAAGAAAAAAAAAGAGGAAAAAATGTGCAGTGTCGTCCTTCTGAGGACGTTTTTGGGCTGCATTCTTCAAGGAGAGCTTGAGGTAAAGTTCAAATACTTTTATTACCGTTGGCAAGCAGGCAACAATGTTATGTTGTGAGCTAGTGCTAGGACTAACGTTTATATGTAAATATGCCAACATTCTCAACCATTGGTTTGTGTGTTGGCAATGGTGAGCAGAGGAGGTGATTTGCTGTTTCAAGTCGCAATCCTACTGGTCGACGTCATGGTGCTACGTGACCCTCGGAGGGTTATCCTTCATATGTCACACTACACGGAAGATATCAACCACCCCCACCCCCCCCCCCCAAAAAAAAAAAAAGCTAGACTTTTCATTTTAGCATCGTATGGCTGTCATACGGCTAAATCGTTCATCGTGAATTATGTCACACTACAAGTTGTTTTGTCGTTCCCAACAAAATATGTCTGGCCCGATCCGGGAAATCGGTCAGGATAACAAATCGGGTATATAATATTGAGAGTTCACTGTAACAACAAATGCTAAATCCGCAAATGACTGTTACAATACTTTTTTCAGTGTTTTTTTAGGCCACAAGCATGAAACAAAATTCTCAATACCATGGATCCATGGATGGGGAAAAAAAGATAAAATAAATGGAAAAATAAATAAATGAATAAATAAATAAATAAAAAATAATAATAAATCATACTTCTCCGAATCTGTTGCATTGTTATTAACACTCCCTTGGTTAACGTTCCTCCATGTCCTTGCTGTTTGTTTTTTTCTGCATTGTAAGACCCAAAGATCTCAATGAATCAATCAAAAGCTCACTCTCTCTATTTGTCTGTTTTACGTGTCATCTGAGTAGCTTGAAAAAAAAATAAAAATTAACAAGTATTTGACCAAGTAAGGAGTAGAAAGTAGGCCTTAAGAGTAAAGTCAAGGTCTGAAAAATGTCCTTAACTACAGTTACCAAGTATTTCTACTTTGTTAAAAAACACTGTGTGTGCTAGAGAGTTGAAGACGACATTGATGGGTAAGCCTTTATGAACGCTCAGTGTGTCAGTTGAATCTATGCCGTCCTCTATCCCGAGACTGCTCTGTATCCCGAGGACAAGCTCGCAGCAGCTTTTTCACAACCGTAGCTCCGAGGCGAAGTGCAAAGTACTAAATGTTTCTGTGTTATTTCAACACTTCCTTAATCTAACAGGGAACCAGTTTAAAGTGCACTGGGGGAAAAAGAAAAAAAAAAAAAGACAAACAAAGAACAAGAGCTGAAAATGATAGCGCTTGCTCAGATTGATGAAACCCTATTCGGGTTTTGGGACAGGCAGAGAGACACACGAATTCTTCCCCTCAGGCTACGAGGTGTAATTTCCCCTTCCACTGTCACAAGGGCCATGTAGAAAAAGTATTTGTAGCTCAGTGACTGACTGGCTCCGAAATGTGTACGTAATGTCCATCTGTCTTTATCTATCTAGCTATAATGCTGCAATTCTGTTCCATTGTAACGCACAGTA
Source organism: Phyllopteryx taeniolatus (assembly GCF_024500385.1). Classification (NCBI taxonomy): domain Eukaryota; kingdom Metazoa; phylum Chordata; class Actinopteri; order Syngnathiformes; family Syngnathidae; genus Phyllopteryx; species Phyllopteryx taeniolatus. Next base: position 3,093,368 of record NC_084503.1, on the reverse strand, counting down.
GGATGCGGATGGAAATGTTGGCCCCAAAGGACACACACACACACGAACACACACACACACGTTTAAAGAGCTAAGTTGTGAGGTTGACGAAGACTATCTCTGCCTCACATGTCTCTCTCCCTTACGGCCGCCTGCTGTTCCTGACCTTCGAGATGTTTTTCTCTCTCTCTTTCCCTCTCCCTTTATTCCTGTCTAATTCAAACTCATGCGGCGCACATCCACCCTCACCCCTCGCACACATCGGCACACATACATACATGCAAACCCATGCGCACACCCTTCTTTTCTGCATAGCTCCCAGCCACTCAGTTTTGTCATTAAAAGGCACTGCATTTCAAGCTCAGATCAAGCAGATGGGGGCTATGCAAGCATTCCTGCTCCCACCTTGGCGAAAGTACAAATAGTCCACACATGGATTACAGCAAGCACTTAATGTATGCACACAATCTTCCTGGGGCTGAAAAAATAGCAATCTTAAAGCGGATGGGTGCTGCATGCGATTGTAAGGCCGGGACGCTTTAACCGCGCAAGTCAAAAACGCACTCGGAATCTACTGTTGATGAAGCCTTTGTCTCAATTAAAATGGGCTAAAAAGTTCATGCTCACAAACAAGTCAATACAAAAAGATAAAACATTGCTATTTTCTCTCCGTCTCCCAACATTTGCACTCTCTTTTAAGTATTAGACTAAAGCTGCTCTCTGCCATTCCCATTGACAAAAGTCAACAAATCAGCTGTTTGGATGAGCGATCTACTCCAGGGGTGCCAAACGTTTTCTTCCAAGGGCCGCAATACAGAAAAATTCAAGGATGTAAGGACCACTTTGACCAGCCATCAATTTTCTCTACCATCTTAGGGTCGCTAGTGCACTGGTGCCTATGCCTGCTGACGTTGGGGGAAAGGCGAAGTACACCCTGGACTGGTCGCCAGCCAATCGCAGAGCACATAAAAGTCAAAAACAACCATTCACAGCAAATACAGATATGCTCAGGAAGGAATTATATATTGATTATATATACACAGTATATTCTAATATTGTATATATTTACTAAAAAAAACAAAACAAGTGATAAAGCAAAAAGGGAAGAGGTTTTTTTTTTTCCTCCATGCTTTTGGGGTGGCCAGCAGCCATGTAACCCACTGGAATAGATCCGCCCCTGTACTGAGCAACAGCCGAATTACATCTGCTCATTGCGAATTACATCTGCTCAATCAGAACCCAAACAAGAGCAATCTGTACTAAGCTGACCTTGACACAGAACAGAAAGTGGAGCATACTATTGCGATTCACAATTCTCACTGAATTATCTTTAGTCGTCGGGGCGTTATTGTTAAATATATTGTAGAAGTTATCATTTATTTGCTTAATAGAAATGTGTTACTATTTTAGTAGTAAATAGTTCGTGCTTTTTAAAATCTAGAAACCAACGTGCGTCTATCTACTTATTATTGGCGGGATTGAGGCCCGGGAAGGTGGTAGCTGTTTTGCAATTGTGTGTTAGCATTAAGGTCGCTTAATGTGTTAGGTACATTGTTGTGGATTGGAGCTATATAAATAGAATTGCCTTAAACTAGAAAGGGTCTATTATAAAAGCAATGTTACAGTAGTAGTAGTTGTAGTGGGGTGTCACACCCAAATAGAAGTCAAATGTTGATTACAGAATATGCAATCGGCTGAGGAAAACCGGACAGCTGGACTGATTAAGTCCTTTTGTAATATGGCCCGTATAAGAAGGTCCTTGAAAACCAAGTAAGGAACAGCTACACATCTCTTCCCCCATTCCAGTAAATGATTCCCCCAGAGGGTGAGGACTCATCAATACTCATCACAAATGATACAAGCAGCATGCGGCAACATAATGCATCATTTACAACCAGAGATGGTGCAGCAACCTGACAGAATCAGGTCCAGGAACACAAAAAGGTATTTCAATGCACTATGCATTTAGTAGGGGGGAAGAAAACAACCCTAATAAAAGACACTCGCAGGCCATCGTGTCAGGTAGGAAAGGAAAGTGCAAGTCATTGTCTGTGTGCGCAACAACAAACTGCCACCTTGGTGTGAAGTGAAGCCTGGAGGACGCAACCGCGCCCCTGACAACAGATAGCACTCACACAGAGACAGGAGAGAGACGCATACGGGAAAGGGAGCGAAGAGGAAGGGCGAGGGGGAGATTAACGCCGCACGTAGCAGCACACATAAACAACTGCACGCAATCCTGCATCCCTGGAAGCCCCTGTAGGCCACAGTTAACAACCATTTACATTCTGCTCTGGCTCCGAGCAGATAGCAAACTAAGGATGCCTATTAGCCGTGTACGTTTCATACAAATACTCGGATTTGAATGGGAGAAATCTAATTAATTGCTCGATTCACTAAATGAACCCCGAATTTGTAATGTAATCATAACAACGTCTTTTCAAGGGTCTCTTGTCAAATTTAATTTGCTCTGAGAAAAAAAAAAAAAAACGTCCTGTTTGCCGAATGAATTAAAGTCAAATGAGGCCTGGAGTTGGCAGAGCGGCATGGTTGTTATGGCGTGCTTTAAAAAAAAAAAACTAAACAAAAAAAAAAACACATTTAACTGTGTGATAAAGTACAGTGGGGTGCCATGAGATACGAGTGACCTGATGAGTTTTTCGAGATGCTAGCCATCGTTCAGCCAATTGTTTGCTTTGTCCTGCGAGCAAAAACTTTCGATAGAAGAGTGCTCTGGTAAGAACTCGCGCAACAAACAGCAGTTTGGCAGATAGAATTAGTGAAAAAAAAGTCTTCAAAAAAAGAAGCTTCAAGCTGTTTATTGCTAGTCTCATTTAAAGTTTACTGTCAAACTAAAACAAAAACAAAAAAACACATAGCCACTGCTAACTTAATGCTAACACATAATGGGGAAATGACATAGGCGGGCTAACTAATAGCATCGACGTGGCTGTGTTATTAACCCTCTAAGCAACGGCTATTTGAACACAAACGGTGAAGCAACATGTAGAAAGATAATATAACAATGCTCATAAGCATATATGCTTTATCCACTGCGAAGAACAACCAATCACTAAATTTAGTGCAGCTTACTGAGGAATCTATACATATCCGTACGTCTGTATTACACTGTCCTCAGATGGCCAAAGTGCGCACACCAGAAGGAGCAGCACAATTTTCATTGAATTGAAGCGAAAAACCAAAAAGTGTGACAAAAAACGTTTAACAGATTAATACATTCCCATTAGGAGAGATGATTTTGTGTTTCGAGTGTTATCACAGAACACTTGTATCTCAAGGCACCACTGTACAGACTTTCAAAAAGTCACAGATCCCCCCCGTCATAAATTCCTGAGTGAGAAGGAGAACATACTCACTGTTTGAGGTGTCTTCAGCTCTTTGTCATAACTGCTGCAACACCTGGTGAGAAGAGAAACAAAACACTGCTCAAGTTCCGAGTCAAACACAGTCTGAGTCACAGGAATAAAACATGTTTACGCATCGCTTTGATTTATGCCACAAATGAAATGGGATACGTTTTAATGTACACGCGGGTGAATGCTTTCCCTATTGGATTTCAGGAGGGGATGAGGCCCCTAAAAGTACCTACACAGCAAAGTTACACAGTATTTTATTAGTATTCATGGTATACATGGGCATCAAAAAGGGGGAAAAAGTTATCTGAACACAACTGTGGCTGCACACAAATCATGAGTACACACACACACACACTCTCGCTCTCGCTCTTCCTCCCTCAGCCATTTCTTGCAAAACCAGTTTGTTAGAATTGAATCGACACACTGGTGCTTTGAGTGTGAGGATATTTTCCCCAAACACAAGACAGTTCTTGTAGAGAACCAAGCCCTCCCAGTGTTCTCACGCCCACCTCTCATGCATTGTCTCTGAGGCCCTCCTGTGCTCTCAGCCTGAGCCTAAACTAAGCAGCTCAACACAACAGATTTCGCTCTGCTGCGCATATGACACTAGTACACACATACACAGACTGTGCCTGCTTTTATATCTTATGGCTTATGTTCAATTTTCTTTGACAATAAAAATGTAGACAGTCTGGTGCAAAACATTTTCGGCTTCTAGGCCCGACACCAGTGAAGTTACCAGACACAGACGGTGTCAGGAGCGTGTGAGCGTGTGAGTAACCAACAAGGTTTTGCTGACAACAAACGCATCCATCTGGTCAGCAGCTTCAGATCAAACGGAAACCTTCATCACACAAAATCTAGTCCAGTTCTATCATGAAATACACTGCCTTCCAGTTTACCAAACGCAGCTTGAGCACACTGAAACTTAAAGCGGTGTTTTCAGAATTACTGTCAATGGCATTTGTTGTGAGAAGATAGTTTTACATGAGTCCAAGTAAAGTAGCATTTCTGGGTTGTCTAAAGAGTACGAGAGAAACTGACAGAAGGACTGTCATATTGTACAGGAATGAGCTAGACTGCCGGTGTTGATAGTAATCAAACTAAGACCCACAAACATGTGCCAACAACAGCACACTTTGATAACTCGTCGCAGCCATAATGATAAAGGAGCACCAGGTAGACTGAATTCATCTCCTGCCTTTTCATAAAGACCTATTAGTGGATGATTAAAGGATTTCTGCTCATCGGGGCTCAGCACAGAAAAACGATTTACCAGGTGAATCACTCTGGATAGGGAAGACGTCGCTGTCTGCAGTCATTTTCCTCAGTGAAAATCAGGCTCTTCATCTATTAACCTCATTTTGCGGTACAATCGTTACCTGTTTGCATCAGTATTACAATACCAGATTTGGAAATGATTCAAATATGGAGCCTTCTTCAACTGAATAATAAATTAAAGATTATACTACACCATTTTCTGAAGTAGAGTAAAACAATCATTTTGTTCTGTTGATTGTGTGACGACCACAATCAGTGAAAGAAAAGCGACGCAGCAATGATGTCGTGAAAGAATCATCACATTCAATCAGAATGAAATGATGTCATCCCTGTGTTGCTAGCAGCCACAAGCAGTAAAATATTTGCAATGTTATCTGATGATTCTGATAAGATGTGAGGTATTAAGTAACATTGTACAAAACCCCAATTTCAATGAAGCTGTGATGTTGAGTATAATGTAGATAAAAAACAGAATACAATGATTTGCAAATCATTTCCAACCAATATTGTAAGCATGTCCCGATCCGGTCCGGTTTTTGTAGCTCTGTGTTGGAGCTCTGGTCCCTCACCTAGGACCTGTTTGTCATGGGTGACCCTGCCAGGGGCAAAACGCCACAGACAACTTAGCTCCTAGGATCATTGGGACACACAAACCCCTCCACCACGATAAGGTGACAGCTCAATAGATAAATATACTTTTAAAGTACAAAATAAAGTTACATTTAAAAAAAAAAAAAAAATCCCCCCTCCCCCCCCACCATAGGGTGCGAACATTTTCTTTCTCCACGTGCAGCAACACACTTTTGAACTTCTTGATGCAACTTGGATTGGCTTTATGAGCAACCGCTGTTTTTGCTGTGCACCTCTTGGCCTCTGAGGGGCAGTGTGATACACGCAATGAGATATACGCAGTATAAAGAAAGAAGAAGTCACGATCAAATATTGCTGTGATAACTCATTTCTCACAGAGTTTGAAGAATGTATGCCAGAATATTGTTATATTGCCTATTTGTAGTTACACAGTGTTTGTGTACCAATATTCATTATTTAGATTTATAAGTGCCACGAGTTCAATGGCAATTTTCCTTAGCTCTTCAATGATGTTTTTTTATTCATTGTGTTAGCTTTGAAGTAGGAATTTTTGTGAACAAAACCGAAGAAACTAAGTATGTGATGAGAACATTTAATAGGTGTAATTCTTTTGTTATGCGAGTTTACTTTTACAGTGAACTTAAAACTGGAGTGTCAATAAACGACTTTAAGCAAGCAACATTCATCACTCTTACTCTCTGCTACTATGTTAGCACCTTAGCAAGCTGTTGTGATCACATGGGCTCTGCATGCCGTCCAGGCGCTGCTGGTTAGAAGTGGTTAATTGTTATGATTGGGTATAAAAGGAGCCAAGTTGTTCACAAGCATGGATGGGGCAAAGTTCATTACTTTGTCAACAACTACGTGAGCAAAAAAGTCAAACAGTTTAAGAACGTTCTCAATGCGCAATTGCAAGGTATTTAGGGATTTCATCATCTATGGGCCAAAATATCATCAAAATATTCATAGAATTCGGAGAAATGAAGTCCACATTTCAAATCGTTTAGTCGTGTCCTCTGGGCCTAAGAGCAAAAGCACCATCCCGATAGTTATCAGCGCAAAGTTCAAAAGCCAGCATCTGTGATGGTATGGGAGTGTGTTAGTGCCCATGTCATAGCTAACTTGCACGTCTGTGAAGGCACCACAAATGCTGGAAGGCACATACAGGTTTTGGAGCAACTTATGCTGCCATGCAAGCAGCATCTTTGGTCAGAGACGTCCCTGCTTATTTCAGCAAGACAATGCCAAGCCACATTCTGCACGTGTTACAACATTGTGGCTTCCTAGTAAAAGAGTGAGTACTAGACTTGCCTGCCAGCAGCCCAGACCTGTTTCCCATTGAAAATGTGTGGCGCACTATGACGCGCAAAATAGACAACGGAGACCCCGGACTGTTGAGCAACTGAAGTTGTAGATCAAGGAAGCATGGGAAAGAATTCCACCGACAACGCTTCAACTATTAGTGTCATCAGTTCCCAAACGCGATTGAGTGTTGTTATAAGGTGGTAACAGTGGTAAACATGCCCCTGTAGCGGCTCCTTTGGAACGTGCTGCAGGCATCAAATTCACAATGAGTGAACGTTTGCATTATTATCAGTTTGAACATTTAATATCTTGTCTTTGTGGTGTATTCAATTGAGTGAAAAGGATTTGAAAATCATTGTATTGTTTTGTTTTTTTTAGCAGGGAAGGAAATTTTTTTCCTGTCGAAAGCATCGCAACATTTACACACAATTTCTGAGGCAATTGTAATTTCTAGCTCATTAGTGCACTAACCATTTCATTTGTAAATAATATATTAAAATCTCAACTAACCACAACAGTGTTTACCATGATATAATTGGACAATTATACGATGCATAATTGAACACTGGCTCTGATTCACCATGTTATCGCAGACGCAAATGATGTTCACCTTTTGATTAACTCAGGTGAATAATGTCATCATGTTTCAGAAAGTAAGACAATACTGTTCTAGTGAAAAATAGTCTGCACAAACCAAATGTCATTATTCTAGTAGCATCCATGGCAGAGCAGTCTAATTTGCTCATTAAAATGCCGACAGAAAAAAAAAAAATGGCCTCTTTGCAACTTTCTTAGTATTCATGTGAACAAAACAAGTGTAGCCTAAAACACACATAAGTGAGATTGGCCTAAAATCCCTGGCTTTTGAATATTTGATGCTTTGTTAGTAGAGGAGCAGTAGACACTGGCGAGGTGTTTGTCCCCTGTTGCTCCCTGTGGGAGCGAGCCAGCGAAACTTGGCCGCAGACATTTTCCTGATGTCCCAAGAACAAAACAGGCAAGTCTTGACAGTCTTGTCCGCCACAGAGTCGTCACACAATCAGTTGCAGGAAACCAATCCCTAAATAGCAGTGATTCATCTCTTCATCACACACACAATGTCAGTACACAGTGCACAAAGAAGCTCTCTCTTCCTCCCTCGCTCTCTCCGTGTCTTGCCCTATCTGTCTCAACCCCTTCCCCCCAGTGTGGTCTCTCATGCTTCTTAAAAATAAGTGCTTCTCCTAGCTTTCTTTGCCCTGTGATTTACTGGCAGTGTTTAACTGTGGGGCAGCATCTTTTATCGTGACATGATCTGCGGCTGAAAGCTGACAAAATGGAATCTGTGTGTAATTTTGTATGTGTGTTTGGGGCAAAGTAGGGAGCCGGTGGAGCAATAAAGAACCTGTGTGGGAAAGGTTTGTCTACATGCTAGTCAAATCCTCCCAGCAGCTTCCCTGTGTATGCCTTTCAATATGTGCCTTTTTTCATTCCACTAAATGGTTTCTTCCTTGACTAGATGGAGCAAGTGCCATCTCCGGGGAGCTGACGCGCAGAGCAAAGCGCTTTGGGACAGGCAAAAAGCTCTGAACAATCCTGCAATCCATTTGTGGGAGATAGAATGTATAAGAAATGCCAAGCGTGTGCGTATGTGTGTAGTTGGCTTGTGTACACACGCTTGTTTTTGTGCTGCCGTCATCACTCCTCTCGCTTTGTGGCACAGAGCCCATTGCAGAAATGTGCTTCACCGTACGAGACAAAAGTCATTCATATGCACTCAAGCTGTCCTACTTGGTGACCGTCCACCGTTTGGTTTGGACCAACGGTGGCACCAGTTATCCGGCCAGATCGTCGGGAACCGCGTGGGCCAACACAACAGCTTCAGTGTATCGTTACAAATTTCATGATCCATCAACACGACGCGTGAAGGTCAGAGTAGCCATGACCGACACAGCTGTCACATCTCTCTCCCTCCCAAACACTCTCCTGGCTCAATGCTCTTCTAAAACACTCAGCCTGAAACGTGACCTACCAGGGCCTAAAAGTGTCCAGGGTCGACAGAATAAATCTCAAAAGAGGATGGAGGCACAACTATACCTCTTCATTGATGCAATATGGAGGATTTAAAAGGATTTGGGGATACAGTAGCGCATCATCGACTGATAAACTGCACATTAAAATAAGATCCAACACAAGAGCCATATAAAATATTCTGCCTTTTACAAAGATAATAATGTTCAGTTTTCATTCACACTGATAGAGCGGCAGTAATTTAACAATATGTAAATTACTGTAGTTGTAGAAATATTATATTGGAAGAGCTCAATATTTGATACAGCTATTTGTGACGGGTCAATGCACATGAATGGATACAAAAGGTCCACACACCGCTGTCCAAATGCCAGGTTGTCATTTCAAAACTTTTACCACCATTAATGTGACCTATTAACCCCCACCCTGTACAGCTTCATTAAAAATAAAAATCAACAGATAATGTAATGGCACAAATGCGCACACCCTCATAACTGGGCCTGTATTGTGTTCAGAAATAACCAATTCAACCAACATTCCGACTTATGTTAAATGGGAGTCAGTTCACACCTGCCACTACTTAAAAGTTCCTCTAATTTATCACAAATAAAGTTCAAATGTTCGCATAGGATTTCCCTGATTTCTATCAACACTGCCTGCCTAGTTGGAATTGGTCACAATTCCCTCCACTTTGACTAAAGCCCCAGTCGCCAGCCGAAGAAAAAGAACCCCAAAGCATGATCCTGGCACCACTACACTTCACTGTAGACATGGCATTCTTTTGGTGAATAAGTAGTGTTGTGTTCGTGCCAAACATACCTTTTGGAATTATGGCCAAAAAGTTCAATTGTGTTTATATTTCCTGTAACACATTTTGCCACGTGTTTGGGAGATTTTGTTACGGTCTGATGAAACCAAGGTTGAACCATCCAGGATGTGGAAATAAAATGCATACAAGGAGCCCGTCAACCAATTTAATAATAAAAGCAAGCTGACGGCGTCAGCTATGAGTACTCGCCTTCCAAATTTAATACAACAACCATTGATTTTAAATAACAAGCTCTGTGGCGTGAGGAATAAAGGTTACAGCCGCAGTGTGAAGAGAACAGATGTGGATCCACTTTTATTTCAGTATTTCAGTGTTTGCGCACGTGTTTCTATTAAATGGATCTACCGTCTCCTTGATCAAGGGAGTCAATAAAGGGCCAGACCTGTCAAACCCTCAGGGTTTTAAGTGCGCGTGCACATCTGTGACTGTGCACGTGTGTGTGTGTGTGTGTGCGCGTGGGATGGATTCTGAAGTACTCTGACAGGTGAGTGATTGAGTGCTTTCATTTCCCTCCAGCTACAAGGAGACATTCGCCCATAAACACGAGTCTTTGCACACACTTGGTGGACGGAGGGAGGAAGAGAGCGAGAGTGTGAGAGCTGTTGTTTCCTAAAGGATGCTGCTGCTGCCTGCTTGCTTAAATTAGCTCTAAATGTTTGGATTACACACGGGAGCTCTCGCAGAGGATTTAGCAACCGTCGCCTAGAGTTTGGGGGGATGTGTCACCGTTTCCATCTGCGTGCTGCGCTAAATCAGAGACCATAAAAACATATAGCTATTCCCCAACTCTCGTCAAATTGAACACGTGTTGAACGAATCTATATGACACAATGGAGATACTGAGAAATGCTCTATATTGTCTAAGTAAACAGACAAAACAAGGACACATTTAGTGCCATGTGTCCTCCTCACATTCCACTTTTGAGAGGGTTAGGCCTAGCTTCAGTTGGTGGGGGAGGATAGGATATGTGACCAGACGCAAAGAGAGAAAGGAGGAGAAGGGGAATGAGGGAGGTCAGTGCCCCCAGTCTCAGATAAAGGCCTCTCCCTCCCTTCTTCCACCTCGGCTTTCCAAGCCCCTGCCAGGATCGAGAAGCGTCTCACGTTACAGCTGTCTCTCAGTGTCATCGTTCAAGAAGGCGAGAGCACAAGCGAGGGACAGATAGTGTGTGTGTGTGTGTGGGGGGGTTGACAATGCCACAAGCAAGCTGAGGCGAGCTGGGCTTTTCTAGAAAAACAACGGCGGTAGCAGGTTCAGCTGGATGCGGAAACGCTTGTGGTTTGGCTGCCTCGTGGTGTTTTTTTTAATGATAATCTTAATGCGTCGTAATGTTCTCCGCAATGTTGGGCTGTCACTAACAATACATTTCGCTTTGACCTTTTCCAGTCATATTATGTTGAAATGTTAACAGTGCTAATGGTGCCATTTCTTCATCATCACCTGAGAGACAGTGCACACAAATACATTTCACAAGAGATTTAAAAAAATAAAAAATAACAAATTTAAAAAAGGAGAAGTTCATTTCTACACTGGGGTTTTGCACACAGAGCGGGCTAAAAGAAACAAATGGTACTCAAACGTGGAGATGGCAGTGACTGATGTACTCAGCTTATCACTCCGTGCAATGGGGCTTCTGTGGATTAGACATAGTTGAGTCACTTCTCTTAACATGAGTCCCCTTTTGTAACCTTAAAACGCTAAAAACAGCAGCTTGTCCCAGGTCCAGTAATGACTAATCCAGTCACTACTCGGAGTTCAGCCTGTGTTGCTAACAAGGTAGGGCTGTGTAGGTCAGTATTGAGTTAAGTCGGATTCCGACTGACAGTTTATTTCATTTTATTTTTGAGTTAAATAACAGTTTCACATGAATTTCAAATGTGACGGCTGCTGCATATGTACAGCTGATGATTGCTCAAGTGCCGCTAACATAAAGTGTGCCGCTATTGCAAAGCTCCAAACTGCTTTCCTGTTTATTTTTATTTTTTTTCCCCTCTACCCTTGTCATTTCTCATGGCATTGTGTGGGAGTTAAATATTTAACATTCTGGCTCAGCCTCGAGCAGGCTTTGCCAGCACAGCTCAAATAAAAGCCTTTGTGGCAGCAGTGACCAGATTTTAAATGCTAAAGAAGATCAATAAACGGGAGGCTGTCGCATGCATTTGTGTATCTGAGTCTGTGTCCCATTCCTAAACCCTGATGCCTGTATTGTAGTAGCGCTTGTGTGTGTGTGTTCATGCATATTTCTTAGCACCAACCAAGACCCGCAGCCTCCCCTGCCTACAACAAGCTTCTCTATAGTATCATCATCTGACCCAGGAGGGACCCCAACAGAGAAACTACTATCATTCCCATTCCCTTAAAGCCCTCCTCTGATTTTGCCCATTACCAGAATCCCCGCCCCAATCAAAGCGCAGCCAGTGTGGGGGGAATTCTGGTGAAAATTATAAATACCAGCCCCCCCTGCTGCAGATGGAGTGTGTTTCGGTGTTGTAAACGTCAAAGGAAAACAAAGTTTCTAATCATGTTGGCATTTTCATAATCAAGTTCATCCTGAAACAAAAAGACTTTCGGAATATCTAACCAAAGCAACACTTATGAGACTTTTTCAACACAACAAATAACTTCCCCAATGTCACTGTTTTTCCTGTCACTTTGTCTTTCAAAAGGGTTAACATGCCCTTTTTAAAGACAAAGTGACAAATTGATGCTTTTTGCTCACGTAAAGCAAAAAAAAAAAAAAAAAAAATGGAGGTGGTACATCAATATTTTCACTTCCTCACTAATGTACAAACACAAGGAAAACAGCCCTGAAGTAGAAAAGAAAAATGCCCCAGACCGTTGGAGACTATTTAAAAGAGAAACTTCCCATGAATTTCACAAGGCATCTGCTTAAGAAGGAGGGGGGAGAAAAAATAAATCACCCTTTTTTCCTCCTTTGTGGAAAACAGGCATTCGAACAAGGCAGAGCATGCACAAACAACCTTGACTTTCATCAAGGAAATTCTCCACATTGAATGATAAATAAATTCCCAGGGGGGAGAAAAGAAGCAGCTTATCGCCATTCCCTCCCAAATTTGGCCGCTCTGTCTTCTGTCTCCTGAAAGTCAACACGGGGTGACCCATTTCTACGTTATGCCGCCTATTGTTTGGTCATTAAGCCACCATGTGCATCGCACATTAGGCTATACTAGGAAAACCAACATGAGGCTTGATTTGTTTACTCCTAATGAACAGTTCAATTTGTTCACTTGTCTCTACAAAAGCAAACATGTCCCGGGTCCATTGGTTTATTAGACTTCTTAAACTGCAGATGCATTACCTATTAAAGTAGCGACTCACATTTAAAGGTGGTTGTCACTTGGCACTTTTTAAGAGTCATTTTGTGCAGCCTGATGATTATCAGGACCTCCTGGACAAAAATAGCGAGGCGACATGAGGTTAGGTGGCTCATCTGAATGAAAGCCAAACCAACTTTCCAACTAAGAGGACATTAACCTGGTGAGGTCATGTAAATGCGTATCAATAAGTAAGCTGCCTGTAAAACAGCTCAAATCAGTTTGAGGCCAACACAGAGAATCCCCAACTGGATTTGTAACAATAAGAGGCATTATCAATTAGATGCCCAGAGCTTTCCACTAAAATGCATCTTCCTCTCAAAGGACCATTAGCCCTTCCAGGATTAATGTCTCCTACTAAACTGTTACGGTTCCCATTGCTTGGTATTTTTCATTAGCAATTATTGTTTTCTGGGTGTGCACATTCATATGTAGAAGAACGACGAGGGAAAATATGACCAAGCGTTATGACTTGTACAAAGGTTTGCTCAACAGCACAGAGCAGAACTCGGCAGCCTCTCTAGAATTCACAGTTGTGTGTCAGCACTCACATGCAGAGATTTGACAGGGCTCCCAGATGGTCATTATCGTCAATAGATAATGTTTGTGGCTCCAATTAATTGTTAAAAAAATCCTGCTACTACACATAGGAAAGATTTAGGTTAGCGGGTAACAGAAGACATATTGTAAACTCTGGTAAACTGTCACATGGAACAGTGGTTCTTAAACTTTTTACACCAAGTACCATGTAAAAAAAAATAAGCTCTCCAAGTTAGTTAAATTGAACTTAAAAGTGAAATATAACTGTTCCTAACAAATGTACTAAATATGTCTAGGTACAAGTAACATGCAGTTTTTACATTTCATTCAGTGATTCTTTCACATACCACGAGGGACCCCCGTATGATTTTGCGAATCACTTACACTGGTGGCTCTAAATTTGCCCACAAACCGTTCAGTGGCACTCATCAAACATCAATTTGGTGGACTATCAAAACACAATGTCCCGTTTAGATCAATTATATTTGGAATAATTTGTTACAGAGAAATCATTAACTTTATTATCAGTGCAACGTGTCAGTGTCTATTGTACAATTGTTGGTTTATCGGTATCTTTTATTGTCATGGACTAAGACAATACAGACTACTTTTTCTTTTTTTTTTTTCCCCCCAATTATTAAAATATGTATAGGAGAATGCATTTATTTTGTATACAAGCAAGAGGAATTTGGGTTCCAATTTAACATTTTGTGTGTTTTGATCCAATTTTTAAAGAGCTCAACACTGTCAGATTAAAGAATTTACATGCATGGTTTCAGTCAATTTAATTTCGTTTTATTTATTATTTGGATGAAAACTTTTGTCTACTAACCAAATACAGAAAAATGGAAAGCTGCAGGAGGGGCAACTTTGACATTCTTCACCATTTGTTGATCAAACATGCAATATCCAATCCATCAGCGTATGCAAAGATTATGCGACGCAATGATATGTTTATTATTTTTTTGTAACTCCCAACATCAAAGCTTTCTATCATCGGTGATAAGAGAAAGTTTAGGATTTTTCTGGATTGTGTCGTAGCCAGTGGCCCTGAAAACCACTAGAATAGTTTTGTCCCCGCCCGGCACAGTATTTAAAACCAAAACAAGAGCCAACAGCACCAAGATGACTGATCTTTAAAAGAGTGTTTACTTGAAGATCATTAGTGCGATATGTTTCATAAATCAAACCTTGACAAGGAGCAGAAAAATGGCACGAATTATGTAGCTTTACAATTAATTTTATTGTTGTTAAATTCAGCCACAAAAAGGGAAAAAAAATGACAAATGTTTGTCACCCTTTGTTAAACGGAACTGAATTAATTACATCATTAGTACCAATATCATGGTCTTACGAATTTTTAGAGTGACGAGCTGTCGCTTGGTTGATTTTGTTGCTTTGTGTTGCGAGCACGTCTGAATTATAAGCGAGCTTCAGATATGCCGCCGCACAAGTTTGGGGGGGTGGGGGGGGGGTCTAAATAAAAAGAAGAGTTACGGATGCCAATGAACTTTCAGCCATTTACTGAATGGTACAATCAGTTAAACGTAAAAATAAATTTGTTTTAAGGGCTGAAACTAATTAATGGCGTTTCTATTCATTTCAATGGTGACCGCTCATTTTATATACACGAGTAAATTTGATGCCAGAAATAGCCTGCGTGCCTAACTTTGGACACTTCCTGATGATCAAGTGTACATTCAACAATTGTGCACTGTTACTTGGACACCACCTGTCTTTTCTGCTCAGAATATGAGTCTGGTTACTTCATGGTAACTCGATGGTAAAGTAACTGGCGGATAGTCTTCTGTTGGTCTTCCTTTCAGAAAAATGTTGCAAAAGGCCAAAGGAAGTGTTCACTTGTGTACACACAACACCCCATATTGACAGAGAAAATTGAATTGTTGACATTTTTGCAGATTTATTAAAAAAGAAAAACCACACAGCTAAGTATTCAGACCCTTTGCTCAGTATGTAGTAGAAGCACGCATTTGAGCTAATATAGCCACGAGTCTTTTTGGGAGTGATGCATCAAGTTTTTCACATCTGGATTTAGGGGCTCCTCTGCCGTTCCTCCTTGCAGATCCTCTCCAGTTCTGTCAGGTTGGATGGTGAACTTTGGTGGACAGCCATTTTCAGGTCTCTCCAGAGATGCTCAATTGGGTTTAAGTCAGGGCTCTGGCTGGCTGGGCCATTCCAGAACAGTCACGGAGTTGTTCTGAAGCCACTCCTTTGTTATTTTAACTGTGTGCTTAGAGCATTGTCTTGTTGGAAGGTGAACCTTCGGCCCAGTCTGAGGTCCTGCGCGCTCTGGAGAAGGTTTTCGTCCAGGATATCCCTGTACTTGGCCGCATTCATCTTTCCGTCGATTGCAATCAGTCGTCCTGTCCCTGTAGCTGAAAACTCCCCCACAGCATGATGCTGCCACCGCCATGCTTCACTGTTGAGACTGTATTGGACAGGTGATGAGCAGTCCCTGGTTTTCTCCACACATACCGCTTAGAATTAAGGCCAAAAAGTTTAATTTGGGTCACAGCAGACCAGAGAATCTTATTTTTCACCATCTGCAGTGATGGTTGACTTTCTAGAACTTTCTGCCATCTCCCGACTGCATCGCTGGAGTTCAGCCACTTTCCTAATCAAGTCCAATCAGTATAATCAAACACAGCTGGACTCCAATGGAGGTGTAGAACCATCTCAAGGATGATCAGAAGAAATGGACAGCACCAGAGTTAAATATGAGTGTCACAGCAAAGGGTCTGAATACTTAGGGCCCATGTGATAGTTCAGTTTTTCTTTTTTTTAATATATCTGCAAAAATGTCAACAATTCCATTTTTTTTCTGTCAATATGGGGTGCTGTGTGTACATTAATGAGGAAACAAAATTAAAAAAAATATTTTAGCAAATGGCTGCAATATAACAAAGAGTGAAAAATTGAAGGGGGTCTGAATACTACCCGTAGCCACCTTAGGTGTAGCACACATCAAATGACAACAGCAGAATACACAACCCAGCTGTACTAAGGTGGACTGATGACTTGTGTGATATGCTGTAGATATGCTGATGTCACGTATGAAGGGCAGTTCAAAAATCAACATTGTTTCAAGATTGGGCCATATTTCTCCACCCAAATGTCAGTCTAACAACAAATTATACTTGTACCGTTTTCATGTCACCACTTATAGAGAACACAGTACAGTGTAATTTATTTAACCTTTTTTTATCCAGGTAAGGCCATGGACAACAGATTCTCATTTGCAATGCCGACCTGGCTGCAGACAGCAGAGCACAAGGCAAAATAAAAGCAAATATAAATAAGACATGTACAACAACTTGTACACAGACACAAATTGTACACACAACAAAACACAACTCAACCCTTAACTGTTATTAGCCGAGTCTCCTTTGACCAGTATGTGGGTGCTGGGATATGATACAATGTTAAGGCAAAACACGGTGAAGGTATTTACACCAATACAGTAACAACACAGATATTCAAATGCATCCGTCAGTCAGATGATTCTTTTAAGGACAGTTTGAAACTGACTTGAGACACAAAACTATACACCCGAGTTTCTACATTCAGCCAAATCCACTTTATTTCAAGCTCACTTTTTCAACAGCCTTTAAAAAGACAAAGTAAATAAACATCATCAACAATCATCACTGCAAATTGGCAGAACAATTGTCCGATTAGAACATCCTGGCAGCGTGCTATGAAGCTGGCCATCAACAGTGGAATCATTCAACATGCTGCACGTACAGTCAGTAACTCAACAGACCAACCAATTTGATTTCGAGACAAAAAGCTACTGAATAATGCAAAGGTTTGTGTCTCATGTGTCCCAAAAGATATTTAGTTATAAAGGATTAGAGTGCGTATAGCTTTGTGTACACACGGGATTGTATTCTCCAAAGCTGTCCAAGTTCTGTCAGATTCAGCACCCCAAGACACAGAGCTCGTGAACCTAATTTCACCTAATCAGCTTAGTCAATAGCAACCATTTGCTGTGACTTTGGTAGACATGCAAATAGGGCTTAACTATGTCTATCCTTAATTCCTCAATGTTCATGTTGTGCGGAAGTCCTCTATCGCTTCAAAAACAACAGTTCCAATATTAAGAGAATGCCAAGCAGGTTGAGTATAAAACTGATTTGTGTGTGCCTCAGTTTAGCACTGTGTCCTTTCATTTCAAGGCCACAAAGCAAACACCCCCCGACAGATTTGTTAACCTTTTTCACTTTGGCTCCTGCCTATTCTTAAAAATAAAACAAGTACAGTGGTACATTGACTTACGAGTGCCCCGACTTACGTGTTTTTCAAGTTACGAGCAAGTTTCTGGGTCGATTTTCTGTTTTGCGGGCCAAAGTTTGGATTACCAGCGAGCAACTGCTTAATAATTGAAATAAATGGTCCAGTGCACTTTCAGCCGTTTACTGAACGGGTCAAACAGATAAAAACACAAAATGAAAACACTCACAAGGAGCAATGAGCCAGACACTCACACTTAACAAACCTTGTGGTGAACAGCCAAACTGAACTGGAGTCAGAGCTGCTGATGAACTCACTCACTCGGTCGGTCACGCGCCCCTTCACAGCACACGTCAATAGACAAATACTACGGATGTGACCCTCGCTTAATTATATTTTATGAAACCAGTTTATTTCTTTACATTCCCTTATTATATTTTTCAAACACACATAAATACATGATAGAGTGCCACTTCTCTTTATTATAAACCTTAACATAAATTGTGGTGTTGTTTTTTTTTTGGGGGGGTGGGGGGGGGGGGGGCTGGAACGGAATGATGTTATTTCAATTCATTTCAATGGGGAGAATTGATTTGTTTTACATGGACCTTCGCTATTCGTGGGAGATCGGGAGTGGGCCGGACCCGTTGTAAGTGGTTTCGAGGGTTGGTTCCACGTGCCCCTTTTTAAAAATAAATAAAAACACTCTACATGACTAGTTGTATGTTCAGCTGCAGCACATTGTGAACACAGGTGACAATGACTTGAGATTCTTGAAAAGCTGCGATACACTGCCGTGTTTCAATCCAGTGATACCACTAATGGCTTCTATGCAGCTCCATAAAATCAAGCAGCTGTCCTGTCGATGCATCAGCGGCGTGAGTAGGGAGCACCGTATCCCCATAAGGACAGGGGGTTCTGCGTCTTCATGTTTGCCTAAACATCTGCTTCTCGGCACTCGGCTTTGCAGCAATAAATGGCCAAACAAAAGAGGTGGGAGGTGAAATGATCACATTTTCCATTTCAAAGCATTTGCTTGTTTGGTTTGAGTTTCCTTTCCTGTCCCCTTTGGACATTGAGCTAGAGCTCCACTGACTCGATGTGTGCAACAACATGAAATAACTCAAATATTATACAGATACATAAGAGGCAATTCCTGTTTCTTTGTACATAAGATGTAGGTTTAAGTTTGGCTCCACTGACTCGATGTGTGCAACAATAACTCAAATATGAGAGATAAGAGGTAATTCCTGTCTCTTCGGACATAAGCTGTGAGCTCATGTTTAGCTCCACTGACTCAACGTGCGCAACAATAACTAAAATAAGAGGATGCTATGATGATTAATGGAGTCTCTCTATAGAATCTTAAGTATAGCTCAGCGTGGATTACAACAGACGAGAGATACTGTCTTCCCAATCAATGCACTTTTATGTTAACAAGCTTACATTCATTATTTCATTTCAAATTAATTCGAGCCATTTTGGCAGAATTAACACTGACGAGTCTCCCTTTAATAAGATTCTTAGTAATTAAGACCCCCCCCCCCCCCCCCCCCCCCCCCCCACACACACACACACCCCCACCCCATCTCTCTCGGGTCCCTTCTGTTACATTCAAAGATAAACAAAACACTACCTACTGGTTAAACTTGAAATGACATTTTGAAAGAACAGAGGTTAAAAGACATACGTTTGTATGCCAGTAGAAACTGTACACACACACACACATATATATATATATATATATCCACCTGCCTATCGAAAATGACGGTTTTTTTTTATGAGCACCGACGTCTTGTCCACTCACGGCTAACTGAAGCGCTCATTACATTTGCGACCAAACACGTCATAGACAAACTAGTCAATTTACCCCCGTGTGCTCTCTCGACACCCACCACCCCCTTTTCTTTTTTGTCGAAAACTTTTGTTATAAAACTTACAACGTGGATGCATGTGAAGGTGAGTAGTGTTGTTTGTGTGTTGGAGGGGAGGGAGGGGGCACATTAAAGATAGCCAAGATGGCGAAGGGCTTGTTGTTTTTGGAAGGGGGCAGAAGAATGGACGATATTATGAATATACACATACAAAAAAAAGGGATATTTTTCAGCTTCTCCGTTTGCGGAAGCAACCTCGAAGGGAGCTCTTCTCCCCCCCACTCACATTGGTGTCTTGACCAGCCTAAAAACGGAACCCGGGGGGGGGCACCGACCACACTTAACGTGATGGTGAGGTAGGGAAAGAAGCAAATATTGGGGAACTACACCGGAACCAACCGAGGGGTGGCGGGGGTGACATGTTATATTCGTGGTTCATTTGTTTGGTCGTCGTTTAAAAGGTCCACTTTCATTTTAAAACAACATTACAACAGCCACCATGGCGATAGGCGTACTTTTGACTAAACGCACAAGCACCACGAAGCCGCCGTAAAGTTGAATCATTTTTCCTTTAAATGTACAAGTTCGGATCAAATGGAAAGCAAATGAGTTGAGTGGAGGCGATGCGTGAGAAGAGAAGCAAGGGAACACAAAAGACGATCTATCCCACCAGCAGGTCACCACGCCGAGGAGTGCAGAAAAACACTTGCTTTTTCTATTTAACAGCTACAAAACTTCGCCGATTATAACTCATTTACCGATCAAGAGTAGTGTTAGCCACAAAAACAAACAAACAAAAAATAAAGCGAATGAAACAAAGTGGCGATGCCAGCTGAATGTGATGTGAGCGAAAACACGGCGAGAGTCAATCAGCAGTGAAATAAAACAACACCACTTACCGTGTTTTACTTTGCACTTTACTTATTTCCAACGTGGATTAAAATGCTCTGCTAACACTCCGCTTTGCTCGTGGGTCTTGCTTCTTTTTCCCCCCCCTCCTCCTCCTCTCTAGGTCGCTTTTGGTTATGAAAGAGGTCGATGACGAATGATAAAGAAGGGGAATCGGGCAGTAATTGAGTCTCGCTGTGTGTGTGTGTGTGTGTGTGTGTGTAAGCAGATTGAAGGAGAGTCTCTTCGCAAAGGTTTATTCAGGCTCCACTTCAAGGAATCGACCTGACGTCGTTGGCTCTCTGCTGCCACACAAAGAGAGAGAGAGGAAAAAAAAAAAAAAAGTTCTTATTTGTGCTGCGGCCCCTTGGCAACCAAACAAGAATGCAGTCGCTGACCGTTGTTACTTTGAAATGCGACATGACATTAAAGACGTTCAACATACGTCGCGGTCCCTTTAAAAAAAAAAAAAAAAAAAAAAAAAAATTAAATAATAAATAAAAACAAAAGAGGTGCAACTCCCTTTATGACGATAAACTCTGCTTAAAATCAAGCCATTAAAAGGACAAACATTGTCAGCTTGACATGCATGCATTTTGACTATTCACAGGCAAACCCTGCTTTTCGTATCGAGCTTTTCAAATGTTAAGTTACAGACCCTATGGAAATATTGATGGCATCAATTTTAATGCCGAAAGATGATATCCTAAGCTTTCAAGCGTGCGGTGTAGAGGATGATCTCGTCACAAAATTGCCATGCACCCAGTCATTTCAAACATAAAAAAGAGAGAATATACACAATTTCAAAGTGCGGTGAACTGCCTCAAAAACTGTTAGTTTAATCCATGGAAGTCATATTTTGATGTATGAAATCCATATTTCATGTGATTACAAAAGTGACTGTTAAGATGCATCCAGTTCCTCATGTTGAAAAGTGTTGAGATTTCAAAAAGACAAGATTGTCAGGATTTAAGGATGGATGGATAAGATAGATTTTATTCATCCTGTGAGGGAAATTGGATATGTTTGAAAGTCATGCACTTTGACCATTCACATTCAGCTTTCTTTAATGTTAAATGACAGACCCTATAGAATTATTGCTTGCAACCATTCTGATGCTGAAAAATGATATTCTATTTTAAAAAGTTTAGGGGGGGGCTATACTCTGTTATACGCGGAAAAACTTGCCAAGTTCCATTTTTTTAGCGTGGCAAAATACTGTCAACAATAGGTTTGCAAGCATTTGAAATGCCACAAGTATCTTCCCAAGTGTCTTGTCATCATAGTTTGCAGTATATTTATGGTTTAAACTATTAATATAGGCAATTATCATCATTTTTAGGGGAGTGTCAATTATTTGCGGATTTTCGTTTATGGTCGAGCGCTGTTCCTTTCTCACGCATGACCCACTGTATATTTCTAAGTGCAGTGAAAAATATGGAAACTCACACAACATAAGTATAGTGGTACTTTTTTTATATATATATATACTTAAGAGTGCCCCAATTTATGAGTGTTTGAGTTACGAGCCATCGCTGGGTTGGCATTTATTTATTTATCTCCATTGTGTTGCGAGCCAAACTTTATATTAGGAGCCAGCTTCAGGTAAACACCACTGCTCCACAGTGATGTTGAACAAAAGTCAAAGATGCACTTTTAGCCGTTTATTGAAATGCACATAAATACAAAATGAAAACACTCGCAAGCAGCATGGAGCTTACGCTAACACTGAACTAACTGCAAAGACATTTGTTTCAGGCATGCAGTCCTTTTTATTTCAGGATGACATTTGTATTTTATTAAGTCAACAAACAACAGCTGTTTGTTTCATGCATGTACGTTTTTTTTGGGGGGGGATGAAAAGTATGAAACCCCCTCCCACCCATTTTATTATTAAGTGCATCTCCCTCGGGATCTGTCAACATGCAGCCATGTACCCATTCTGAAAAGCATGAGATTATATTTTTGAGTGCAGCAACTACCTCAGCATCTTTTACTCTAGCGGTCTTGTTCATGCATACAGTCATTCCGCTGCGAAATTTGCACACCGTCTCACTAACTGACCAGTTGATGAGCTTTGAGGCAGTGATACGTGATCAAACAAATACAAATCAGTTGCACACTGGCTCAACATGAGAAGGCATTTGTCAGAACAAAAAAACAGAAACAGGATAGATCTTCCTCTGGGTAGGATCAATACATTGCCTGGCAAAGACAGCCATCTGTGCCTAATTGTATGCTTTACCTCCTCTTCTGAACACACAATAAGCAACAGGCTGAGCACAGGCCCTCTGACCCAGACTGGGTTTCCAGACGGGGGAAGATTATTTCATTCAACTGGAAAACAACAAGGGGGTGGGGCAATGGGGGATTCTTTTTTTTTTGTTTTTTTTTTTTCTCTCCCAATGCAGATGGAGTGGGCAACTGCTCCTAAATGCCCCATCCTGATGAGCATGGGTCAGAAACAACTGGTGCATCTTTCCATGTCACATCACAAGTGGGCTGTATCTATTTTTAACTAGTATTACACTCAATTAACAAACTACTCACTCTTACATTATAGATGCCCCATAAATCAACTCTAGTTATTGTTAGTAGCTCCACAGAGTGTTGGTTTACAGAAGCATTCATGTTAACGCTTCATAAACATGGAAAATGGCTGTTAATGTTAGATGCTTTTTCTCCTCTCTGCTATCTTTTTTACGCTAATTCCAGATAAATATGTTCCTCTTTGAATGAGTCAGAATTATCTTCATTGGTCAAGTATGTTAAAAGCACTCAAGGAATTTGTCTCCGCTAGTTGGAATCACTCTCGTACTGTCATAAAAATGTACTGGAACAAAACATAATAGTATTTTGTCTTAAAAGGTTGTTGTTTTTTTACTGGTACATCAACGTAATAATAAACAAATTGAAATGTCATTAATCCATTCCTGCTTCCCCCACAACACATTTTTAAAAAATGTTTTAATGAAGAAAATAGAACTGTACTGTCCATCCATCCATCCATTTTCTAAGCCGCTTCTCCTCACTAGGGTCGCGGGCGTGCTGGAGCCTATCCCAGCTATCATCGGGCAGGAGGCAGGGTACACCCTGAACTGGTCGCCAGCCAATCGCAGGGCACATAGAAACAAACAACCATTTGTGCTCACATTCACACCTAAGGGCGATTCAAAGTTTTCAATCAACCTACCACGCATGTTTTTGGGATGTGGGAGGAAACCGGAGTGCCCGGAGAAAACCCACCCAGGCACGGGGAGAACATGCAAACTCCACACAGGCGGGGCCGGGATTTGAACCCCGGTCTTACATATTATGGTCAATTTTGGAAATAGTCACTTAGCTTGCCTTCCTTTTCTTAGACTTCGCCGTGCGTCTGACCTGTGTGCCTCCAAGGGGGCGTGGCCTGGTGAGTGCCATCAGGAACATGGCAGGTTAGTCTGTGAGCGTCTGAACGTGAGTTCTGGCGTACTGTAGCTCATTTTGTATTTGTGTGTTTGACTGTCCCGAAAGTGCATCTGCAACTATAGCGCTGCTTTTTTCTTTTCACTTCACTCGAGCGGAAGCGTATCTCAAGCTCACTTACAACTCGCAAGCTAAAGCAAAAAAGTCGACCATGCGACGGCCCGTAACTTGAAAAAATCGTAAGATGGCGGCACTTGTAAGTCAAGGCACCACTAGATACTGTACATGTAGGCCGTAAACGCATATGTACAAAATACACAGAGTCAATAAGAATATAAAGTGTGCAACAGTGCAGTAATACTGATCAAACTGAATTGTGCAAATGATGCAGAGTGACCGAGCTACAACTATGAATACAGTAAAAATGCACTGCAGAGATGTGCGGATTGGTAAAAGTGTCACTGTGAAATTACGAGTCAATTCTTTAAACACAGTGTGCTTTAGTGGTTTGCAAAATAATCACCGCCTAATTGCAGTTCAGTTGTATTTAACTTTTAATTTCAATACATATAAACTTCATGAACTATGTATTTAAACTAACCTTTGGGTACAGTTATTAATTCATTTTGATGTGAAAAAGGCTGAATTATAATTAAATCAATTCTTAAGTACAGTTTTTCATTTGACTATTTTTAGACATAGTGTTGGGTTAATGTTGGTCGGTTAACATTAAAAATAATTTTTAGGAATACAACATCTGTCTCCTTGATGATGGTACTTGCAGAGGTAAGTCTTTTCTGAGGTTATACTTGATGTAAAAAGTTTGAGAAGGACTGGTTTAAGGAGATCATGTCAAGGGAAAATCGATTATTGGAATATCTGCCGGTATTGGTGTGCATTATTCCATAGCGCAGACCAGAAGAAAAACTGGGAAAGATGGTGTCCGGAGTTGGGTGTGTTCAACCGAATTTTGCCCGCCCTTTTCTGAGTTGTTACAGCATGCAAAGTGTCAGGATAAAAAAGGCATTTTGAGGGGTGCTCAAGAGCTATTCACTATTTTAACTAATACTGTATTTAAGAATCACTTTACTAGATATTTTGTGAAAGGACAACTCATTTACACATGTGCAGTGGACCTTTCTGTATTTTATTTTATTGTTCGAGTTGAATGTCCTCCATTTCTGGAATGACCCTTACAGGCATGTTCTCCATGTTCCGAGGTCATTGATTTCTCTCTCCGTGCTCCTTTTTCCATTACCTGTTGAGATGGGGGGGAGGCTGCTGTTCTTCAAACAAAATCTTCCCCATCTGCCTGTGTAGCCTCTGGCCCCCCTGCTGTATTTCTCCATCTCCTCTCGTCGCAGCGCTGACAGGCCATGAGGAATGACAGGGTTTGTCATACAGTAGCAGTGAGAAGCAAAGG
Source organism: Phyllopteryx taeniolatus (assembly GCF_024500385.1). Classification (NCBI taxonomy): domain Eukaryota; kingdom Metazoa; phylum Chordata; class Actinopteri; order Syngnathiformes; family Syngnathidae; genus Phyllopteryx; species Phyllopteryx taeniolatus. The sequence goes on along the minus strand of NC_084503.1, from coordinate 3,068,276 downwards.
ATTTTTTAATTGCACTGGAGAATCTTCATTATGGAGAGCGCGTGGGGGCGGCGAGAGGGATGAGAGGAGTGGGCAGCATGAGGAGTCTGAGCGTGTGTGTGTGTGTGTGTCTTTTTATTTTGGGAGGGAGGGGGCACTCTGAGCATCATCATTAGGAGAAGGCACTAGCCGCAAAGAAGGGTGGGCCCTCTTTGCATGCACACTGAGAATGGCTGCCGTACCTCAGTCATTTGTAACATAATAAGTGCCAGCACAATGACTGCAACGCGAGAAAGAGCACCACAGGGAAGAGAAGAAGGGGGGGGGGAGACCGCATGTCTGTCGAAAAGAGTTTTGTGTGTGTGTGTTGATTAGAAAGTATAATGAGCTCTAAAGAAACAAGGAGAAGAAATCTCTCCTGAGACTGATGGAAAACAAATTAATCTGGTGATTCGGATTTAATTATTATTTTTCTATCAACCCACCCCGCAAAGACAGGGACAACCGTCAGAAACGAGGAGCTGCGCTTGCATTTATTGATTTTTTTGCACAGACACATTCAGGGAATACAGATGAATCTGCCCTCCGCACCGCACAATCCTCAATGTGGGATGATGCCATTAACACGACAAGCTTCCAGCAACTCCGAGATGCTTAATTTGAACGACATAAAGTGATCTTAAAATAATGCTCACACGAGTGGCCTAAGGAAAGCATCCTTTTATGCGGCTGAATTACACCTTGCTTACCGTTGAACCATACAAGTACATAATAACAATTAAACAACCAATAAATTAAATGAAGACAATGTTCTGCTGTGTTAAGCATCATTGAAGCGCTAACATCTTACATCAGTACAGTAATTTAATTGGATTAATTTTGCTTTGTAATAACATAAGAACCTCGCAAGTGAACTGCAATTAATCTCCCCACATCAGGTTCTTTTTTTTGCAGCATAATTTCAATACATCCAGGCGTTGAACACAATATACCAGTACACAATATGATGCTATGCAAAGTCAATGATTTGAACTGCCGGTGTGATTCAAGCACGGAGGACCAATTTGCAACTGGTGTATGTAATATTGCTGTGCCTCACGTAACAGTCACGCTCTCTCACTGACATGAAATTCTGCGGTTATGCTACATGAACACTCTTATTGATTAGAGTGCAACCATCTGTCAATGACGAAGGTTTTGCCATTGATGTAATGGCTTTGAGCGTGCGGAGCCAATTGCAGATCTTTCCCTAAAATGCCGTATTGAAATCACTGTGAGTGTGAAAAAGGGCCCATCATTCTTTACCTTTAACCCCAGGGACGTGGAAAGGAAGCACTTTGACATTTGCGGCACACTGTTCTAAAGTTAGCCCTCAGTGATAGCAAGCAACCACATTGTTATTTTCACTAAATGCATTCCAAATAAATAAAAAACAAACACAAATAAAGTCACTGAGGCTAATTAGCTATGTTGCGGTGCTGTGACCCTTTAAGCAATGGATCGAACAGAGACGGAGCAGCAAAAATTAGAAAGACAATATAACAGTACTCATATTTTTTATCCTCTGCAAATAATGACTAATATAAGTGTTGTACTGATAAGCTGAGAGATGAGTGGAGATGTCGCAATAAATGTCTGTTTTACACTTCTCCCAGGTGGCAAAGGCGGGCACAGCAGAAAGAGCAGCACAATGGCCATTCAATAGATGCAGTGTGACAAAAACTGTTTAATTCTATTTAATTAGTTAGTCAGTTGACAATCTTAGCAAAGGTATAGGAACATGCACTTTTGATGACTCGCACCCTTTGCACAGTGAATGTCAGCTCCCTCCTTCAGGGCGAAAGTTTACAGTCCCAAAGTGTAAAACCAAGCAGTATGAAAATTACTTTGTTCCAGCAACCATCATCGAGATAAACAAGATATACCAACATAGTAACATTGCGCACATAAGCTAGAAGTGATGTTTATTATTATTATTTTTTTGCTTTTTAAAAAATTATTACAATTTATTTTTTACATTTAGGGATTAGGTTTCGATAGGAGCCTTGAGTACTTTTGATGTTTGTCTACTGTTGTGTTGTGGCACTGTTTGTGTTTAAGTAGCTGTTCCTTAAAACGTTATAACACTGCGACATACAAGTGGTTCTCAATAATATTAATAATAACAATAATAATAATGACACTGTAGGAGCGTTCATTGTATTTCAACATTGTAATTCCAAAAGTCAAACACAAGAAACTACTTTTGAGAAGACCAATTCCAACCTCATTTCCATGTTAAAATCTTGTTGACTGTTTCTTATACGTAACATTGTAATTTCTTGGAGATGGTAAAATATGGGGTTTTCGTTAGCTGTTAGCTAAAATCATCAAAATAATAACAAATGAAATCATAAAATAGTTTACCCTCTAGAGTGAATCTATATAATATTTGAGTTTTTGAATTGAACTACAGAAATACATTCATTCATTCATTTTCCATGCCGCTTATCCTCACTGGGGTCGCGGGCGTGCTGGAGCCTATCCCAGAGGCAGGGTACACCCTGAACTGGTCGCCAGACAATCGCAGGACACATAAACAAACAATCATTCACACCTACGGGCAATTTAGAGTCTTCAATTAATGCATGTTTTTTGGGATGTGGGAGGAAACCGGAGTACCTGGAGAAAACCCACGCAGGCACGGGGAGAACATGCAAACTCCACACAGGCGAGGCCTGGTTTGAACTCGGGTCCTCAGAACTGTGAGGCAGATGTGCTAACCAGTCGCCCACCGTGCCGCCTCAGAAATACATGAAGTTCTCTAACTCATTGAGATGCACCTGTAGATGTTATTCATTTGCCCATCTATGGCGTTTCCCCTTATGCGTTAACATTAAGTTGGTGGACTTTAATACAAAGTTTTGTGGTTGAAGAATTGTTTACCATCAGCCAAACTGCTTCTTGTTGTGGAGACGAGTTCACTGCCACTCTACAGACAGTGCTCAGATCTAAAATTGTTGCTTGTAAGTCAGTATTTATACACGCATATACATACATATACACATATAGCACGTATATCAAAAAACCCGTAAGTCGGGTCACCCGTTTCGCAAGGCATCGCTGTATTTAATCGGCAGTGACAATTCATTTGTACTTTCGTTCTTACTGTACATTTCAGTTTTCAGTTCACTTTTATTTAAGTAAAAGAGAGAAGTCCGTACGTCTTTTTTCTTTTTCTTTCCTTCTTTTTTTACACGTATCTGTACTTCTACTTAAGTACGGATGATAATGTGAGTATTTCACCCACCTCTGGATAAAGAATAATGGCAGAGATCTATAAAGTGTTTATTTTATTTTTTTTTCCTGCCAGGTTGACTAATAAACCGGACACAGTCCAAACGAGCACTTTCAACAGTGTTTATCATGAATATAACTGCGCAGAGCCCCCTCTGCATGATGTAATACACAGAAGGCAGAAATCATCATAATAGCAGAGTAGTGGAGTGACTCATTTGTTGATGAGGTGTATTCACAGTGTCATTCTGTGATGAGATGCGTGCACATGGTGTCAGTATGTGACCGATAGAGCGGGAGGGAGAAAGACAGAGCGAGAATGTATTAGTGTGTTGATTTTCTGGGAACGAGGAGTCACTTCTGCCAGGAAAAGTGCAGAAGCAAGGCCGAGGCCCTTCAATGATGCATCTCTCCGCAAAAGCATGAGCTCACAAACAAATGTCTCCATAGCCAGGCCGAATAACCTTAATCCAATAAAAAGACATTCATACTCATGTCATTTTATGCACACGCCAAAGACATTTTCCATTTTTGGCATCTTGCAGCTAAGTGCAGGGCTTTCGCTGAGGCAATCAAATCTGTATTTCCTTCACATGAACATCATCCCAGGGAAGAAAAACAAACAAAAAAAAAAAACAGCAGTTGAATACACTGAGCTGTGCACTTTCTTTTTACAATTAGATCAATGGAAAATAAAGCAACATGGCGTTTTCCCTTGCATGAAAGAAAAAAGATTCTTACTCAAAATGATCTTTCATTTATTGCCTGAACAGTTGATCTCATTCTGCATTTGTGACACCTGCAGCTGAGGGGATTTCATTTGTCAAAGCTGATGTGAAACTAAATGTGAGTCTTACTTACATTACTAATAAGACACATTTCTTATACTAGTGGGACGAATTGTTTTATAAATTAGGACAAAAGTATATGAGACCTTAAGATGGATATCAAGGTTATTGACTATACTGTTTGCTCAAAGGCTTGTTCTATTTTGATTTAGGTTACGGTTAATTTCCTTCCAAAATAGTACATTAACACACGTTGCCTGAATAATACTTGACACAATATTGTGATTCCGCAGGTTGACTTTCTATTAAGTCACCCAGCAATGACTTGTAATGCAAAGTCAAACCTTTCATGGGCTTTCACACAAAGAAAATCCACATGAGGCTCTCAGCTCCTATTGACAGCAATTGTTGTTGCCAAAGTCAGTCATCAGAAATGTTCTCTGCTTCTTTTCAAACAGTGACAAGGTTGTTTTGGCATTTGCCTTCCGAGCATTGAAAAGGCTCTTTAGGTACATTTAAAATATAACTGATCTCCACATCATGTGTGTGCTCAAGATTATTTATGACACAACAAACAAACAAAAAGGAGAGCCACAGTCATAGATGCTCTTTCAGCCATTTATTGAACAGTATAAACAGTCAAAATGGGAACTTTCACAAAGGGCATGGACACACACACACAACCCCTTAAAGGCACACAGCTCAGGTGCGCAATTGTTGTTGTGACAAGTGCTAATCTGCAGTTACTGCAAAACTCTGCTGCACGTCTGCTGACGAGGACCAAAGGGCGGGTGGACGTTGCACCAGTTTTAAAATCACGGCATTGGTTTTCCTGTGCGTTTCAGGATTGACTTTAAGGTTCTTTTGCTAGTTTTTAAATGTACCAATGGTCTTGGGCCATCTTACAGTATTTATCTGACCTGCTTTTATCATATCAGCCCTTGGTTATCCTGAGGTCCTCTGGCAACCGCCTTTTAATCCTTCCAAGAGCGAGAAAAAAAACCCATGGGGAGGCTAAATTCAGCTATTATGGCCCTAAGTTATGGAACAGCCTGCCAGAGAACATCAGGACTGCAGAGACTGTCGATGTTATCAAGAGGAGGCTTGAGACTCACCTTTTGAGTTTGGCTTTTAACTGATTTCTTGTATTATTTTAGCACCATTTCTTTTTAGCTCCTGTGTTTTTTTTTTTCTCGGGGACCTCCACACTGGGAGATGTGGATGGTCCGTCTGTGTGGACGCTGTCCTGGGGCTCAGCCATGTCACTATGTACAGTTAGAATGTATGTGTGCGTGTGTATGGGTGGGGAGGGTCTTTGTGTGGGGGTAGGCGAGGCGGTTCTTTTCGCATCTTTTCTATTGCTGAGATGTATTTTTTGTGAAGCATTTTCTGTTGCATTTGGGTGCTATACAAGTTTGATTTGGTTTGACTTCTGGCTTGTCCCAATGTGCAATAATTATGCTTTTTTTTAAAAAAAAACAGTTTATTTAGCTTTTATTTATTTTTGTTTTATGTTTTTAGAATTGGATCTCAAGGCACCACTGCACAAAGACATTCTATGTGGAGTGCATGCACGTGAAAACAATTCTACAGCTGTTTTACATATCGTGTTTTGAGCAGCAAATGCATACACATAGTTTACCATTCTGATTCATCCACATGGTGTCTGCACCTTATTAAAAATATTACAGATTTTTTTCCCCCACATTTGAACACACATGTAATTCAACACAAAGTGCTTGAGTCTTTATTTTGATAGCATAACACATGATTTTGTTCATATATTTATGATATGGATGCATTAGTCTTTCTTTGGTATTTTTTTTTCACATATTTAATAAAATGAAAAGCAGACAACATAATTTGACATACATAAATAACAGTACCCAAATTCCATGTGTGGTCCAATTATAGACTTCAAAGTTATTTGAATGTAATAAAAAAAAAATGTCCATACATATCACATGAGCTATTTTAAGTCTGTTGAGAGCATCAAAAAACTCATGCTCATACTGTCGAATATAAACCACAAGAGCTATTATTATATGTATAAAGAAGAAGCCATTATGTCCACAAACATGTTGTTGTTGTTAAATATTGGTTGCAGTGGTGCTTCAAAGGCAATGAGTAATTAAGACAAAGTTATTTTGACAAAATAAACGGTATATGTACAAGAAAAATGTGCAACACTGTAGTAAGTTGGGAAATATTTTCTTTGCATTTGTTTAAATTCTAAATAATGCTTGTGACTTTTAGAATCCAAATTGAAAATGTTTGTTATTGAATTGTATCTGTCTAGCAGTTTATCCAGTTGTCATCCTGTTTCATTGACATACGGCATAATAAATAAGCTTCTTTTTTTTTTTTTTTTAATTCCTACAGTTTCGATGAATTTTCAGGGCGATTGCAAGAAGCTTTTGGATAATTCCTGTGCAATCTCCTCCCTCAGGGTAACAGCTTGCTTTGTCTTCATCATGAGCTGACATTTGGCCCAAAGCCTGATTGAAGTTTTTAGAGTGTTTCATCAAGAACCTATAACGCATTATTTTTTTTATTTTACTTTATTTTTTTTAAAGAGACACATCTCTCTAGTGCTCTGGAGAGCCTCAATCGGCTTCAGCTTCACAGACGACATGTTTGGAAATTGTGTGCTAGAAGGCATTTTGACAATTTGTGGGAGTTACGGGTATTTCCATTATTTTTTATGACAAGACGTCATGCATATGAATAGTGAGAAAGACCTGGAATACCAAAGTAGTAATGTCAGATATCTGTCGTCAGAAACTGAACCTGTAAACATGATGCCGTTTGTCATTTCATAATTTGAAATACAGTATAATATATACTGAAACAATAAAAAGACTGAAACATTACACACAGTTTGAACATAAAACTCTGCGCTTTACTATAGTAAAATAAAACACTACACTTAAATGAGGATTCAATGGAAATGTATAGACCGTAAAAAAATTTTTTTTCAAATGTTTGAAAACAAATAGTTCTAAAAGATTAAATGCAAATGTATTGCACTGAAAAGTTAAATACAAATGAACTATACTTAACAACTGTACCGTCCTGGATTAAAAAAAAATAATAATAATGTTTATGCTACTGTAACATTATGTACAGATCAAACATTTAATTCAGTGATTCTTTCACATACAGCAAGAGGCTGCCCTCGTACCACTAGTTGTACATGTACCACACTTTGAGAATCACTGGTCTATTAACTTGATTATGATCCCTAATTCAGTTGGTAGCTTTATTATTTGCTTTATTTGCATAAAATGACAACCTTTAACAACCAAATGAGTATATTTAATTGATGTCGAAAAACATCTCCTGTACATGTACGTATGTAGACAAAATATGCACTATTTTGTGTGTGTAAAGTGGATCTGATTGATGATTATGCTCAGCAGAAATCAGTACATCATTAATGTTCTGACTTCGATTACGCTTTACAATATGTTAAATAGCATTGCAATCATTGGTCCATTGAAAAAATTCAAATACCTTTAAAGACCTTTTCCATTAAATTGCACTGAATGTTGACGTTGCTCAAAATATTTGCTAGGGATCACTTGTAGATAGATGTTGGTGTGTCTGCGGGGGTGGTCCCAAAAAATTAAAAAAAAAAAATAACAGCCCTTGTGTTAATTAATAGTGGCAGGCCTGTGTTGCTCCTGGCGGTGTGCGAGGAGACATTGTGGCCTTCCCTCAGTGACGCTTGGTCAAAAATAGGGCACCACACAGCACAGAAATGATCACAATGGTGACATCATCTTTGCCTTCAATGTGCAGAGGCTCCCCTCAGTGCTCCTCTAAACAAAGAGCAGTGGGCATGGAGGGAGGGAGGCAGATGTCACTTTGTGTCTGGGGAACATTAAGACCAACAAATGTTTGCTGAGTGTTTTGGGGGAAGCCTTTTAGTGGTTGCGTTGAGTTAGAGTAGACGCTGCTTCCAAAACCTCCCTAATTGAAAATAAACGGCTCCAACATTTAACTTTGTCATTACCCTCCACAACACGAATTAAATAAAACAGTCAGATCAACAGGATGTATATTTACTGGAGTCAACAACGTCCCTAAATAGCTTACAAGCATGTTAGATGTCGGCCCTAGACATGAGAGTGAAAGTGTTGCCACATGTGGCCTTTGCATAGTTACCATTTTCATTTACCTGATGTGTTTCCAATTGCAAATGATATCTACAGGGACCAAAAACCATCAGCGAATAAGAAAAAAAAAAAACCTTCAAAACATTTCCTCTCCATTAACAGATGGCTGAGAACATCAACACCACTACAAAGGAACAATATCTCCAGGTGCGAGTTTCTTAAAGCACAATATACAATGATAGTGAAAATCTTCGAGTAATTGACAACCCCCAAAAAAGGTTTACAATTGCCTACAGATGCCAGAAGACTGTGCCAAAGCACTACTTTTGTCTAAATCAAGCTGCTTAACTCACTCCAACATAGCTCCCTGGCACCAAGATACCACAAGATGGCAGCCAAGCAGTACCTTTGTCAAAATGAAGCTCCTCAACTCACTTCAACATAGTTATTTGACACCAAAATGTCACAAGATGGCAGTAAGAAACAATGCACTACTTTTGTCTACTGCTACTTTTTGAATAGTGCCTCAGGAAAGGTGTCAATTCAGAGTGAAGGCTTGCATGTGCCAAGCAGACCAGGAGAAGCTCATCCATGCTTTTATCTCAAGTAGACTTGACTATTGTAATGGTCTTCTGACTGGACTCCCCCAAAAGAGCATTAAACAGCTGCAGCTCATTCAGAATGCTGTGGCTCGGGTTCTGACCAGAACAAAGCGGTCAGAGCATATTACCCCAATTCTAAAGTCTTTACACTGGCTTCCAGTCAGCTTTAGATTAGATTTTAAAGTTCTGCGACTTGTCTATAAATCACTAAATGGTTTTGGTCCTGAATACAGGAGAGGAATGCGAATGGAATATAAACCCAGTAGGGCTCTGAGATCGACAGTCTCAGGTCAAATAGTGGAGCACAAGAGTCCACAGCAAACATGGTGAAGCAGCATTTAGCTATTATGCTGCACACAAATGGAAGAAGTTGCCAACAGAAGTGACGTCAACCCCAAGTGGGCATGTTTTTAAGTCGAGGTTAAAAATTCTTCTTTTTTCCCCCCATGCTTTTTAGAGCATTTCCACTTTTAAATGATATTTCTTTCACTGTACGTTGTTTTAATTGTACTTTTATTTTTTCTCTTTAGATAGCTGGGATAGGCTCCAGCAGCCCGCGAACCTAGTGAGGATAAGTGGTAAAGAAAATGGATGGATGTTTTAAATGTTTATAAGCTGTTTTTTGTTTCTTTGTTTTTCTGTGCTTTTAATCATGTAAAGCCCATTGAGTTACCTTGTGTATGAAATGCGCTATATATATAAATTTGCTTTCCTTTGCTTCGCTTTGCTTTGCTAAATGGAGCTCCTCAACTCACTTCGACTTCGGTCCTTGGTAGCAGAATGGCAGCAAAGCACTACTTTTGCCTAAATGAAGCTCCTCAACTCACTCCAACATAGCTCCTGAGCACCAAGATGCCATAAGATGGCAGTAAAGTGCTACTTTTGTCTAAGTGAAGCTCTTCCACTCACTTCAACATAGTTTCTTGCGACCAAGATGCCACAAGATAGCAGCAAAGCACTACTTTTGCCTAAATGAAGTTCCTCAGCTCACTGTAACATAGTTCCATGGCACTAAGGTGCCTCAAGATGGCGTCAAAGCAGTAACTTTGTCTTTGTGAAGCTCCTCAACTCTCTTCAACATAGTTCCATGGCATCAAGATGCCACAAGATGGCAGCAATGCACTACATTTGCCAAAATTAAGCTCCTCTACTCACTCCAATGTAGTTCATTGGCATCAAGATGCCACAAGATGGTGGCAAAACACTACTTTTATTGCTTTGGCTTGAGCACAAAAACAGCAAATAGTGAGATTGTTAGCGAGCAACGAAGGAGTATGGGTTTAAAAAAAGTGAATTTGCAAATGATGAAGCGCAAATATGTGGGGGATCGCTGTCTTCGACTTTCTTTCTGGTAAAATATGTTTTTTTAAATCCATTCAACTGTGCCATGTTTTGAGTTCTTACTTGAATCTTCCTTTGGATTTGCACTCGAAATATCTCAGAACCTTTTACCCTCATGTTGCTTCCGAGCGCTTTCTCCTCGCAGAGCATGGCAGGCGCCTTTGCTCTTTGTGCTCTTGAAGACACCGAGCTTAGTATTATCACTCTCCTATGAACCGGCCTTTGTGGTGTCCGTGAGTCTCCGCTAACATGGTGGGAGAGGGAAAGTGAGCAAGCGAGGGAGGGAGCGGAAACAGATTCTCAAGACCTGGACAAGCCGTGGGAAAAGAGAGGTCTTGCAGAGGAAAAGCAGAAATGTCTCAGGACATTCCTTCGTGATTACACACTGCTGGACAAATCCAGACATTCTTCAAGTTATTTTGCGTCTTAAGGCTGGAGCAAAATCCACACTGTGGGCATGTTTTTTGTTATCATTTTCTTAATTGCACAAGTAGTTCAAAAGAGTGTGCTTTGCGTATTTACTTATTTACAGCAAAATCAGCAGACATTCCAACGGTTTCTATCACCTTGCCATTAACTTCTTAAACAGTTGATGCATATCTACATAGTGAAACTTTGCATTTTTACTGTATTCATCCTAATAACACTGTCGCTTTACATTATTTGCAAAATTTGGTGTTGATCAGTATTACCACACAACTTGACACCTTACACTGATTAATCACTATCTGTACTTTGTTCGAATACATGTATATATAAATGTAGAATCAATATATTGCTTTGGCGCCATCTTGAGGCATCTTGGTGTCAAGGAACTATGTTGAAGAGAGTTAAGGCGCTTCATTCAGGCAAAAGTAGTAATTATCCACCATTTTGTAAAATCTTGGCGCAAAGGAGCTATGTTGATGAGAGGTGAGGAGCTTCATTTCGAGAAAGGTAGGGCTTTGCCGCATCTCGTGGCATCTTTGTGTTGAAGAACGATGTTGAAGTGAGTTGAGTAGCTTCACTCAGACAAAAGTAGGCCTTTGACTCCATCTTCTGGCATCAGTAGGCACTTATAAACCTTTTAGGGGGACGTAAATTACTTGTACATTTTCATTATTTGTGGCAGGGTCATTGTAGTGTCTTTTTTTTTTTTTTTTTTGCAACTACCGGAGATAAATTCCTTATTTGTTTTACCATACTTAGCCAATAATGATGGTTCTCATTCTGATTCGGACCCTGGTGAGGATAAGCGGTACAGACAATGGAAGGATGGATATCGAAAATGCATCCCCTATTCACAATTATTCAGCAGCTACATAGAATGCCATGAAGCATGCCTTCCCATCCACTGGTGATAAATGATCAATGCCTCAGAGAGAGATACCCGGTAAGTATCCATCTCATATCCAAGGCACATAAAAAAAAAAAAAAAGGAGTGGAGCAAAAGGAGGATATTGTGTGCACATCTCAGGTTACATGCGCATGAGCTGCGGCGGCCTGGCCTGGAAGACTTTGAGCTGCCTTCAGTGGAAAAACAAGCATGTTCCTCCCTTGTCACAGCTAGCATGGATGAGAAACAGTTCTGAGGAATGCTCCATTATCATCCTATCAGCGGCACTGGGAATGGGTGGGGGGGGTGGAAGCTTGTTGTCTGTGTTCACACAGCAGTGTGCACAATCATGTGTCTGAAGGAGGCAGGGGGAGGGAGAGGGTGAATGGTACTGGCCTGTAGCCCTGCAATTGGGCTGAGCAGCCTCCTCCCCTACTCCATAGACCTTGTACTTCCTCGTTTGTCTAGGTCACGCGTCTTTTTTTTTTTTTGGTCAGCAATTAATTTGCGGCGTCGCCCTCCTATATTTATCCCTTTCGCTCTCCGATTCTCCTTCACCTCTTGCTCTGTTAGCCTTGAGTAGATTTAGATTTGGGTGATCACCGTTTTACTGCATACACCAGGCTGATAATGATGGATCGGCGGTGCTTTCAAGTGCAACATTTTACCATGTATGATGAGAATGCTGTTGACCTTCACATTATCGTGCGTGTAGCTGTGCGAGAAAAAAAAAAAAAGGAAAAAAAAAAGATTGGCCGACCTGTCAACTGAAATGTGTTACAGCTGCGGATTGTGAATTTGTTTTACTCAGAAGTTGGTTTTACTTATGATATCTCTTGATTTTACTGTGGGATTAATTGAATTATTGAAGTGTGGTATTTTGGGTCTTTGACAAATGGTTTCAATCAGTTGAGAAATGTGGAAAGAGGAGGTAATTATGTAAAATATATCTGAATTTAGGAAATTCATTTCAGAAATATGGGAATTTTGGGAATGTGATGAATAGCTCCATATATGCCCTGAATGAGCTCAGCAGTTTTGGAAATACAATGGTTTGAACCGGTATGTAAAATATCTCTTCATTTTTAGGATTTCCTTAATGTGCTGAACAGTTTGAAGTTGGAATGGTTTGAATTGGGAATGTGGAAGGAGATCAATATGTAAAATATGCTTTCATTTGGCAATTTTGTTTTTATGTGGGAATTTGGGGAAGTTGATAAGTCCTGAATAACTGAACATTTTGACGTTGGGATGGTTTGAATCGGTCAAGAAATGTGGAAGAAGTAGGTGTACACAAGATTGTAAAATGTCTCCTAATATTGCGCATTCCGCTGTGAATATATGATCATTTTTGGAATGTGATAAATAGTCCTGAATGAGCGGAACATTTCGAAGTTGAAAAGGTTTGAATCGGTTAAGAAATGTGGACGGCGGAGGTAAAAAAAAATAAAAAATAAAAATAAAAATCTCTTACTTTGGGAATTGTATTATTGAAAATGTAAGAATTTGGGAAATGTGATGAATAGTTGCATATATCTTCTGAATGCGCTGAACAGTTTAAAGTTGGAATGGATGTAATCACTCAAGTATGTGGAAGGAGGAAGCCAATATGTAAAAGGTCTGCATTCATTTCCGAATGTAGTCAGGACAAATGTGGAATAATGAAACATAGCAAAAGTTCTCAATATATGAACTATGAGAATATGAGTTGAATTTGGAACAAATGTGTATCTCCATTCATTGTAATGTGTTTTTAAAAAAAAAATATTATTCATTATTGGATAAGCAGGAAGAGCATTCACACGTTATTATGCACAAAAATGTTTTAATTAAAAGTAGACTAATAAATGAACGTGCAGACCTGATCCAAGGTTTCCTGCTAAATTAGAAAGGCGTTAAGAGTATGCAAATCAAAAGAAGGCCTGCTAATCCAGGATTTACAACGATGACGGGCTCTGCAGTGCTTTTTCAAAACAATTATTCTGATTGATCTAATTAAACTTGTTGAAACTGGATTTAATTGTCCCACTGACTCAACAAACAATTTCTGGAGTGCAAAGGAGCAGCTTAGTTTTTCACGCAGTTGATCTGACACTGCTCCGAAAAATTGTGTACTACAGCGCCTCTTAGTGGTCCCAAAGGTTTCTGCATCCACAATGACGTCAGCTCGAGATATTGGACTGAATTTATGTTGGAGGCCTTTTATGCAGAAGTAGCAAAAAGTAATCGTTTTTGTTTTTGCTTTTTAATACCATCGTGGCAGAAACATTAGTTAACAATAAAGTATACTGACCTTGTTTCAAAAGTTTGGTTTTGACAGCAAATCTCGTGGAATTCAGCAATTGTAACATTGTTGGTTAAATGACTTCATAAAAGTTAAGTCTCCTTTTTCTCTTGACCGTGTATCTCATCTGCCTTAAATATAAACAGAAACGATATGCTAACGTTACGAAACGATCCCAAAGAAAATAACTCATCAAGCTGAAAGAGGTTATATTACTGAATCACTTTGTACTTCAATTCATGCACTTGCAACTTTAAAATGTCATAAAGCATCAAGGCATGTATTGAGTTTAATGCAATCCAAGATTCGGATATAAAATGGTACATTTTTCAAGTGTAGGCAATTAACCACACATTTTTAACCTCATTTTGAGGATTTTATGCAGTTGTTCCACTCTTTACACACAAAAATCTTGTGACTAAAATGTCTGCGTTTAAGCTGCAAATTGAACTCCATAGTAGTAGTGCGCGTGAGAAAAATGGATCAGTGGGTGTCTTCTCAATCAAGCACAAAGGGTGAAAGAATACCATCAAGCAGCAGTGTAAAATTGACATCTTTTTCTTTTAATGGTCTCGTTAAGTAATTACAGTACGTGCTGCGGCACGTCAGAGTGGGGAGGGGGGGGGGGGGGGGGTTGATGTGAAAGTATTTATGTCGTCGTGTCAAAGCAGTGCTTTTGAATAGCAGTAAAACCTTTACTTATGACTATTAGAATCAACAGCGTCTACTAAATGGAAGATTCAACAATTCCTCTTTTTATCGGCACTCGTGAAGTAGGGAAGCAGCACGCTGTTGTGGTGGTTACCAGAATGTTTGCTTTATAGCATGTGCCGCATGGGCGAAAAATAACATGAACGTTTTTGACCTGTGAGAGAGGTTTGTGTGTGTGTGTGTGTGTGAGAGAGAGAGATTTTTGTTGTAGTTGTGCAATGTTAGACAACACAAACCACTAAGAGTAGGGATGACCTGCAACTTGACTTGCTGATTGGCTGTTGTGTTTCACCTGATGCCATGGCCTGATTCATTATTGTTCTTATTCGCCAACGGCACACGGCACAGTAAAAACCAGAACAGACCTTCTGCTTGTGACCGAACAACATTGGGCCGCAGTCGCGCCGCCACAGACACATACATGTGCATGTACATGTGAGTTCCTCAAAGTGAACAATGGAAGCTTGTCGACGGAGACGTTTCTTCTCAGAGAATGTTTTCACGATCATATGGATCCTGGAATCGGTGAATAAGGCTGCAGAGGATTTGAGTTCGTGCGGACACTACCGAAAGATCAGTTTCATTCTCTGAATCTCTTACAAAGACTGTTTTATACATACGCAAGAACATTCCCACTTGGCCACATTTGTCTGGTAAGACTAAAACGTATCCTGACTTTTATACAAGGGATACAAGTCCTCTGAAAATAATACTTACAGGTTGTGTTCGGACTTAAAAGTCACTTATGATGGTGGAGATATTTTGCTCACAGGAATATTTTACGTTCGATAAACAGAATACAGACATTTATATTAGGCACCGTGCTGACTGGTGGTGTGGAGGCCTCCATGTGAGAGAGGGAACGAGAGAGCTCTTTGAAAGTGTTGAAGAGGAGCGACTGCTCCGAATTTTTATCAATGGGTAAAGATTTTGTTTTACGGCCAAAGCGAATGTACATTACGAAAACAGACAACAAAGATGAATGAAGTCAACTTTACGTTTCATTACCGATGTACTATTTATATTTTATTTATTATTATTTTTTTGTCTTCAAGGAAAGCAACGTGGTGACCACCGTCAGTGGTTGGTCGGCACCCAAGCGCCCTCTATTGACCAGCCGTAGATCTGAGCAAAAAAATGTTCAGCAAAAATGTAAATGTGCTTTTAATGATCAGCTAAACTTATATTTCTTATCAACCATTAGCCAATATTGCTTTATTCAGACTGGTAGACAAGAATAGACTGTTACCGAAAAGATGAGACTTGTTAAGTAAATAGTACATTTGTAGTCAAAAAATGTGTACATTTTATTTTGTGGTGTGTATGGTCACCATTAGGTGTTAGAAAGTATTTATGCAAAATAATTGTACTTTATTAGGAATAAATACATTCGAAAGAAAATGTGTAGTTTATGAAGTTTGTTTCGGTGTTCTGAAGATACATTTGCCCTTCAGTCTTTTATAACTTACCACATGCAAATGAAACACGACAATCACAAACATGAAAGACAATTGCGCCTCACCACATGCAATAATAAACAAATCGCACCAAAAAGAAGATTCTGGCTTTGAACGTACGATGCCAAATCATGAATAACTCAAATAGTTTTGTAATGAACGCCAATATCTTCTCTTTTTATTGTGAGTATTATTTTTAGATTTGTGTTTAAGACTGGTTGAAAACCTTTAAAAAAACGAAACGCAGAAAGTACAGATAACTTTTAAATATAGGGAGTAAAATTAAAAAAGTAATCAGAAAAAAAATACAAGTACGGATACGTGACGAAATCTATTTAAGTACAGAAATGAAGTATTTGCTCTACACAGAGGTGGGTAGAGTAGCCACAAATTCTACTCAATTAAGAGTAATGTTACTTTTAGAATAATATGACTCAAATAAAAAATACATCCCAACAACATCACTTTAACTGAAACAGTAGCAAACAAGCAACTGTAAATGAATTACACATTTTCTCCCAGTAATGTAATGGGTTACAGTTACATAAATTCTGTAATTAAATTACCCAATCTTGTTACTAGTGTAATGGGCTACATTTGCATAAATTCTGGAATACAATTTGGTAATTAGTTACGCCCAACACTGATTTATGCCGCATATTTACCCAACGTATGCCACATTCAATATGGCGGCGATATTGACGTACAAATCCGTGGCAATGTGGGGTTATGTATATCTGACGTCTGCCTGCTCCAACGAACCCGTAGCCGTGCTAGCTATTTATACTCAGCCACCTGACTTCCTGGATCTGTGCAGTCAGCACACAAGCGGGGCAAATTCCTCAAGCTGCATTCGCTGTCACGCCGAAGTAGGAAATTCAAGGTGAGGCGTTTGTCTTCTGTTTCTTGTCGTGGTTATTTTTGTCTCTAGCCGTTGGAGAATTGCGGCTGTTATTCGGCTTATTTGGTACATCGAATAAACCCCCGAGGAGTTCTCGAGTTAGCGCTATGGATAGCAATGCTAAGATAAGCTAAGCTAAGCTAAACTAAACTGAACTGAACTGTTAGCAGCTGTCCTGTCCACATAGCTTGACTTCCTCGTAGCCCCTACTTTTGAAGCTAATGCGATTTTAAAGCAAACAGCTTCTCAGTTGGGTGTACATTCTTCGAAATATCATCACACTCAAGAGAGTTTTACAATTGTAGTTTAACGAGCAATGTTGCTGGTTCAAGTTTGTTATGAGGCCTGTTGAACCGTTCCAAAATGAGAAGATATCAATCTAAAAACCACTTTGAGCATTTATCTGAAATCTTTGATATCCATCGTAATAATTGAATATCCATGTACTAGTACATGGATATTTTTGCCCTCACTAGGAACACAATCCAGTGCATTAGAAGAATGACTTCTAAAAAATAATAATAATCTCACTACTAGTGCTATTTGTGGTCTAGTAGAACGACCTTAAATATGATATCAAGGACATTGATAAAGCCGTTTGAGCATTTATTCAATATTCTTGGTATCCATCGCAAGTGTCACACATTTCCCCATAAATGTCTTTAATGGCATTTTAATTGGGGCAAAATGCAAGAATGGAAAAAAGACAGCCTCTCTATTAGGGGATGAATTGATACTTTAGTCATCCCGAAAGGGGAAATTGTCACAATGGCAGCAATATTCACACATATAGACTCGTATTAATAGTTTGGACACAAAAAGAAAGGAAAGAAATCCAAAGAGCAGCATTGAGGAGGAATTACAAGAAATTCAAATCTAATTTAAACAAGAGATTAAGATGTAATTGCAGGCAGTCCTCTCTCATGTTAACTATTAAATAACCAAATATAGTTCAGCGCATCTACCAATAGTAAGCTTTTCTTTTTTGTGTGCCTCGCTATCGCTTCTATCGTAAAGAGCCATGGTCTAAAGGGCATCAAAGCATTTAAAGGCACCTCATTGTTGAGAAAAAGTTGAGTCATGAGAATGTTACCAACGCAATCAGTCATGTAAACGTACTAATGCAATCACAGTCATGTAAAAAAGAAAAAAAAAACTGTTGAAATTGTTACCAAAGTATAACGCAGCTGTCCCTTTTGAAATTAACTGAGACTAACATTAAAACGTCTTATGGCAAGTAGTGTCTGTGTGGAAAAAATCTCTCTCTATGCTTTGTCTTGAGTGTGGCAAGTTTGCTGTTTTACATAGGGGTGTCGATTGTTGTGCTTGGTGTAGTGACCATTTCACAAACTATAAAATTGTATGTCCAATAAGCCAAGTTACAGTAGTAAATATTATACATTGATGTTTCAATACAGTATTCCACCTTGTAGAAGATAATCATTAACCTTTTTTTTTTCTTTCTTACTTCTGATGATTCAGGTTTCATGGTATCACGTTTGAACTACACATAGACGACTTGTTTATCGGGGTTGCTGATTACTGGTATGTCAACATGTTGAGTACTTCCATTCCTTCTCCATGCTCTTTTTAGCTTCTTCAGCTGATGCTTTAAATAGATTTTGCCTTCTGCCGTATTCTTACGAATACATTTGTTCGTCAAAAGTTGTATGTTTGTTTTCATCACACTGGGGAGGAAGAGAGATTTGCATAATAAAATGTGTACAATCCATCTTGTTAGAAAAGTAATTATGCCCTGGAGATATTGAGAAGATACTGTTGTGTGTACATAAAAAAGCATCCTGAATAAATAATCTTCTATACTCTGGCTTCTCACTCTATTGTTGCATCCTTTCAATTTTAGTACACTGTAGATTCTGCTCAGAGGGCTGCTATTTTTTTTTTTTTTTTAAGTGTCATATTCCTGTGACTGAGTTTACAGTACCAAAGAGAGGGTGACTGCAAGTCCAGTGGAGACACTGTCACGTGTGACTCATGAGTAACACTGCACCACGGCCCGGTTGCTTAACAGGCGCGGGGGCGGCTCTGAAAAGCCATTTGAGAATTATTTGCTATCCTTGATGTCCTTCTTGAAGTCCATGTACGAGTACACGCTTTGTCGTGACTAGTAAGACAACTTTGGCATCTTAGCAGGACAAATACATGATACCAGTAGAGCCTGACCAATATGGTGTTGTTGGGGTGATACCGATATTTGGGGCCCCAAAAAAAATCTGATATATTGGTCAATATCTTAAATAAGAGCATGCGCACACACCGATGTCAATTTATCTGCGCTGTTCTCGGCCTGCTGGTTTAACGGTCGGACTCTAGTTACCAGTGAGACAAAAATATCCACCAATTGATTACTGCGTGCTGCTAGTACTACTAGTTACATAAATTCTACTTGTTAACATCCAGAGGTTCACTTTAGGTTGTGATTTGAGTCGATATTGATGTAGATGCTCTGTTATAGATTCAGGAAGAAGTCGAAATATACAAATATAGTTAAGAGCAAATTTAGAATAAATTTTTTTTGGTGCCCGATAATCAGTCTATCCCTACAAAGAGCTCTCCATACGGGCGGTGTAGGTCTAACACTGAGGCTTCCTGAGTGATGAGATTACAGGTGTCATCTTGCAAAGCCTTCTTGTTTAGAGTCAGTCTTTACAGCTGTGGATGGTCGGACAAATTGGCATCCGTATGAGGCGATGGAGCGGAAGGTACACACAGGTTTAATGTAAAAAACGCACTAAGAAATGACAATCTTGTTTTGATCTAGTTAGTCGCTCTATTTTTAAGAATGACACTGATGTCTTTTCTGAATGGAATTGATGTGTTTTTTTTTTTTGGGTGCTTTCCCAGATAGCTTTGTGACACAAACTCTTTTGTCAACCAGAACAGGTTATATGACAGTCAATGCCCCGCCTTGACTCTTTTCCATCTCGTCTCTGCTAGTAATTGCTGTGACATCATTGCTTGCTCGTGTTCTTGTCATAACAGGGAGCCAGGATGGACTCAAAGTCTCTCAGATTTCCCTTTTGCCTATCCCCTTCGCCATACACTTCTACTCCCAGAGCGTCCTCGACGTCACTGGGCTCCAGCGGCTCGTACAGGCGGGACACTCTGCCTCATCACGATCGCTTTCCGAGAGCATCATCCACATACAAAGCAGATATGGACCAAAAGGTACTCTTTTTAAAAAAAAATTTTTTTATTTTTTTTTCATTTTAACTCATTTGCTGCCATGGACGTTTAGATTTGTCAAGTGGAATCCAATCCATTCACTGCCATCGACACAAATATTTGTCAAGTAGGTTCTTCGAAGGGTAAACATGGAAGAGGGTCTTGCCCAGCTTGTTTGTGAAATTCCCAAAAAGATGGGACAGGTGGCAAAAAAGACTGAGAATGTTGAGGAATGGTCATATAACACCTGTTTGGAACATCCCACAGGTGAACAGGATAATTGGGAACAGGTGGGTGCCATGATTGGGTATGAAAGGAGCTTCCCTGAATTGCTCAGTCATTCACAAGCAAAGATGGGGCAATGTTCACCTCTTTGTGAACAAATGTGTGAGAAAATAGTCGAACAGTTTACGGACAATGTTCCTCAACGTACAATTGCAAGGAATTTAGGGATTTCATCATCTATGGTCCATAATATCATCAAAAGGTTTAGAGAATCTGGATTTTTTGATCAACACAGCTTTTATGTATGGTATAAACAGCGTATGTGTCTTGGTAGGTAGTGGAAAGTGTGTGTCGTCATGAGAAAAGATGATGCAGTTCATGGCGTGAATGGGATGGGGGGGGGGGGTGGTGCCCGCTTACGCTCACCTCAAGGCATGCAGACAGTTGGAGTCGTTACGGCATGTTTCTTAGTTGTATATCTGTAAATTATTTTGCCACCAAAAGCCCTTTCTCTGTTTTGTTTTATGTCACAAAAGCAAAAAATATTAGCGTCAAAGTCACTGTTCTGTTTGACCTGCTTCTTTTCACAAAAAGCTTTTTCTCTCCACTTGCTTCAAAAACTGGTGCGTTTGGTGAAACCAGCCCATGTTCTACTGCTGATTACTTAAGAACATAAAAAGCTAGAAAAAACTTTCTGGTGAAAGGAGAGAGTATTCTGTGGAAAATGATTTTGTTTGACGCAAGACTGCATAAATAGCTGAAACTAAGTTGATTAGGAAAATGTAAATTTGTCACGAAAACTAATTCGACTTTCAGATGAAATTTCAGGAAGTATCTGAAATCCAGGTTTTACAGCTGAACTTAATTTGAGCTTGTCTAAACGTTTGAATGCAAAAGTCTGTCCATGAATTGACTGATACATTTCCAAGGATGTCCGCTTCTGTGCCTTTTTGTGATTCTTCCTCTGTTGCAACGGTGAGGTACTCTCGATCACGTCAGGTGTGGTCTTGGTCTCATGATGTCAAAATGTTAACGTCACGACGAAGAGGACTTGTTAAATACCAATTGTAACTGAAGCAGTTCAGCTCCATCCTGGAGGGTTTCAGTTGGAAACCTTGCTTAAGTCAGCTTTCCAATCAAATTCTTTACAAGGTCACTCTGCTCAGTGCTTGCAGTCATTTGAGATGGGGGGGGGGGGGGGGGGGGGGGGGAATGTTCTCTGCTTGCGTTGTGAGGGGAATCAGAACTGTGTTGCTATGCATATGTCAGTGGAGCAACAGTCGACCCATCAGGGGTCTTTTTATAGGACAGCTTAGATTGCTTGGCAGCTAACACACGTACTTGAATCCAGCTATTGGTCAAGACTCCTCAAGATAGTGTTATTGTTTGTAGAACGGTATTTTAAGATACCATGCTTGTGTTGATGTATCAGTCTTTTTTTTTTTTTCATGTTAGGAACAGAAAACATGATCACCAAATAAAGTAGTTACAATACTTAAAACTATGTCAGTTTTGATCAAATGTAGTGCTGCAATGGGGTGAAATTTTTTTGAAAGTTTATGGGAATTTAAGATGGAGAATTTATAAAATATTCAGTATGTTGTAAAATTTCAATTAACACAATGACATATTGTGGACAAAGACCTTACGTTCTTGCAGTGTACTGCCAACTACTGGCCAGGAGGACTTACTTAATGTTAGATTTTAATTTTTTAATGTAAATGTATTTATATTTTGCCTTAAGTATTGGTGGCTTTCATGAGTACCCGATACATTTAAAATCAGGCCAGTATTGGCCCGATACAGAGCTGGTATCTGTACTACTCGCCCATCCCCTGAATCTTACCATTGGTTATATGAATTACAGCCCCCCACCACCACACACACACACACACACACACACACTATCTCTTACGTGCAGATATTTTTCCAGATTCTCTGAATCTTTTGATGATATTTTGGACAATAGATAATGAAATCTGTAGATTCCTTGCAATTGTGTGGTGAGAAATGTTGTCCTTAAACTATTGGACTATTTGCTGGCGAAAAAGTGGTGAACCTCTCCCTCATCCTTGCTTATGAACAACTCAGGCTTTCGGGGATGCTTCTTTTAAACCCAATCATGACACGTTTTTTTTTTTTTTTGGGAAGGAGTCTTCAGCTTTCCCAATCTTTTGTTGCCCCCTTCTCAGCTTTTTTGGAGCGTGTTGAAGGCGTCAAATTCAAAATGAGAGAATATTTTTAAAAATAATTGGCTGGCGACCAGTTCAGGGTGTATCCCGCCTCTCACCCGAAGATAGCTGGGATAGCCTCCAGCACGCCGGTGACCCTAGTGAGGATAAGTGGTATGGAAAATGGATGGACAATGTCCTAACGTCATTAGAATTGGAAAATAAATGATGTTTAATAAACGCTCAAATGGCTTTCTTAAGCTTCAGTATAAATGTACCCTAAGTACTAACTCAAATGCTCTACTTTCAAGAGTTCTCACTTCCTGAGCTCGTTGAGAGACCACAGCAATTCTGACTCCCGCAGCAGCAGCAGCAGATGGAAGTTGCAATCCTCTGTCACATCTTCCAGCCGATCTTACGAGCATCCATGGGCAGAATCTTCAGTCAGCAGCAGGACTAAACTGGTACTAAAGCTTTAACAAATTCATGTGTTTAGAAAACAATTTACCATCTAAGTGAACAATAGGTGGCAGAAAGCAAGTTGGAAAGCTTCGGCTTATGATGTCATTTTTCTTTTTCTTCCGGTTTCTGCAGACTGACTCTGAGGGCAGGTTTGGCCATTCCAGTCTGTTGACCAGCACTGATGATGGTGACAATAAGAGAGCCAAATTGACCTACGGCAACAGAGGGCTGTACTCAAAAGCGCCCAGTACCTCACCTACAGGATCCACCTACTCCAGTAGTGGACTTAATAATGCCAGAGGTACCTAAAACCCACCTTGCTAATATTCTGCGTTATCTCAGTAGCACCGTCTGTCAGTCCGCTTAAGTGAGAAAAGGCGTGCAGCTCCACGCCCATTCTGCCAGCCACGTAATTCTGTCATTTGTTCTCTCCATTTACTCACTCTGGGTGGAGTAACCCTGAAGTGTGGGCGTTCCCTCTCATATCTGGTCACGTGCACATTCTGCCAAAGACCTATATGACGTGCACAAAAGTGAATTAAATGTTGTCAATTTAAATACCAATATCTAATAAACTAATATCGTCTCACAAAAGTCAGCTATCGTAATGCTAAAATATAACAACACAACCTAGGGGTGTATGGAAATTAGCATAGATGTTATGGAAAATACAAACTTTCAATCAACTACAATTTTTACACACGCTGCGCCGCAACACCTGCTAATGCTGCATACAACAATACTCGCATGAATATATTCCACTTTTTTGGTGTGTGAGCGGTAAATGTTTTTGGCCCATACGCCTGTGTCCTTTCTCAGCAGGCGTTAAAGAAAAACCCAGTGAGCCATTGGAGCCGTCATGGAGCTCGAGCCGTTTTCTGTCGCGGTCTTCACCTTTCGGCT
Organism: Phyllopteryx taeniolatus; assembly: GCF_024500385.1. NCBI lineage: Eukaryota > Metazoa > Chordata > Actinopteri > Syngnathiformes > Syngnathidae > Phyllopteryx > Phyllopteryx taeniolatus. Next base: position 3,044,554 of record NC_084503.1, on the reverse strand, counting down.
CAAAGCCACTGGCGTCCAGCAGAGAAGCAGAGACTCAGAACGAGCTTGAACTGCGAGAAAGAAGGACGAGATTCCAGGAGCTGACGTCTTTGTGTAGGTTCTTTTTGTGAGTACTCAGTGGAATTGTTTGTTTTGTTTCTTGACGCAAGTGCTCTCATCTTTCCTGCTCTCAGATAAGACAGACCGTCTGACATCCACATATGCCCAAGGAGCTCGTCCCAAAGACAAGGTTTACTCCCCTTGTTCCTTCACTGCTGTGCGAGAAAGCTCCCCGGGTGGTAATGTCGCATCCACCTCCACCTCCTTCGCCAATCGCTTCTCTGTGGCACGTGACTACAACAACAGATCCTCATCACGCTTGTTAAATGCCTCATCCCGCCGTGCCTCATCTCAGGAACAGCCTTCCTCCCTCAGACCGGAAGCCCTGCTACCTCCGAGACCTGCCCCCGAAGGCGGTGAACCCCAAGGACGTACCTCCACGCGCCACCTTTTATCTCGCCTCTTCTCACCCAGCCCCCAAAACTCCTCTTCCTCCTTCTCCAGCAGCCTGTCCAGCAACCGCTCGTTGGATGACGACAGCCTTTCTCTGAACAGCGATGAGGGTGCCAGGATGTCTGCGAATGCGGAGCCGGCCTCCCGCAGGTGGCAGGCGAACACCCCCGGCTCTAGGCAGCGCAGAGCAGACCCCTCTCCGATTTGGGAGAACAAAGACCGTGGAGTTGCTGGACCCAGGGTGCCGTTGCCCCGAGAGCCTGAAGTAGAGAGCAGTGAGGTTGCCAGCGGCGGAAACTCCTCCTGGCTTTCTTCCTCACTGCAGAGCCGCTGCCCTCCTCTCCTGTCTCGTCTTCGGAGACACGCACGGGACGAGAGCGCACACTCATCTGCCAGCCTTAGCCGTCCTCAACGCTTGCTGAGAAGATGGGATGACCTCGAACTGAGAGCGCCTCATGATCACGACGAGGACGATGACGAAGAGCAAGGGGCGGTCGGTTTGAATCTGTTCGGGGCGGCATGTCCTCGCAGGCAAGAGGAAGAGAAGTTACCCCAAATGGAGGAAACTTTAGTGGGCTTGGCGCAGCGCCGCAGGGGCACTCCACTTCAAAACAAATCCACTGGGCCACAAGTTGGTGTTGAGACGGCGCTGGACGGCACAAGGAGCAAACAAGAGAAGCTCCGCATTATTAAGGAGAGGTAAGTGACATACAACCTTCCAATTACTGTACCGGCGTGCACCCTGCTGTCGACTGAGCACAAAAAGAGCAATGTCTTTTTCAGCAAATAACCGAGGAGAAGTTTCCCCCCCTCCCCCCAAGAATCTGCAAATATGCAGGGGAACACTGTATCCGCAAAGCAAAATATATTTTTCTATTATTTCTGTGTAACCTAATTCTCTGGGAGGGGGGGGCAACTTGTTCCAAAGCTTGTTTGGTATCATAAAAAACGAAATAAATCCCTGAAGGGGGGCAAAAAAGTGAGATTTTGTTTTTAACAATGTTAGTCATTTATGTTTTCTTTAATCAAAGTGGAAAATCTATTAAAATTGGAAGTTGGATTTATGTGAATTTTTATTTTACAGCCATGTCGACCATCCTTCCTAGCAATTGATCCCCGAGTTAGTAGTGTCACAATAAGTAACAAGCTAAGCCGCCTTCCACTGATGCCCTTCTTCTCTGCCAGACTACTGCTGGAAGATTCCGACGAGGACGAAGGAGACTTGTGCCGAATCTGCCAGATGGGAGAGGAGTCGACATCAAACCCCTTGATTCAACCTTGCCGATGCACTGGAAGTCTGCAGTACGTCCACCAGGACTGCATCAAGAGATGGCTGTGCTCCAAAATTGGCTCAGGTATCTATTAGCAGTATTGTCCCTCGAAGATTTTCTTTGTCCACATGTTTTCTTCCCTTTGTTGTTCTTTTTCATCAGTTGTCAGAAATGACTCAATAAAAATACTTGCTTGCGGTACGTGAGTAGATTATTCAGATATCTGTACTAGAGTCTTTTTACTTTTACTGCTTTCTTTTGAGAATATCTGTACTCTCTAAATCTCTTTTTCAACTCGCTGATGCTTCATAATGCCATGAGAGCTTGCTATTATAGAAAGTTTATTTTAATCGCATATTCAGAAACAAACTTATTGAACATGGCATTGGTTCCACACAAATATAACGCTTAATAGAGTAAAAACTTGTCATACTGACATAACATCCAGCAGCAGTATTTGTACTTGGACTTAAGTATCGCATGTGAGTACCTTTGCCATCTGTCTTTTAGGCACGGACCTGGCGGCCATCACAAATTGTGAACTCTGCAAGGAAAAGTTGCGCTTGAACATCGACAACTTTGACATCCAGCAGCTGTACAGAACACACGCGCAGGTCAGGAATGTTCTTTTCGTAGATGTTTGTGTGTACGTTAGCACACAGTGTGCTGAGACGTCTCGTCTCGCTCCACAGTCAGAATATGACAACTTCATCAGCAGTGGTCTCTATCTGGTGGTCCTGTTGCATTTTTTTGAACAGAGGTTCTCTGATGTCCTGGGAGCAGTTGATGCAGCTGGGGTGAGTACACACACACAGACACACTCTCCGGGGGGGAGCAAATAAAACATGGATAAACATTGAATAATAATCATTATTCAATGTTCAGTTATGCATCTTTTGCACCACTTTCTATAGGGTTGCAAAGGGGTGCAAAATTTCCAGTAAATGTCCGTGGGCAGTTAATTTTGGCGATTATTACAGTTGCTTGTGGTTTTCCACTCTTCAGGGCAGGGCTCTGTTCCTGTCCCCGTTGTTTATCGCGATGCGTTCCACACCATGATGGGTGTAAGTCTGCACTGTAGAGAGATTTTATATGCTGTATGCGTGGACACAGACAGTGCTGTGAAAAAGTATTGCCCCACCTCACTCGAATTCTTAGATTTTTGCATAGTTTCCCCACTTTGTTTAAAATTATCAGACAAAAGTAAGCCAAGTAAACATGAAATGCAGTTTCCAAATGCTGATTTTATTTATTAAGGGGGGGAAAAAGGGGCCTGTCTGGAAAAATAATGCCCCCCTTGTTAATTCATGAATTATTTGTGGCTAATCACATGTTGTGGTTCATTTTCACTGACCACACCCAAGCCTGATTACCTCCAGACCTGTTCAGACAAGAAATCACTTAAATAGAATAGTCAAACGATTAATAAAAAAAGAAACAAAAAAAGTGTCTGTTAGTCTTGTTACAAAGCCATTTCTAAAGCCTTAGGACTCTAGTGAACCACGGTAAGAGCCATTATCCACAAATTGAGAAAACATGGAACAGCGGTAAACCTACCAGGAGTAGCCGGCCGACAATAATTACCCCAAGAGCACAGTGACCACTCATCCAGGAGGCTCACAAAGGAACCGACGACAACAACTAAAGAACTGCAGGCTTCTCTTGCCTCAGTTAAGGTTAGTGTTCATGACTCAACAATATAAGGGAGAAAAATGGCATTCATGGCAGAGTTCCAAGGCGAAAACCACTGCTGACCCAAAAGACCATAAAGGCTCATCTTGATTTTGCAGCAAAAAAAAAATGATTCCCTAGAATTTTAGGAGACCATTCAATGGACTGACGACATAAAAAGTAGAACTTTTTGGAAGGTGTGCGTATCATTACGTCTGGTGTAAATGCAAAACAGCAGTTCAGAAAAAGAGCACAGTCAAATGTGGTGGCACCGTGACGATCTGGGGCTGCTTTTCTCTGGGGCTCCTTCTGGACCTGGACGACTTGCTGTGATTGGAACCGTGAATTCTGCTCGTTACTAGAAAATCCTGGAGGAGAATGTCCGTGAACACACCAGCAATTCAACTTCTGAATCGCTTTTTTTTTTTTTGGAGTGGTGTAATAAAAGTCTGGACATGAATCCGATTGAAATGCTGTGGCATGACCTCAAAGAAGCCGTTCATGCTCAAAAACCCTTCATTGTTGCTGAATGAAAAGAATTCTACAAGGAAGAGTGCGACAAAATAACTCGAGTGATGTCAAAGACTCATTACCAGTTGGAGAAAACTGCTCATTTCAGTTGTTGTTGTTGAGGGTGGCCCATCCAGTTATTAGTTTTAGGGGGGGGGGATTACTTTTGCACACAGGGCCTGTTAGCTTTAAAGTGTTTTTTTTCCTTAATAAATCAAATCAGCATTTTAAAAAAGCATTTTGTTTATTCATATCTTTATTTGCTGATCTTAAACATTAAAGTGGGAAAACTCTGCAAAAAAAAATTATTTAAGGGGGCAGTACTTTTTCACAGCACTTTATAACTTCTCTTGAACATGGCATAGGTTCCACACAAGTGACATATTTTAGAGTAACAATTTGTCATTACTGACATTAACATTCAACTCTAATTCTTTTTACATTCTATTTTTATGAAGCACAATATTATACAGTGCTATTTTTCCTCATACCAAACTTTTACATTTTGTTTTGTTTGTTTTTTTTGGGAGGCGGGAATGGACTAATGGAATTTCCATTCATTTTAGTGGGAAAGGCTAATTTAAGAAGTGTTTTGAGTTAAGAGCACAGTCATGGAATTAAAAAAAATCTCTCACCGCGCTACTGTAGTTTTACCCCTCCCACAAGCTTGCAACTTATTTAAACACACTTTGGAAACTTCCATGGCGTTCTCCAAATAAGAGGCAAAGTGTGCTTTCTTCGAGCAGTTAAACCAAAATGTTTAAACAACCCATATAAATGTGTAATGAAAGTCTGCTAGCTTAATGGTAGTACAAGGCGAAATGCCATAGATGGGTCAATGGAAGTCCACATAGATGTTACATTAATTGTAATCCTTCAAACAGCTGTCACTTTAATACACATGGAGCAGCAACACAAAAACGGTATACACAGGCAAGTATTTGTTGTGCTCTGGGAGAAGAAAAAAGACTTACTTTACTGGAGCTTAGTAAGAGTCCTTCTCTGCCACTTGCTGTTAATTACACCGCATGTCTTCCCGATGGCATAAAAATCCGCGACTTAACGTTTGGTTCACTGTCCTGTATAGTCGACTATTTATTTGTATTTTTTATTGTGTGACTGCCAAGCACCAGAGTGAACACACGTAAGTATTACACTGTTTGTAGGATTGTGTTAGTTTTGAAAAGAGACGGCTCTTCCCTCTTCCCATCCAGTTGTTTAACCTGGTGAGAATTCTTCCAGAACACATGGACAACCTTGAAAGTACGTCACTCACTCTTCACTCGTGTTGTTTGAGCATGAATTAATCAGTAACCTTGATGTCCAGTTTAACGTCCATGTACTAGTACACTCTTTGTTCTCATCCGGAAGGCAATACAGTGCGCGAGGGGGAATATTCTCCCGTGTGCTTAAGTAGGTCATACACGCACCCTCGTGCGAGCTACGCGCTTTGGCTGGCGCAACCGTTGAATGTGGGCGTTCACTGGCACATTTGGTCGTGCGCGCGTTCTTCTGTTGACTTAAGCACCTTTCTTCCTCCGCACTGTAGTAAGTACAGCACCCTGTGGAGGTGAAACATCATGTGGCGCTTGAAGTTTGGAGGCAGTTACAATATTATATAATCAAAATGTGCATTATGCTGGTGACGGCGTGTCGCCGGTACGCTCAGTCAGTCGGCGCACAAGTCAGGCGCGTTTTATAAAAAAAAAAATTAAAAAAAAGACGACTTAGCAAGAATGGAAGAATATGGCCCTCGCAGAAGGACTGTCTTACTAGTACTTTTTTTTTTTTTTTTTCCCTCCCACTACTGTATGACATTTCTTCACACGAATAGGACGACCTTGGCATACTAGTACCACATTTTACTAGCGAGGCAAAAGTTACTTGTGTGGATGTTGAGCTGGATATCCTAGAAATGCACAAAAGCCATTAGACAAGGACTCGCTCTGTCAATTGGATTTTCTTTCTTTCTTTCTTCACAAGTACCCGATAACCTTGAAATCAGTCTGGTAACGGCCCAATATGGACACCTGCTATTAGTACTCACCCATCTCCTAATAAGACGGTCGTTCTACTAGTGCCCTGACTTGTTTTAGTGGTGACGACAAAGGGCATACTAGTACGTGCACCTCAAACTGGATATCGAATACATGCTCAGAAGGCTTTCCGTACCTACACTCGTGCCATTGCTTGGTGCGCTGACTTTGCTTTCTTCATGCTGCAGATCCTACCGAGGAAAGCGACAGCGAGGAGGAAGACGACCGACCTTCTATCGAGTTCTCCGACCTGGACGACGATCTTGACGAGGAATACTGATCACGACAATAATCAGGTCGCGACGTAAAGAAAACTGTTTGTGCATTTCATTCCATATCCTTGATATCATCGCTGGCGGGCACTATTATACAGTAGTGGAAAAAAACTTAACTAGTAAGATAGTCCCTCTACTAGTGCACTGAATTGTCTTACTAGTGAGGGCAAAGGTCGTACAGTACTAGTTTCAAGGACCTTAAGACGAATATCAAGGACATGGAATAAAGGCTTCGCACGTTTTGGCTTTGATCACCCACTCTGCAAACATTAGACTTTTGATTTACACGTATGCAAACTTGAACTAAATTGGTGTGAAAGATTTTGCTTAACCACATTGATTTGGTTTTTATGCGAGTGCGCTTTATTCAGTATAATTAAATACAAATGCAACCACAAGTGCTTTTGTTGAAAGTGTTTCATGGAGTAGAGAAAAAAAGTGGATGATTTGTCAATTGTTCCTTTTTTTTCATTTTGGTCTGCTTTTCCTTTTGTGTGCATGGGTGTCTAGCTCATTGTCTTCGTTTCAATGATCAAATATGTTAATGAGTAAACTGAGTTTGTGTTGCATTATGGAAATAAAGATAATTTTCAAAAGCTATGTTTTTGTATTTTTAGGGTAAACATGGAGGTCTCCAAACAGCAACTGATATTATTTCTCAGCATAACTTTGACCTATAAAATGGCTACTTGGAATTAGCTACCTTTCTGTGACTCCTCCAGTCTCCCTGTTGCAACCTGCTGTTGACACTAAGGTCAGTGGCCACTTGCCTCGGAGAGCGTTTGAAACTGAGCTTAGTGTAATAAGCAGGTTGCAGCCGAGACTGGAAGAGTCACAGAAAGGCAGAACTGAATGTCCTTTGGAAATAAAAATAACACCTGTGAATTTTGCTGTTCTGCAGTTAGACAAAAGCAAGTTAAGCACTGAAACCCTGAAAGGTCATTCAAAAGTTTCAATAGGGTCAAATGGCATGTCCGTTTTACCCTGAAATTTCACCCTAAAGCAGAATATCCCAAACGTTTAGTGAGTATTGCTGCACTGTTGGAAAATGCATGTGAATGTATCTGTACAGCAGAACTGTAATTACAACCACATTTCCATGGAAACCAGCCTAATGTTTTTTTTCCCTATATCTAATTGCATTCTTAGCAATGAAAAGCCAAACAAGTATTACGAGAGGAACGTTTTTTATTAGTGATGTCGTACCTGATTTTTAGAAAAAAAAACGTCAGCTTTAGACCTTAACACAAATGTGTTAATGAACCAAAGTTATTTTAAAGAAGAAAAAAAAAAGGAAAGATCAGGTTTGACATTCAATAGAAATGAAGCATCTTTGGTTTGTTTCCAAGGCAAACGCCACACGTACAAATCTTGTCCAGCAAACAGGTGCACACAATACGAACCCCCAAAGTGTGTATTAAACGATTTGCTGTTAAAGTGCATTCTTGCTCAGTAGTCAAGTGCGTGGAAAAGTCAGTGGCAACGGCAGCGGGTATAAACGTCTTGACTCCTCATCAGAAGGACAACTTGCCATTAATCATGAAAATGCGTGACTCGTCATGGCCCATCGCAGGTCATTGACGTGTCCTAACAAAGTTAACAAAAAGCTTTTCCAGTGACGAGACAGCTCCCATTTCTTTTCAAGACATCCAAAAGGGACAATGAGAGCGAGTTTTTTTTTTTCTTTTTTTTTTTTAAATATAAATCTTCCCCCCCTTATTTAATAAGGCACACGTCTTAACATAACATCTCTCTTTTTCCAGAGATGATCTTAAATTGTATGATATTTAATAACAAAACTGAAAGCAAATTCTCCCAAACTGTGAGTGCAATCGAACCTGCCCGGGCAGAGAGATTTTGTTATTAACACTTTGATGAACATTTTTGGGAAAAGGAACCGCAACATCCAACCAATATAGTATTAAGTACAGTGAACCTCTGCTATATCTCGGTTTATCTTTTAGGCATTCGCTATATCGTGGCTTTTTAAGCGATATATATTTTTAATGGTCTTTTTACATTTATACAGGCAGCACTAAGGTCTACTGGATGCAAAAGCAACAGATTAATTTTTACATTTATACAGGCAGCACTAAGGTCTACTGGATGCAAAGCAGATTAAACACAAAAATGGTTCAACAACAATATGTACACAGACTAGATAACAGTACTCAATCATATTGTCTGTGTCGAACGGGTAATGTTTGTGCCGCAATGATAAACTCAGAGAGGACTTGATATGTTAATAATCCCACTGAGTTCTAGGCAGGACGCACCCATTTCGACAAAAATGGAGGTTCACTGTACTTAAAAAATGTGAAATAATCTAAATTAAGACAGTGTATTAAGCAGTTTGATCACATTTACACTCTTCATGGAAGCAGGTGGGAGAGTTGATAAATAAATAAATAATGAAATAAAAAGGGTGGGTAGGAAGGAAAGGGGCGGGTTGGGGGTACAGCCAAACTCCCTGAGACGACGACTTCCGGTGGGCTCATTCGGCCTCTGTGAGAATACTGGTGGTGTCTGACTGGTCCGTGGTCCTCTTGTAGCGGACCGAGGAGGAGAAGGGGGCTCTCTTCTTCCTGTACACGATGAAGGCCACAGCTAGCGCGAGAGCTAGCAGCACGACCACGAAGAAGACCACGGCCACGGGAGAACCAAAGGACTCTGAGAACGCAAGGAGGTAAAAGTATAGGACCACGTCAGATGGCTTTCACACATTGATTGGTGTTTCGCCAAAGTGGCAAAAGTACTCATATCCTGTACTTAAGAAGTACAATGAAATGCAATTAATCCCTTCCAGCCCCCCCCCCCCCCCCCCCCCAAAAAAAAACTAAACTTGTATGATATGCGTTTCACTAAGAAAAATAGCACTCTTTAATATTGTACTTTATAGAAACAAAACATACAGTAATGAAATCACTAACTAAAATGTAAAGAATTGTTTGCTTCAATTCAATGGACATCGGGCTGGTCCTTCTGGTGTGCACGCCTTGACCACGCCGGGACAGTATAATGCAAACAGCTGTAGATAGGGAGACCGTCACTCCTCAGTAAGTCGCAGTAATATTAGTTGTACTTCACAGAGGATAAAGAATATATGCCTGAGTATATATATATTTACGTTATGACCATTATATTATTGCTAATCAATTATATTCACTTACATGAACACACTGATCACGTCAACCATGATTTGACATGGTATGAAACATAAATATCAACATGCAACACTATATTTCTATAAATCTTCAAATAAACACTTTCACAATAGTCGCTTGGAGAGCGGAGACACTCACTGGCTTCGGTTTGGCAGACGACGCGACTGAGGCTCTCGTCGCAGCTGACGACCCCCCAGCTGCCGGCGTCCGTGACGGCGCACGGGGCCCCCTTCCGCTCCCCCGCGCTAACCGAGGCGCCCGACTTCCAGTTGGAGTAGGACAGCGCTGAACCGTCCTCCCAGGTTGTGGGAGCACCTGAACGAGAAAAGGCTTCCCGTGAAATGTCCGTACAAACGTACACTGCGCACATGAACATTGGAGTCAAATTTCAATTTCTGCGTGAGTGTGTTGTTTTGTGTTTCAGTCGTCTACTAATATTCAATCACATCTGAAAAATGCATCCGCAACAGTGGCTCTCCTTTGCCACAGGCATTACAGTAAGTAAACTGTCAAAACGTTCTGTCGTCGCCACTTGACTTGAAGCTGGATATGAAGTATCTGGAAAAAAATGCTCGCTTACCTTGAGCATCGAGGCCGACGCCGAGCCACACTCGGCTGGTGACGAGCGGGTCGTCGCTTAAATATTTGGACACAAAGTCGTTCTCCTCTTTGCTTTTTACGGACAGTAATTGAGAGTCTGGGAAAACACAACCGCAACGCACACAAAAGCAACGACACTAAGTTGATTTGCTCAATTGGATTTCTTCGTGTGGAACTGACCCATGTTCCGACAGATGTTCTTGGCCCGCTGCATGTCGTAGACTGTGTAGTTGTAGAAGCTCATGTCGAAGGCGTAGCAGCGGTCCTCGTACTGCACCCACTTGGACGCCCCGTTGCTCTGGGGGCACTTGTTGACCTTTGCTGCCGCCTGCAGCTTGGCTCCTGGTCCCAGAACACACACACACAAAAAAGAAACGTTTGGACGCTATGCCTCGGACAGTGTTCAGACAACTTTCAATCAGACCGTAAAGCATATTTTTCAAAAAAGCTAATTAGTGGGAATACTTTTGATTGGGACCAATTTGTGCCGTGAATAGCGAACATCTGCATCCAAAAAGGCAGAGCACTTTTTTTTCTATTCGACAAAGCTATAGCCTGACTAAATGAAGCTCCTCTACTCAGTTCAACATGCATGTAGGTGCTTGGCACCAAGATAATGTTTTTTTTTTTTTTTTTAAATAAAGATATGACACAGCTTTGACCTGAGCACAAAAAACATCAAATAGGCGACTTTTTCAGCGACTAACTGAGTTTTCCCTCCAAAATCTGCAACTTCACAAAAGGCCGAACCGTACAGAGACAGTAGTAACCTGTATTCTTTTAAAGATTTAATGTAGATTAATTGAATCTATATTACTTGATGGGAATTTAAACTTTATTTACTTTTACTTTTTTGTTTTAGTTCGTTCAAATTAATTTCATATTTAACATTTTTACTATACTTTTGTGTTTATTTAAGGTATCAGTATCTGTGTTTGTGTCTAATAATAGGTCATTCCCACCCAAAACGTGTTTGTTGTTCACTGTGTATGAGGATTTCATCTGAAATTTTCCATTTTTTTGGTTGGTTATTTAATGAATGAGAATCTAACCTTTTTTTTTTTTTTTTTTTTTTTTAAAGGTGTTTGTTCTTTGATGCATGAGAATTCATTCATTCTTTTTTCTCTCTCAAAATATATGCATTTGTTTTTACTCTCAAATGTTTTACTCAGTTTTTGTTAATTTCATGTTGAGCTGAATTTTGTTTAGCTCATTATCTAATCTTTCATTTTTCCCCAAAATATTTGGATTTTTCTTTATGTATTAGAATTTAATCTGCATTTTCTTTTTCGTTTCTTTCTTTTTTGACATTTTTGTGTCTTTAATCTCTATTTTGTTCCTCACAATCTTTAGTGTTCATTATTTAATGTATAAAAATTTCATCTGTATTTGTTTCTCACATTTTTTGTGTGTTTATTAATGTAAGAGAATTTTATCTGTGATTTTTTTAACTCCCATTTTTTTGGGCTTGTTTTTTTATGTATGCAAATATAATATATACTTTCATTCTCAAATTGTTGCTGTTTGTTCTTTAATAAATGAAAATGTATATGTAATTCTTTTTGTCACATTTTTGGGAATATTTGTTCTTTTATGTATATGTAAGAATTTATTCCATAATTTATTTCTCAGCATTTTTTGACAATTAAATTTGTCATTTGTTTCAACTTTTTTTTGTGTGTTTGCAAGAAGAAATGCTAAATGCTAATGTTAGTCTCATGTCCATTTCTTTAAAAAAAAAAAAAAAAAAAAAAAAATCAAATGTTAAAAAGAAAGAAAAAATAACAACCAATACATAATTTGTAAGTAGAGTATTTTAAAATCGCTGTCTTACTTTGGGATGGGGTGCTGATGTTGGTGGTGTAGCAGATGGCGCCATCTATCAGCGAGTAGCAGCTGCTCCGCACCCAGGCACCGGAGGGCATCACCAAAACGCAGGCCACCTCTCGCTCGTCCGCAGCGGAGCCCTCCAGAGACTCCGAGATGTCCGCTTTGTACTGGTACCCGGTCCCGTCGGACCACTCGTAGGACTCCCCACCAGCCTGCACAGGGAGACACAACGGGTCAGTCACCCAGTTAGCATCTGAAGTCAAATAAAGATGCCGACACCACTCACGAAATATAGTGATCGTGCATTTTCGGTTCGACAGAAATTTGGGTGAGCAAACTACGCTCTGTTCTTTAATGAGCATTTTGATGATCCAAAATCCATTTTAAAAGTCAAACGTGGCCCCCAAAGGTTCGCCCAGCCCTGGTATACATATACGCTCAGCAAGTTCTTACCTCCTGCTTGGACAGGCCAATCCAAAGCGGGAAGCCGTCGGTCTTGGCGAGGAGCTCGATGTGCGCGTTCTGCTGGGCGTCGTGCACGCTGGCCAGGTGGCCTCCACGCTGAGCGCACTCCTCCACAGCCTGGTACCAACTCAGCCCACATCGCGTCACCACCTCGTAGCTTAAATTGCCAAAGTGCTGGAAGTCCCTGGTGGACTTGGAGTACTCCTGTTTCGGTTCTTAGGAGAGAAGCATCAAAAAGCTCATTTTTCTTTTTGAATGGCACAGACAGTACTAGTTAAGACGCACAAACCATTATCCAGTTTGCAGGTCACAATGGCTCTTTGCTTGAACTCGGAGAATAACATTTGGTTGGTGACCAGAACCCATTTGCCTTGGAGATTGAGACCTGCCATGAAGTCGCCAGCCACCTCTGGTCTACCGTTTCTCCAGTTGGAATATTGGGCGTTTGTGCCATCGTACCACCTCAACTGGCTACCTACAGCTGAACATGCACACATTTTAGCACGACAATGAACAATACCTCGTACAGTATTGGACTACATTTTTAGGCTAATTGCTTTCCTGAGAAGAATAGACTCATAGAATAATCAAGTAAACACGACGGCCGTTTGAGCATTTATTCAATATCCTCGATATCCAGCTGAAGGTCCATGTACTAGTACACTAGTAAGACAATTTGGCACGCTAAAAGATGACAAAGGCACACTAGCAGAATGTCTAGTCTAGTTTTTCTGCACAGAACAACATTGAAGAACTTTGGCTTACGAGTAGCAAAGTAAGCCGAAGCTACACGTTACTTCTGAGACAAAACTGTTCAAACGTGTGCTTCGGGGTCAGCCGTGGCCCAACGGTTAAGCTCATCGTGGGGTCCCGGGTTCAAGATCTCCGCCAAGATCTCCCAGACAAAACGGCGGTGGTGTCCTTGAGCGAGACACCGATACCCCAAAGTGCTCACCGGGCACTTCAGTGGCCGCCTGCTCCGGTGTGTTCCACTAACAAGTGTGTGTGTTCACTGTGATAGGTCAAATGCAGACGACAAATTTCGTGTGCATTCACGCACGTTCGTGACAATAAAGATTCTTCTTCTTCTACTAGTGATATAAATGAGTGCTGTCAAATTTTACAACTTAACATCCAGCGCTGTTACAAAGCTCTTCCATATAATTTGTTTCAGTTCTGCACCGATATAAAAAAAGACGCGTCATTATCAGTGTAATGGTATCATTTTTGACAAATCTCTTTTGATTGCGCCCGACTGAGAGCAATACTAATAAACAGATCCAAAGACCCACTTTTGTTCTGGAACAGCCCCAGCCACACAAACTGAACCAAGTTTTGGAAGGGTACAAGTTGCTGCCTGATAAACTCGTTCTCCTCCGCGTTCCGGATGGTGAGGATGTCGGCGCCTTTGTCTGCAACACAAATACCTCGTCGGGATCTGCAGTTGAAGCTATTCAAAAGACAATTGCAACAATTGGAATTCTCACAAAGGTTCATGCAGGTTTGGCGGACGGGGCCTTGGTCCATCCGCTCCCATCTGGACGCGGCCAGCTGGAAGGCGTAGCAGTTGTTCTTGAAGGGGATCCAGTTTGGGCCATTTATTTTGTGGGGGCACTTCACCGCGACGTCCTCCGGTGTGGTTATGATTTCTTCTAAAATACAAATATGGAATATTTCACTTTATGAGTTGCTCTTTTGTGTTTACCTCACGTTCTTTTTTAACCATTTTAGCTGTGGAACGTAAATGTGAATGAAACTTCCCAAGGGAGAGGAATGTTTTTGTTCCTGATTTGGTCATTTCCAAATTCAGTTCTTTTATATACATCAAAAATCTAATTGTAACCTTTGGTTCTATTGTGGCCATTTTTGGTCAATTGAAAGCCATGTGAAATACTTTTTAAAAAATGTTATTTACTGAAATGAATCATAACACTTTTTTTTTTTTTTTTTTAAATGTTTTGAGGGTTTTTCTTTGTTTTTTTGGATGGAAAACGCCGAAATTCTCGCTCACTGTGCGGTTTGTGGCAGATGGCGCCTCCGAGCTCCTGCTCACACTCGGTGGCTTTCCAGAAGCCGTCGGTGTCCAGGTAGACGCAGGAGCCTGCGGTGACCTCAGAAGACCAGCGACTGAAGACGGTGTGACTGTGGTCCGTCCAGCGATAGTGGATCCCGTCCTGAGTGGGTGCGCATGCATGGCAAACCGTCTGAGCATTTCTTTGATATCCTTGAAATCTTCGTCCTCACTAGTAAGACAATTCAGAAGGCTACTACTGCATGACACGTGTCCTAGTTGGGTTTAACTGTGTTACTAGTGCAGCACAGTATACGAGTAGGCCACGTGACACTAGTAATGGAAAAAACTTTATTCGTAAGACATTAATTCTACTTGTCCTACTAGTGCACAGACTTGTCTTACTAGTGAGAACAAAAAGCGCACTAGTACTTGGACCTTAAGCTGGATATCATATTCACAGACAAATGAGCACACTAGTAGAATAACTGTGTCTTATCAGCAAAGTTTTTTCCACTACTGCCCTACACTACTTTGTGAAATTTTTGCACACATGTAGGACAACTACACGTTACTAGTGAGGCAAAACTGTTTACTAGTTGTCATATGCTCCCCACTACTACTGCCAGTGAAGCGCTACATGTTAATTTCACGACGGTCCGGTCCAATCGGGTTTGACCGGAAGAAATGCTCAAACGGCTCTCCATAAAGCCGTTTGAGCATTTCATCGATATCAGTGATATTGAAGCTATTTGAGCATTTATTTGATATGCAGCTGAAGGTGAGCCAAGGTTGCATTAGTAGTAGAAAAAAAAAGAGTCATTTAAGTGGTGCTTAAAAAAGCTACATGAGCCTTTGTTGGGCATACGCACATCTTCACTGAAGAGGCCGATCCACATGGGTGTGCGCGCACGGTTCACGTGCACACTGAGCGTGGACTGCAGTAAGGTGTCGGCCACACTCGCCAGATTCATGTCCTGGTTCATGCACTGCTCCAAGGCTTCAAACCAGGTGAGGTTCTTGACGAGTAGCTGGAAGGTGTGGTTGTTGACCCGGAAGGGGTCTGACGTGACGGAAGGCTCCTCGAGTTGATCTGAAGTGACAAGAGAGCTAAGAGGAACATGGAGAAGAAGGATGTTTCTTTCTTCAAGCAGACTAGAATCTAGCAAAAAATCGTTTGCTAGTAAAGGGACATGTGATTGCAAATAATATAAGCGGAAAGAAGCAGTGATTTACCTGCATAATGTTGGCAAACTGCCCCATATTGATACTGGGTGCAGGTGTTGTAGTCCCAGGTACCCATTACGGCCGAATTAGGGTTATTGATTAAAAATACACACACATCCATGTTGTCTGGGTCAAGCATCTGGAATGAGAAAATACACATTTAGAACATTTGCAGATGCGGTTTTCGAGACAAAATCCACAATACAAAGAAATTCATTGAGGACGATAACACCGGTTAATATACACGATCTCGCTTTTTATCTTCTAGGACAGTGATTCTCAAAGTGTGGTGCCACTAGTGGTACGCAGGCTCCGTTTAGTGGTACGCAAAAGAGTCATTGCATGTCCAAACTCTGCGTCTTAAACGATAAAGAAAGCGGGTTCAATGGGAGACAGGTCTGGACTGCAGGCAGGCCAGTCTAGTACCCGCACTCTTTTACTACGAAGCCACGCTGTTGTAACACGTGAAGAAAGTGGTTTGGCATTGTGTTGCTGAAATAAGCAGGGGCGTCCATGAAAAAGACGTTGCTTGGATGGCAGCATATGTTTCTCCAAAACCTGTATGTACCTTTCAGTATTAATGGTGCCTTCACAGATGTGTAAGTTACCCATGCCATTGGCACTAACACAGTCCCATACCATCACAGATGCTGGCTTTTGAACTTTGCGTCCATGACAGTCCGGATGGTTCTTTTCCTCTTTGGCCCGGAGGACACGACGTCCACAATTTCCAAAAACAATTTGAAATGTGGACTCGTCGGACCACAGAACACTTTTCCACTTGCATCAGTCCATCTTGGATGAGCTCGGGCCCAGAGAAGCCGGCGGCTTTTCTGGGTGTTGTTGATAAATGGCTTTTGTTTTGCATTATAGAGTTTCAAGTTGTATATATATATGTATATCATCTTCATATATGTGATCGGGACATCAATTCATGTTATTGAATCGTTATTTAGAGAAATGTAAGCGTTCACATTTTCTGTATCAGTAGAGGAATTGTCCTGCTGATAAGCATGATAAAAACACATGGAATGAGCAGAAAAACACCTATTTTTACACACAATTACATGTTTTATGTGAATGTGTGTTTTACAGTGAAATGCTACTAAGCCTTTTTTTTCCCCAGACAGTTATCTTCATAAAAATAGGAATCAAAATCACTCACATTGACATTTATGGCCTTATGCATTCCAGCGAGCAGTGGATGGAAATTGACGTAATTCACTGGCGACTTGTCCAGCCATTCCAGTTTGTAGTGTTTGTGTTTGAGACCAATCCATATGCCTCCCATGTCCTTCATTCTTGGCAACAGGCTGGTGATGAAGTCTAAATGCAAAAAGTAGAAGTAGCACTTTGTATGTTATCACTGCAAGGAACACGATGTGCTTAAGATAAGCAACTTTGGTCAGCATGATGTTATCTTACAGTCTTTCTTTTTAGTGTCTGGCTTGTAAATCAAGGAATTACCTTGTTCCACTTGGTCAGATATGGTAACCAGGGTTCCCCTCACTGACAGGCACACCTCATTGGCAGTCTTGAATGATACTCGCTTCACGTTCTGCAGCAGTATGTAGCACTAGAAATATATATATATTATTGGACTACAGCATAGGCCATTACACCAAAAGAATTGTTTGTGGAGTCTGTCTAGAATCTTGCCCATTCATCCAGAACACATGTCAAATCTGGTGCCACATAAAACCTTTTTTGTGGTCCAATAAATCATATCACCGTATGCCTACGTCATGTTTCTTGTAAATGGATTTCATTTTCACAAAAGCAAATCTGTACAAGAAATGCAATTTTTTACAGATATTACAAGGATTTCTTCTTTCACCAAATTCCATAGCATAAATTGAACAATAGTATGTATATTTGCTTGTCACTATTTCCCATGATTTCTCATTTTAAACTGAGTTTGTTGTTGAAAAAAAAGAAAAGTATATAATAATGAAATGCAGGGTCAACTGTGTATAGGTAATACATTTATATGCTTTTCAGCCTCATAAAGACCGGTGATGAAAATGGGTTTGACACCCCTGAACCAGAAGAACATTTGTCAATGCACCTCTTAAGACTACCAGTTCACCACTACCGTGCCACAATTATAGAAACCAACAGCACAATTTGTATATAAAAACAATACTTGATGATGTCTATCCTTTCTGGAAAAGTCCACCTTGAAAATTGATTTTTAAATATGTCCGAGACCAAGTAAATATTTTCTCCACCGTCAGTCAATGTGGGTGTAAAAAAATCCAAAGGTATTAATGTCTATTGTTAGTTGAAGTTGGTTATAACAGGGTTTCCTCTGACCAACCAACTAGAGGACAGAAAAATATTGAATTCAGTGCTCTGAGGATGAATTTGAAATTTGAAACAGTCCCATTACTAATACAGTATACAAGTTTAAGTTACATGAGCCAGCACTACTGATTCTAAAGACCCTGAGCAGATTAGATTGACATGGCAACACATAAAGGCTGAAATCTCATTGGACAAAAAAAAAACAATCCAACATCCAAATACCTTTACTGGAAGCAGTGCAGCCAGAGAAGAATTACAACACGAAGAGAATATAGTGTTTGTATACAATGAATAAAATTTGATGGAACAAAAATGTAATTTAGGTGCTAAATGTAGGTCAGTGCTTCTGAGTGCTTCAGTTTTTAAGACCAGCAGAGAAGGCCTTGCTGGCCTCGATCAGCCACTACTGTGCCCAATATTGCTTACATGCACCTAGCAAGGAACAAGTCCGACAAGTGGATATCAGAAGTGTCAAACCTTATTTCTGAAGGCCAGGGAGTGATTTCCACATGGCAGGCTTCCAGGGTGAGGCTCCAGAGGGTTTTTCTCCACATAGGTGATGTTGAGTCTTTCGCACACAAAGGCCAACCGCTGCCTGCAATTGTGCTCATACTCTGCAAGTTACATAGCACAGCGAAAAAGAAAGATACATTAAACCCATTGCAAAAAAAAGTCTCAATATATTTACATAACTAACATTAAACATGTTCATCACGACCCTGTTTACTCACTTGGAAAAGAGCTCTCAGGACTGATGGAGGTGCATCTGCCAAAGAGCACTGAGTAATAGAAATGTAGCCGTGATAGCCTAGAACACATATACACAGCTATGTGTCATAAACTGGAGTGCAAAATGAACAGTGTGTGTGTGTGTGTGTGTGTATATTGTCCTTACGTCATGGGAAACATCCGCCTGGGATCTCTCAGATTGACCCACCAGCCTTGCTTTGGAGAACTTGACATCTGCTCAGAATCATTTTACGATCAACACCACTTTGCTTTTAGAAAATTGATTTCATTCAGAGTCTTCCATCAACATTGCAGATTGCAGAATTGCATTGCATGACCTTAAGAGGTGTTTGTAATTGTAAGAGTGTGTCCACGAAGGAGTTAGTAGTTCTGATTGCCTGTGTCATTATAAGGGACGCTTGCCTTTTCTAGGTTCTCGTGGATGAGTCTGGCGGCAGTGGAGCTTGGCGGGGAAGCTAGTTTGCTGCCGTTCATACTGCAAAACAGTCTTGCCTCCTCAAAAGTCAGCTGTGGCTCATTCACAAACCAATACTCGCCACCATCTATGAAGATGGACGTCTCATGGTGCACACCTGAGAGGGACAACATGTCATGACAATTTATAAGTCAATGTACCGTTGTACTTGCGTGAAGTGTGGTTGTTTTTGTCAGGATTATGCTTAAATACAAATTCCTCAACTATATTTCAGTTCCCAATAAAGAGCTAACCTTCAATTATGTGCATTCCTGGTTTATTTCCATTTACAGAATTATCACACAAATTGCTGTTAATGCCCACGGAATTTTGGAACCCTAATCTTGACAAATCTTTGTAGACTTGGTTGATTTGAATCAACATCATGTCCCTACAGTATTTGAAGACCGCAACAGATCTACACTAGCTTACTGCACACCATCAGAAAAAAAAAATCATTACCTGGATTGTACCAGTCTGGATACTTTGGTGTCTTTCCTGTTGAAATGAAAAAAAAAAACAAGGTTCAAGCAAAATGCTGTGTTCAGTGTCCTGATGGGACAAGTCGAAGGTCAATAAAAGACAATAACAACTGTGTGTCCTAGCATTGTCAATTAAAATGGATTCATATTCAAAGAACACATCCAATTTGGGTAGTCTTCTTGGTCCAGTGACATCATGACAGGAGCATCATTGCATGTACTAAGCATTCAATCAAATTGTTCTTTATGCTACCACGATACAACAATACTACAATACCAAGGCATTCTATGATATCCTATGAAAAATCAAGTAGTTTTAGATTCTTCAAGTAATTTTGCTAAGATAACAGCAATTTTAGTTCAATATGGTTTTATATATGTAGATGTTCATGCACGGTCTTACCGCGAGGGAGCTGGCACACCCATTCCAGCCTAGCATCACAGTGGAACTGTGATGCATAGAAAGATGGAGGAAGAAGGTCATGGAGTAAAAACATATAGAGATGCTTCATGGTTCTCTTCATTGTCTGAAAGAGGACAGAAATTGTTTGCATAAATGTCACTGCAGCAAAAATACAAAGCGGAGATCATGTTGCACCCGGGAGTAAGTCAAGAGGACAACTATGGGGGACCTAGACAAAACAATGCAGAACGATAAAAGCATTGCTAATAAGTTGAATTTTTCGAGAAGAACATTTTCTCCATTGAAATGAAAATGCATGAATCTCTTCCAAGTTCCCCCAAATAACCACCCTAATTGTTTGTTACGTTGTTTAAATAGATTTTTAAAAAAATAGCCCAGTATTGTAAAATACAAACATAAAACATAACAAAACATAGTAAAAAATATATAAATTGCCCAAATATACAATCCAAAATGTCTTTAAGAATTCAGATTTAGGGGAAAGTAAGGTGTCTATCGGAGACAACAGAGCAATGTAAGTCACCTTAAATGCAGTGCAGTCCAGACTGTATGCGTCATCCTCATGGAAGTCATGATGTAAAACATCCATGGGTACCTGAGGCAAAGACATTTAAAAAGTAACATCATTATTATTGCGTCTTATCCCGAGTTAAAGCAGCACCTGAACTATACTGTACTGGACATGTCCTCTCATACACATGCACAATCGAATGAACTCTAATGAAAAAAAAAAAAAAAACGGTGATATTATAAGATAATCAAGTGGCGATTTTTTTTTTTTTTATACAGTTCTTTCATTAGCTCCTATTAAGGTGGGCAGTTCCAGTCGTTCCCAAAGAGCAGAGAGAATATACTGTATGCCTGTGAGTAATGTTGGACGCTTTTTTTTTATGTGTTGGTGTTCAATGAGTATTAAAATAGAAGTTGTTTGACGGTTTATAGCTACCGCAAAAGCTAACTAAAGCTAATGTATGTTAGCCTGTCTTTGGTGTTTTGCATTATATTTTAGCATTAAGCTAGCAGACTTTTGTTAGTATGTGTGGTTTGGTTGAAAATGTTGGTGTTTATATATAGAATGTTTATTTCTCTTTTATTTTATGAGTTGGTTTTACAGTAAACTTCAACTGGGAATGACAAACAGCTTGAGGCAAGCCCACTTTGCTTCTTATTTGGAGAACAGTCAGAGAACAATCTTCTTTTCGTTTCCTCAAAGTGACGTTATATGACAGTCTCCCATTTCTTGACTGCAAGAGAGTGAGAACAGGTGCTAAGTAATACTTTAAAAAGTGTGTTTTAATAGTTTTAAATGTGTTTAAAGCATGTGGGAGGTGTGAAACTGTTTAAAAATATTGCAGAATGCAGATTCTCACCTGTCACAGGTGGGTCTGGAACGTACTGTATCCCTCGTAAAAAAACGGGGTTCACTATTTGTCCAAATGCACTTGTATAAGTGTAACAAATCTTTGACTTACTAACAACAACCCTACTGTGACCACTAACATGACATAAAAGAAAACTAAGATTCATTTTTTTACTCACAGGACGGCCATCACTCCACTGCCAGGAGCGGTCGGCTGGGTTTCTTCTGTTCAGGCCAACCCAGAAGTAGCGATCGTCACTGCAGCGACAAAAACAGTGGATTCCAATTCACTGTTTAGAATGACTCTCTCAAATCAGTAGTTTTCTTCATTGAATGTAGAATAGCCACAGTCTGTGCACCTGATGGTGTCTCTCATGATTCCATGCAGCGCTCTCATCTCGTCCACACTGGTGAAGCTGGGCAGGTTGGCTCCAAGGGCCTGGCAAAACCTCTCAGCTTCCTCCCATGACCGCTTGCGACTGAGCCTCTCCTCGTGGAACACCTGATTCAGACACAAAACACCTGACTCAACACAACAACCAAAAACCTTCGTGGAAGCTGAATGTAGAAATGAAAAACGAAATTGAAATTTGAGACAAAGCTGGGTGGGAAGTTAAATGATGCATTCAGTTCAAGACTACTATCAGCCATTTTGGTGCTTCTTGTAGGGCCTGGGAGGCTATGAGTGCACGACACGTTCCTACTAGTTGGGCCTAGTATTGTTACTAGTGCAGAACAGCAGTATATTGCTAAGGTTTAATTGCGCGCCATTTGGCCAAAGGTGGCACTATTAGAAGGAAAAAAAAACATTATCAGTAAGACAGTCGTTCTACTGGTGCGCTGAATTGTCATTCTAGAGAGGCCAAAGAGGGTACTAGTTCAAGGATATTGAACAAATAAATGCTCAAACGGCTTTATGGAAAGCTATTAATACACTATATACTACGACAATACATACACACTCGCTCACCTTAAAGCAGTATTTGGAGTCTGGTAAGGATACCCATCCGTCCGGGCATGGCGAGGTGAGATCTGGCTCTGGTTCTGGTGGCACAACAGGACTGAGGTCTGTCCTGCAAATGGTGCCGGCCCTAAAGACGGTACAGTTTTTCACTTCCCACTTGCCCAGGTGGTTTGCAGTGGAGATCACAACACAACCTCCATCCCACTCTGTGACAAAAAAAACAAAAACAATCTTTAAGTCGAACTGTGAATATAATCACATCTTAAGTGTATTCTTTTTTTAACTGATGGATCTAGTTTTCATGGTTCAACTGGCATTTATGGCAATCATGAACTGCAAAGATCCCATTATCTAATATTTTTCAATTGTTATACATTATCAGTTTGGGAAGACATTGAATACAACGTATATTGCCCTGGCAGTCTTAAAAGATCACTCGAGAGAATACAGACCTCCCCCAAGGCCAATCTTGAACACAAGTGAAAAAAGTCTTTTTTTTTTTTTTGTGTGTGCGCATGCAAAGTCATGTGAGCATTTATTCGATATCCTTGATATACTGAAGTAATATGTACCATAGGCATGTGGCATGCACTAGTAGTATCCTGATCCAAAATGGCCACTAGTAGTTTTGCCTCATTAGTAATAGGAAATCCTACTAGTATGCCAATGTTGTCATAATATTGTGCAGAAATGTCATACAGTTGTGGAGGTCAGTAGTGGGGAAAAAACATTACCAGTAAGACAGTTGTTTTACTCTCGACAATTTTGGCACACTAGTAGGACAACACGTTACTAGTGAAGCTAAACTGTGCACTAGATGACATCTGTTTGCTACTAGTACTTTGAGTGAAGCAGTTGATGTTAACTAATAAATTTAAACTATTAATACTAGTAGTGCACAGAGCACCCTAGTTGTTCTACTTATGTACTGAATAGTCTTACATGTGAGGACAAAGAGCACTTTGAGCATTCATTCGATAAACTTGATATCCAGCTTAAGTGCCACATACTAGTGTGCTCTTTGTCCTCACTAGTAAGACACTAACAAAATTACTAGGGTGCACGAGTAGAACAACTTATGTTTTTTACCACTACTGACATTTCGGCACAATAGAAGGTCAACTTTGGCATACTAATAGGACAACTACAAGTTACCAGTGAGGCCAAACTACTAGTGGGCATTTTAGTGCTACTAATAGGGTCCAAGTAGCCTCTACTGCTTGACACACGCCCATTAGTCGGACCTAGCAGTGTTACTAGTGCAGCACACTACATGTAAGACAGTTGTTCTACTCGTGCACCCTTCTCAGTCTACAAGTGTCTTACTAGTAATGACAAAGCACGTACTACTACATAGAGCTCATACATGTGATTAAGCGATTACGTGAAGTCTTTGCCAAGGTCAAACTGTCAGCAAAAGTGGAAAAAATAATCTTGGCTGGAGACTATTATCAGGATCTTCAACAACTGTCTTTAAAATTTCCAGGAAATTTTTGAGAAAAAAAAAACTGACATCGTTTCTGAGTAACACATGCAGGCAAACATGCTGGTCCCAAATTGTTACCTCATTGGCAGGGGTATCAACAAGGGTGTTGGAAGATAAACTTTTTATTATTTGCCTAGCCAGGACCAATAATTAATGGATACATTTTTGTAAATAGCAGAAGTATATACCTGGTTCTAAAGCGCCCCAATTGGTATATGTAACTACGCCTTGGGAATCATTCTGGCCGTGCCATTGATACTCTCCTGTGTTCTTAACATCCTGCAGTCCAATCCAGAAGTACTGAGGCGTATTACTAATATAATCTCCAAGCAAACGGCTAACGAAGGCCTGCTCAAACCTGGAGAGAAGAAATAAAAATACAAATGATTGTTCAGACACACAAAGAAGGCCAGTTAACACATTCACTGCCATGGACGGCTTTAGAAGTCAAATATCCATGTTAACTGGGAAGGCTGCCAGTGAATGAGTTAAAGAAGTACTAGTATTGATGCATGCTATACCGGAACTTGAAAAGTACCGCAGTACCTCGCTGTCAAAAATTAAATGATACCAAATGTGCCTTGATATCCTCCACTCTCTTACATTATTTTTAATTAATAAGAATACAAATAGTTTAGTGTTTTGTCATCCATGATTCTACTACTTTCACTGATGTTTTAGCTTTTTGCCATGCTATCGTTTCAGTATAGGTATAGTACCTTAGTCATAATTTTGGTATTGTGATGATGACACTACATGTGTGTTTCTTGGTGCCAGTCAAGTCTCCAGGTTAACCGACTCCTACCTGTTTCTTATGGTGATGTGACAGCGATCTTTGAAGGACACCTGCGTGGTATTCACTCGGTAACAAGAGTTGCTGTGTCTCCTCCATCCCTAAATTTTAACAGCAGTGACATATTGGCAAACTTTCATACTACTACAGAAAAATGGTCTAAAAACTGTCATTTTGAAATTCACAATGACATAAGTAATTTAACTTAGTCCGGACAAAAGCTTGCCCACTAGTAACATACACAGTACCACATACAATCTGTCCTGAGATTTATTTTAGCAATGCTATAATGACCACATTATTATTTCTGTTTTTATTCAGATATAATCAGAGAAAACACAAATGACAAAGCTAATAGGTAGGCTCAATCTATAAGGAATAGTTTGACTGCAGCAAAGAAATATTTATTTCTGAACCTTTTTTCAAATGACAATGACTAGAATATGGGGTATGACTGAGCCAGTGAGAACAAGAGTGGGCCAACTACATTTTTGTCATTTTTAAGTTAAAGGCAGAAATTATCCAGAAAAAAGTCATCATTACCATATAAATAAACAAGCTATGAATTCCCCAGATTTTATTACAGCAATAAAACTTGAATTTACGCTCTTGCAAAATGACAAAAAAACAAAATAATGTAGTTAACTCAGTGGCTCAACTATAATAGAAATGTGAGTCCAAATTACGAGTAGGGTTGGGCATCGAGAATCGAGAACCGATTGGAACCGGGACTAATGTTCTGGTTTTCCCGGAACCGTTCAAGTTAAAACATTTCAGTTCCCAGTTTTGATGCCTAGTTCTCCAGCCGCGAAGGAGTAGTGGCGAACAGTAACGAAGAAGCGGCGTAAACCAACGAAGAACAACGGGCGCGATGATATGCTTGTGCCCAACGGCAGCGGCGGCGAACAAAAGTGTGCCTTAACTTTGTTAAAATGAATGACCAGTCACCTGATATTGTGCAAAGGAGTTTTTCCCGATGTGTAGCGTCAGACTCGCTCGGAGCCTCAGCCTGCACCGCGCAGACCTTCAGGGAAGTCAACTCTCAGTCACTTGGGTGAGTGAAACCATAAAATACATCTATGCCAACATTGAGACAGCTAACAAGGTAAACGGTTGCTTGCACTTTTGCACTGATGGTTTTTAGCGTTTATTTTAGTCTTCAAACCAACGTAAATGCCGATGAAAAAAAAATAAATAACAATAATAATAATAAAACAAAATAAAAGGCTTAACATTGTGCTAAAACTTCACCATAGTAACTTTACATCACAATGAACTGGGACAAAAGTCACATAAACGTATCACAGTATCACAAACACTAACCTTGTGCCTCATCGGTTGGTAGGGAAAGGAATCAGCGTTTTAGAGCATTTGGTTCCAGCCATTAAAAAAAATTTATAAATAAAATAAAAAATAAATCACAGGTGCCGTGTGAAGTTACTTTTCACGTCAAAATGCTGAGTTCCGGTACGTACCCGTCAAAATAAAAGGCTACAAGCTTAAAACAAGAAGTCAAGTTAAAACTTGCACATATACCAAACCATTTGACGTGATGAAACAGAATACAGGGGGAGCTACGTTGCATTGTTAAAATAGTTATTTTAACAATGCTGTCAGTCAGTGAAGTCACCTCTCAGTCAACTGGGTGAGTGAAACAATAAAATAAAACAGTTAAAAGAGTTAAAATAACAATTTTAACAATGCTATACTTAACTTTTAGCTGAAACATTAATGAATTAAAATTAAGTCAAATGGGTTAGTTCCACGCACATTGCCTTTTACTTCATAGGTTTGATATTGATACTGGTTATAAAGAACCTCGAGTCAAACCTTCATTTTCGTCTATGCTGCGGGCTGCTAAGAAAATGGATGTTCATAATTTGAACACCCTTTATTTTAACCATTCAAACTTTTTTGACCCAGGCCCCTAAAAGAATCGGAATCGTGAATCGTTTGGAACCGGAATCGAACTAAGGAACCGGAATCGCTCAAATTCAAACGATGCCCAACCCTAATTATGAGTATGGTTCAGACTTTGAAATCCGGAATGCAGACCGTACTCACATCCTCAAAGCGACAGCCGGCCGTCCCCGATGATTCGCTGACTTCTCCTTTTGTCTGACACATGAACGCTAGCATCTCGGAACAGCTCCCAACGTGCCAACCATGAGACTTGGGGGAAATACAAAGAGCTTTTATTTTTCATACATGTGTAGACTGTCACACACAAGCAATCATGGTCAGCACTCGTGCTGGCAAGTAACAGAGTACAAATTATGTAATGAAGTAGTTTTTACTTGAGTAGTTTTTTTTTTGACCCACGCCCACAGCGTATATATATAGATACATATATACACATATAGCATGCTCACCGATTTTTTTCAATCATTTGAATTTGGCAAGGTTGTTATCAACACTGTTGTCTGTTTTGTGTGACTATAGAAGACATTTTATGATTTCTTTATGTGAGTAATTTTGCCACCTCTGGTCAGCACGAACGAGCTTTCCACATAAGGACAACAATGCCTATTATAGAAAACACACACAAACACACCGTGGAGTAGAAAACGCAGCTGGTGTACTGCGAAGGCTGCACCGGCTCATTTTGGTCCCAGAACGTGAAGGTGACTGGAGTCTGGTCCACCCATTTAAAGACAGAGGGATTCACGCCCTCTCCGACCAGACCGATCCACACATTTAACCTCAGGCCACCTGACAAACAGTAATTCACATGTGATTCTCATTTTAAACAGGTATACACTAGAGTGAACTCCTGTATATTCATGGTTCTGCAGCCCAAATTTGCTTAGACAGTGATTTTTATTTTGGCAGGGGGGGGGGGGGGGGGGGGAGCATCCTGTTTGTAGCCTCTCAATGGTGAGGTACGTACTGTTGAATTGATATTTCTTGTGATGTGAACAGCATGATAAAGTATTGTTTAAATTGGAATTCTAATTTAAGCAGGACATTTACTGGTTGATGATTATAATGCATTTTCTGTTAATCCTGAAATTTAACACCAAAGCCCAATAACCCAAACTTTTTGACAATAGTGTAATTGTGAAAACCCAAAAACCTTCAAGAAAGGCAGACCTGCATCAAAACTTGTGCTGATCATCTCCTTGCTGTCGATGGAGTGGAGACTGGCCAGAAAGCTTCCTCCCTCTGTGCGGTTACAGTACTGCTGCGCATCGGTGAAGTTTGAAGGGTTGTCTGTCACTAACTTATAACACCAGCCATTCCATGGCACCCAACCAGGACCACACATTGTGTCTTTATACATGAGTGACTCTGCAGGGAAAGTAACGCCAGGCAAAGTATCTTTAGCATGATCAATAAAGGCTAAAAAAAAAAAATGACTGAAAGGCTGGCATTCATGTGAGTTGTCCAATGTAAAGCAACCTGTTGGCGTTGACTGAGTAGCGTTGACTATCTTCTTGCAGATGTACGGCAGTTGTTTGCTGCATGCTTCAGCTTCATAGTTCTGCTTGGAGTTTAGAACTCCACAGTCTGACTCAATGATTAGTGAGTTGGGGCGCATTCCTGTCATAGAAAAATAAAAAATAAAAAATAAAAAAACACTTCATGAGGGAAGAGCAGACAACTGGCATTTGCCTCTGGGTATATTTTAAAGGTTCACATTATCCATTATCCGAGGGGCTGAGTTAACCCCAAGAAGATCAACAGATTCTTGAAGATGCCTCCCCCTGACCCAAAAGGCTTCTTCAGAAAGTCCCAGGCATGTCTGGGCAAAACATCTTCAAAAATCTCCAATGGCATGTTGTTAGTAGCAGGGTAGAGCTCACGTCAGACTAATAGCGTTAGTATGTTTCACTTTCACAGATGGAAAGGAGCTACCAGATTACAATAACTAGAAGGCGTCTATTCATTGCAATTAATGGGCTTATTCAGCAAGAATAACACCCCCAATGCAATAGCGGTCAACAAGCAGGCACAATGAACTTCTTTACAACACGAGCCAGAAGCCACATTGTTGCACCAACAACCCACACCAAATGTTTATATAGCGCCAGATTACATCAAGATGTATGTTTGTTCTCAAATGAAATACAGTAAATGTTTACCGAGGTCATGCAGACTGCAAATAAAGTTTATTTTAGTTTATTTTTGACATTATTGCATATGCATTTCCAATAGATGGGAAAACATTTTAACACAGATGTATTTTAAATCATAATTATACTCTGAAGTTGTCTGTCAACATCCAGACAACCTTGTTACTAAAACCTTTTAAGCCATCGAGATGAGGAGAGTGGCAGATGACTCGGCAGAAATGACATCTTCAGGCTAATTGGTCTGACCGCGGATAGACTAATATATACAGTCCAGTATGTATTATTTCTTACAGTAAGGAATAATTGTTTGGTAAGATCTTTGTAGATTCTAATATAGTGACGAATGACAGATGTTTTTCAATAGGACATATTGAATATAAGTGAAATATTGTATTAAAGACGTAAAGTAACAAGAACACTAGTCATTTCTATCAGACCAATTTTGAACATCAGCATCATGAACTTTTGAAGTTGAAAACTTTCCATGGGAATAAATGGGAATTTATGTGAATAACCACAAATAAACAAAATTGAAGGTTGGCTCTTAATACGGCACATACTGTAACTATGGTTGGGGACAATACATTTGCTGCTAATCCTGACTTTTAAAACTAGATTTTACACAAGTACGATGGTACCGTGACTTTTCAAATTTTTTCAAGCTACGAGCTATTGCCTGGTCAATTTTTTGCTTTGCGTTCCGGGGCAAAATTTGAGGTACGAGCAAGCTGGCGATACGCGGCTGCTCCGGTAAAGTGGAAACAAAAAAAGGGAGCAAGGAAGGTATCGTAATGTCCTCCTTGCGTGTGGGCAAGGAGAGCTATCTATTGAGCATGCATGTCTGCTTGTGATAAAACAACATTTTCACATTCATGCTTCAATATGATACCTTTCCATAAAATGACACTAAATTCCCATGGAATGTTTTCGATTTGGAATATTCCCCAAATTTCCCATCTTAACTTCGCATGGAAGTTTACCATAGGTTTTCCACCCCTTTGCAATCCTAATCCTAAAATGAGGATAACGAGCAGCATCACCTGGTTCCCAGCGCAGGATTGAGAGCGGGGAGCCGTCTGACCACTGCCAGCCCTGAGACGTGTCTAACTGATGGAGGCCTATCCACATTCTCTCAGGCATCATGTTGAGGCCGTCTAAAACTGAACCAAGTAAACGCAACGGAGCACATTTAGAAAATGGAAAGTGAGAGTGACATTAAGAAGGAGTGCTGGCATCGTCCAGTGGAAGGGCGCAGCCGAAGACGACAATGAGACTGATTATGTATCTGAAATGGGATCAATTCACAAATGTGCACTGTTAGTCTGACGTCTAAACCTTCACGTCCCAAGCAAATCAAAAAGTCATTTTGTTTGGGCAAGTCCGGTCCCAAGTCAAGTCACCATATTAATGCGGTCTTATTGACCATATCTGGTTTTCATAAAAAGAGAAGACCGATAAGGTCCGATAATGACATAATTGGCCAATTTATCTAACCTGTATGTCACCTCATCATCATGTCTCACGTCAAGTCCCAAGTCTTTTTATTCCATTTATTTATTCCACATCCTTTTTATCTAGCTTGAAGTCCATGTACTAGTATGCTCTTTGCCCTTACTAGTAATACAAGACAGCGCACCAGTAGAATGACTGTGTCTCGATAGTAACATTTTTTTCCCACTACTGTATTACATTCTGGACATTAGTAGGAAAACCGTGGCATACTAGTAGGACAACTATAAGTAAGGCAAAACTGTGCAATAGTTGACATCTGTGCTATACTAGTACTACTAGTGAAATGTTAGATGTTAAGTAGCAGAATTATATGCCACTAGTAGTACTAGTAGCATGCATACTAGGTATATGAATCTTGAGCTAGATATCAAATATATTGTGTATACACGAACACAATTAAGCGTAAAAGTTGGAAAACTAGGGCACGCTAGTAGAACAACTATGTCTGACTAGTATGCCCTAGTAACTACTAGTAAGTTACTAGTAAAAATTATTTCCACTATTGCCTCCCACCACTGTTGGACATGA